>NW_006785319.1:2569542-2711190 GCF_000442215.2 Lipotes vexillifer
GAGAAAACATCTAGAGCAAAGGAACAGAAAGAAGAGGCTGGTACTATTGAAATTTATTATTCTAACTGACAGAGTGGGGACCAAGATAGGAAGAAGGTAAGTAGGAAACTCTTCTTGGAAGGCCTCCTCTCCCTGGTAAATTAGACTTCATTCCATATGGAGTTAGTATTTGTCTTGGAAGGGGATGGGCGAGTGAGGGCAGTAAGGAAACAGGAGCTGGCAGGCAAGGACTGATGGATCATAATCAAGTAAAAAAGGTGACAGTTTTTTTTGTTGTTGTTTGTTTGGTTTTTTTGCGGTACGCGGGCCTCTCACTGTTGTGGCCTCTCCCGTTGCAGAGCAACAGGCTCCGGACGCGCAGGCTCAGCGGCCATGGCTCACGGGCCCAGGCGCTCCGCGGCGTGTGGGATCCTCCTGGACCGGGACACGAACCCACGTCCCCTGCATCGGCAGGCGGACTCTCAAGCACTGCGCCACCAGGGAAGCCCAACAGTTTTTGTTGTTGTTGTTGTTGTTGTTTTAATGTAATTGAGAAACACGATACTGAAGACAGAAAAACGAGATAAAAGTTCAAGTAACAGTCCAGGTGAGAGAAGGTAACTACGATGAAATTAAGATAATAACAGTAGGGATAAGTAAAGTTGACAAATAGAAAAACAATTAAGAGGTAAAGATCAACCAGGCTTGATACCTGTTTGGCTGTGGGTAAGGTGAAAGGTGCCAAATCATGAATATATTGAAGATCTGGGAATTGACAACAAAGTAGCTGATGGGGCTCCCCATCCAAACATGGACCCTGTCTCTTCCACTGCATCCAAACAAGGACCATGTATGGTCCTACTCATCATCTTGCTCCAGGTGACTATCAAAGTGCCTGGCTCAGAATGTTCTCAGTAAGGATGTCTTGCATGAATTAGCCTATTAGGAGTGGAAGGCAATAGATTTAACTTTAAACAACTTGAGTCAGACATACCTGTGAAACCTGCAAGCGTGAACATGTCACTCAAGTTAGAAAACTTAATTTCTGTCCCAAGAGAATTTGAAATGTGACAGAAAGACTAAGTCAGTTGGTTACTGGGGAATGTTTTGTAGATATTCACATTGGCATGCTGCCGCTATAGTATTTCTGGGATCCAGGGCAAAACTGAAAATGGAATCCCATACATCATGGATCTAAGTATTTAAATGTAATAAAATTAAGCTAACACATTGTTTAGAAGAACATGCGCTAGGCTCCCATGTAGATAAATACATCATTACGATGACAGAATTATGTATAGAATTCTCAGGATTCTCAAAATTTTCAGCAAGGATGTAGAGACACAGGGAGAACTGGCTAGTGGCTCTGGATCATGGCCCACCTCCCTTCTCTTTCTGCACTGAGTTTTGTCCATAAAGCCAGGGCCTCACATGTCCAAGGTCCATCCACTCCCTGCAGACCTCTGTCCATAGCCCATGCCAGGGCCCAAGGGTATACATGACTACAGCATGGACGGCCCTCAGAAGAATGTGCCTGAGGAGAAGCATTTCATAGGCTCTGATAGGATGCTTGAGGCTAGAATATCAGAGAATTCAAGACCCCAGGTACCCAAAACCTAGCCTACAAGAGGGATAAAACTGGAGCAGACCCTAGGACGGGTTTCCTCTTGCCTTGGTCTGAGAACAATACTGCATATTGGAGCAGTTCTGACAGCTTATTGACAAACAGCCTGCAAAACTTAGACAACAGAGGGGGACAGAAATGAAGTAGACGGACAGAGAGAAGCAAAACAAGAAGCCTGGAAGACACAACTGAAACCTAGTGATGCTGCAGTTCTTTTGAAATCTAGCTAACCTTTTTGCAGTTGATGTCCATGAGATTTTTCTCTGGTTTTGTAATATTTTTCTAGGTAATTTGGGTTGTTTTTTGGTCCACTGTGATCACATTATCCATAACTAAGAAAGTATAATTATTAAAACTATGAGAACACCCAAAGAGGGAACACAGAATGCAAAATGGGCTAAGAATATGACCTGTTATTTTACCGAGTTGACTAAGATGATTATATTTCACACGGAACATGCGGACGTGGTCCAGAAGGAGGGCTCAAAGACCCACAGCAAATTTTTACTAACTTTACTTGCCTTCTTTAAATTGTTTCCATTCTTTCCTGTTATTTCTAGGTATTACAGCACAACCTACACAAATCAAAAAGGCCATCTTTAAATTAGGAGTTTGGGATTAACATACACACACTACTGCATATAAAATAGATAAACAACAAGGACCTACTGTATAGCACAGGGAACTATAGTCAATGCCTTGTAATAACCTATAAGGGAAAAGAATCTGAAAAAGAATATATATATATAAACTGAGTAAATACATAAACCGAATCACTTTGCTGTACACCCGAAGGTAACACAACATTGTAAACTAACTATACGTCAATTTTAAAATGATTTTTTTTAAAAAGGCCATCTTTCAAGTAAAATCTGCTATCAGCTGGTTCATGCACAATTACTGCCCATTTTCTCAGCTCCAGCATTTAAAACGCTCCTACTGTATTTCATGTGCCCTCAGAGGACAGATGCCTGACTTGGTTAAAAAATGTTCAGAGAGAGAACTTGCACATAAATTCCTTCTAACAAGGGTCTGTGCTAATCAATGCAAAACAAGGAGAGAATGTCAAGAAACAAACAACACAAACCACCGCTTCTCAATTCCACCGAGACCTCTTTTTTGAGAATTCAGCAGATGATAAAAAATGAGAAACAAAATTACTGTGGCAAAGACAATTTGCCTTGTGTGTTGGGAAGAGAACAGCAAAAACACAAAGAAAAGGATCACATCACTTGGGTAAATACGTTTTCACATTTTCAAGAAACAGACACAAGCAATTCCACAGGAGTAAGTGAGTGATTTTAGAAGTCTATCAGGCATAATGGGCCAAACCGCCATAAAAATCAACAGAAAATGCAAAGAGTGTCATCCAAGTGCTTGCAATAAGGGTGTAAATTGTACAAATGGAATGGGGGGGGGCAGAAAGTAACTTGTAAAAATGGAACATCTGTCCTGAGACCTAAATAAGCCACTGACAGATGAAGAAATTCACTTCAACCTAATCATGAAGGACCCAAGAGCTAAGGAGAAGAGAAGCCAAGAGCAGCACAGACAACTGTAGAAATACTGCCTCAGAAAAGAAAGTAACATCCTAATAACATGTGCACATCACCGAGTCCTCAGGCTTATAAATATCTAAGGTACAGGGACAAGGAATATATAAATAGAAAACAAGTCCATCCTAAGAGAGAATATTTATGAAATGAAGAAATTATGTATGCATTAGGACTAGCATGAACTCAATGGACAGAGAATGGAAAATGGGCTAGAAAATGTCTTAGCTACCATGTCCTCAAATATTTTCATTTTACATCTGAGGAAACTAAGAAGCAGAGTGGGTAAATGCTATCTTATACCAAGTGAGAGAGTAGCATTGACATATATACACTACCAGATGTAAAATAGCTAGCTAGTGGGAAGCATCCGCATAGCACAGGGAGATCAGCTTGGTGCTTTGTGACCACCTAGAGGGGTGGGATAAGGAGGGTGGGAGGGAGACGTAAGAGGGAGGGGATATGGGGATATATGGATAGGTAGAGCTGATTCACTTTCTTATATAGCAGAAACTAACACAATATTGTAAAGCAACTATACTCCAATAAAGATGTTTAAAAATATAATAATATTGGGACAATGTCTACAATTAACGAGAGGCTAATTTTAAATGTTCAGTGTAAACCAGTACAAACAATAAAACCAATAAAAATAAGGTTTATGGATATTCTTCCATTCAAAATTAGCTGATTAAAATGTTTACTCCCTCAATGAAATGATAAAATCTTAATTCTTTAAAAAAAAATCCAACAAGTATTTAGTAAGCATCTATTTTACTTAGGACATGGGAAATATCATGAGACTTTTGTTTGTTTATGCATTTCTTTTTTTTTATTGGGGTTTAGTTGTTTTACAATGTTGCATTAGTTTCTACTGTACAGTGAAGTTAAAAGACATTATTTCTGGGTCTGGTTACCAAAGGGGAAAGGTGGCGGGAGGGATAAATTGGGAGTTTGAGATTAACATATACATACTACTATACATAAAATAGATAATCAACAAGGACCTACTGTATAGCACAGGGAACTCTACTCAATATTTGGTAATAACCTAAACGGGAAAATAATTTGAAAAAAGGATACATATATATGTATCACTGAATCACTTTGCTGCACATCTGAAACTAATGCAACATTATTTATCAACTGTAGTTCAATATATAAGATTTTTTTTAAATAAAGACTTTTTTTTCATCTTTACAGTTTGTTTTGGTTCATAATATACACCAACCTCAAAGGTGACATTGACTAACTATGATATAAACAGTAGAAATATATTCTATGTTCATTTTATGATTAACTTTATGATTCTCACTCTATCAACCTAGGTCAAAACAAAGGGATCAATGACCCAAACTGTGTCAGATGTCAGGTATGGGGGCCACTCCCCACCCCCCAAGTATATACACTGTTTTCCCTTCTTTATTGTCTTTCAACCGTATGACACAACTGTAGAGCTCCTTCAAAATCCTCATCACTTGTCAGTAAGTTTACTCACTTCTCAGTATCAGGTGTCCTGGAACAGTTTAGCAGGCCAACAACCTGCTTTCTGCATTGATCCTGAGGCAGCTACTGACCATTAGATGGATAAAGTCCTTGCCTTGCTAATTTCTGTCCTTGTTCCAACTAAGGTTTTTGGAGAACTGATTGCCTGGCAGGAGTCAGACAAGATGAGGATAGACTCGCTAAGAAACAAGGAGCTGAGCCCTTCCACTCTGGGCAGCATCATTCAGAGTGGACAACAACATTAATCCCCTGATGCTATTTTGCAACTGTTGTTCTCAGCACCATGTTGAAAATATTGCATTTGCAGATGATGGCACTCTTGCCCTCACTTAAAAGCCTATTTATTTTTCAGCACCACAAAGGATATGTTATTTCAGAATGGAATGATTTCTTTGTATTGCTAGAAATTGTAACATGACCTATTTGGAAATATATATGGAGTCATTTTGGTGTTACAGGTACTGGAAAATCTATTCCTGAAATATGCAAGCCAAGTCTCCTTCCACAGCCTGGTCAGCAGCAACTTTAGAGCCGTGTTGCTGATTCTCCATAACTCCTAGAGACACATGTTGTGAGGTGTGACTGAGTGTGACTCACAAGAACACCTGTGGACCTTGTGATTAAGGGAGATAACCTCACATGCTCAAGTCAGAAGTTTCTTTTGACCTGGTCCCTCCAACCACCACCCAGACTTGTGAAACTTCTGAACGAGAGTTTTTCTGCTTCCCTTGGAACTGCTTGTACCAAATTCTCTCAGTCCAGATAGCCTTGGAGGTAGCATGGTGTTAAGGAGCAAAAAAAAAACAACAAAAAAGAAGAGACAGAAGACAAAACCAGGAATGAATATCACAGAGGCAGGTGCACACATCTCAAAAAACAAGTCCTAAGAAGTCTAAACTTCAGATTTTATGGGAACATGAAAAGTAAATAGGAGTTTAGTTGCTAACAACTACCAACTAGAAGAAAGCACAGATTTAATGAATGACACAGAGAGTCGATTCTCTGTCAACTTGAAAGGACCTTTGCAGTTATTTACAAAGCAACATAAATATTAAAAGAAAAAAACCTCATAAGACAATCTTACAACAAAGCATGTAAGGTGTCTGTGAGTGCAGAGCATATAAAAAGTGAGCCAGAACTGTGCAACTAAAAGAATTCAGGGCTCAGCTCACAGGATGTCAACAGCACATTTAGCAATTCACTCAGCAGTTGCCTTACCTGTTATATATGAATAATGCCACATGTGAACATTCTCGGCACTCTAGTAAAAATAAAAGTAGCAACTGTTGGGATAATATTGTGAGAAATGTAAAGTACCCTATAAATCAATATTGTAATTATTACTTGAGCTAATTAGTAACAAACTTAATGCCTATCAGCATCAATTTATTATAATACAGGACCACTGGGATATGCCCTTGTCAGTACTCCAGCAGGAGTTCTGTTTTTAGATTCCAACCCAATCAAGGTTTCTCTCAAGGGATGTGCTTCCTCATAAAAATGGAACTTCCCTGGCTGAGTGACTCTCGGGAGGGGTAGAGTCTTCTTTTTATTACGGGCATATATTACAGTGAAGATGCAGCACAGAAATTTGTATTCTGGGAATAAAAGACCGAAACCTTACTGACATATGGATTACAGAAGGGAGGAGTGCTGCCTCCACCTTATGTTACAAAATCCCACATGCTGAGAATTTTGAGAATCCAAAATCTCATCCTGGACCCTCACAAAGAACATGACTTCCGAGACACAAGGTTAACTGGGATTTCACACAGGAACAATGTATCTTTTATATACAAACAATCACCACTGCCTGTGATAGCTATTTCCCCAGATTCAAGTGTTTATTCACGTTCATGGACTCGCACTGCTAAAGAAAGCTATGCTACCATTTTTATTTTACTGCATTTTGTTTCCACTTTGCTTAACAAAGATAATCTGCAGAGGGTCATAGTACAACTAAAATATAACTACTAATTGGTTTTGTAATTTTTGTCAACATACGCGGAAATCAAGCACGTTAAAAGTTTATTTTGTTAAAAACAAGTGTCTTATTTTAACAAGGTGATTGAACATAAGTTTATCCCCTAAAATTGAGTATAATGAGAGTAATGAGGAAGAACAGGAATAAACAAAAGACAAAGAAAACTGGAAAGCAATGGCAGCAGGTAGGATGTCAAGGGAACGTTTACAGCCAGAAAGCAGGACACATTTCAACTTATTAAGCACAGCAGGGAGAGTGAAAATCTAAGCCAGTAGTCAGGAGGAAGAGAATGAAAGGTAAAACTTTTTGTGTCACAGAACCTGGAATGGTTCAAGTTGGGGAAGCTGTTACTTTTGAAGGCAGAAAGAGAGAGGAGGGACCAAAAGCAGAAGCATTTGTTCAACGTCTGTTTAAGAAGCGATGTGACTCCCGGAACTGCTCACCCTTTACTGCCTCCTTGCTGCCCTGGCAGAGGACTGGGCTCAAGTTACACACATAGTTGCAGAAACATACGTGAAAGTCCCTGTGCTGCAAAATATGATCCATCAGACCATCCCTCCCTTGTTGGGTCCAAGAAGGCTGAAAAAAGTTATCAATTCCTCAGGCAAGAGATGGGGTTACTCTCTAGAGAACCTGGCCGTCCCAAGAGAAAACCTACAGATCCTTATATCTGGGCACCCAGGAAAAAGGTCCCCAAGACAGAGATGGAGGGAAGAAGGGACAAATGAGGGAGGGGAAAGGAGGAAGGAAGGAGACAGTGAGAGATTACCTACATTGGATGCGCCTGAACCCTGTCCCAATCCACTTTACTGGGCTAGTGTACGCATCCTCCATCTAGTGGATGCTAAGGGCACCCATCTATCCCCTCTTCTGTCCTGGGCCAAGAGACCCTGGACCAGGCCCTGGAGATTAGAAGCTCCAGCCACCCTGCCCCACACTGCTAAGAACTCAGAGGTAACTCTGCCTTTGGAAGCAGACAAAAGGGAAACACCCCTGCTCACTTCCTGTGCCAGACCAGCGCTTCCTGCTCTCTTCTCCTGGGGGTGCTCACTCAATCAGATCCATGCATCCACACCCGCTTCTACAGCTCTATTTCCAGGGAACTTGAACTGAGACCTCACTTGATTTATTTAAATACAGTGAGAAGAGCTTTACATCTCTGACAGTTTGGGAATAGGTTCCTAAGAAAAAACAAAAACGATCAATTACTGACCTGCAAGGAAAACAAGAACTTGTACACGGAAGAGAATGAAATAGTTACATGACACCATATGACTCCACTGTGGATAAACACAAAATACCCATTTAATCTGAATAAGAGACAAATGTGTTGGGAGGATAAAGAGAAAACAGTTGGGTGGGTGTTGAGGGCAGGGACGTGAGAAAAGAAAATCTATTTCCCACATGAATAATTCAATAAATAACCCCTTAAAAACTAAATGGCAGTTATTTGGTATATGGAAGCAATTAACAGAAGAAACACTTAAAGGGTTTGGAAATGGATGTCTTGGGAAAGCAAAAAAGGTGGAGCAAAGGAATGCTGCTTTTTAATTAACAGTCTTAGAGAACTAGTTGATTTTTAAAATTTTATACATGCACTTATCTATAAAATATAGATTCACATTCAACAGACACCTGCATATAAGAAATACCTACTAATTTTGGAAAAACCAGAAAAGTAAAAGAACGTAAAGAGAATCTATAGACTCAATACTGCATCAGAGATAATTATTTTTAACATTCTATTATGGATCTCCTCAGTCTTGTTTTCTCCGGTTATTTTATCTTTCACAATTTTAATTATTCTGTACATGGAATTTTCTTTCATTTAATATTACATCATATGCATTTTCTGCCATTTTTAATGACTTTTTATAAGCATTATTTTGTTGGTATTTTCTTATATAACTTGTATAATGTGTTTAACCATTCTCTTCTTTTTGTATTTTTACAAAACTCCCCATACTTCTCTGTTATAAATAATGCTGCAGTGCGCATCTATGAGCATAAGACTTTATTCTCCATATTTTTTAATGTGCAGATACCGAGTATTATCCCTAAATCTTATCAATTTGTAGGGGCTTTCACATCTGAAATCATTTCAACAAAATTTTGCCCCCATAAAACAACTTAAAGGCACTATAGGTTTCATTCTAATGAGATGTTATCTATGTAAATGATTTTCCAGTTCTTTGGTTTTAGGAGTTTGCCATCTCCCCCTGGGAAACTTTTCACTTTCTAGCAGATTCGAGCTTTCCCCAATGAGCACTAAAACAAATAAGTCATTCACTTTTTGTGCTGCATTTGCTTCTCTCATTGAATTCATTTCAATCTCCCCCAAGGGGCTTATAATCTTCCTTCCCTGTCTTCTCAGTTCACATATATTTGAAATTCTCCGTTTTTCTTCCCAAAACATGCATTCTTCTTGCAGGTCTTCTTACGATTTATTTAACTGTATGTGCCTTTGCCCTACATTTGTAATATTGATTTAGGTTTCTTATCCTCTATGCCTTTTTATTTTGGACAATCTTTATGTTCTTCCCTAGCTGTATTTTCCCTTGCTTGTCGTCTTCTTCAGCTAATGTTTATTAAGGATTCCAACACTGTTTAACTCCCATGAGTCAAGAGCAACCATATGTTGCATTCCCACCGTATGCCAAGAATCTCTTGTGTCAAATATAATACCTCATTTTTTTCTTTACTATAAACCGGTAAATTATGGATTAGTGGTATTTCACTTTTACATTAGAGGAAAACAACACCAATTGTAGTGTAAAACAACCAGACCCGCTAGTTATTTGAAATAAAGATAGAGCTCCCCATTCTACTCCTTAGAAAATAGAAATGAGAGAGTGAGCAATCGGTCTTGCTTGTTGGTTAGTTTTAAATAACTAAATTGGGTCAAACCAATGAAACTCAAGTAAAGTTGACATTTCCCCTTCCACTCTCTGCTTAAGTGATTACTTTTTTCATCTGATTTTTCCCACTGCCTGACATAAATCTCTGTAGGGGTCAATTAGCAACACTTTGAAAATCAAACACTGACTGCTTGATTCTACCTACCTAGCATTCAAATACACGGCTCTTGGCGGAAAAGTGAACTTGGGAAAAAATGAAGAGATTGTGTAAGTCCATCTCTACTATTGAGGGGAAAACGATTTAAAAAGCAATATCTAATTAAACATTATTTCTTTTTTGTACAGGGTGACCCATTTATACCTAAAAGTTATGCATTTGCTATTCCTAATATTTTAAAGTATTTTATGTATTCCACTGTTTGATATCAGCAAGTGTTTAAAGACTTGAATCATTAATCTTCGTGATGTGTTAACCTAATGCAATGTTTCTGATGCCAGGGGTAATTCCTTAACATTCTTCTCTCTCACTGATGGGAAGAAACGTAGCTCAGAGCAGGATGCACCAGGGATTTCTTCCAACCGCGACACTTCATACTCTTTCTTTTCTTTGTGTTGGACTTGATCCTGGCCTTTGTCTTGTTTGACCTACTTCATCTTTGGAAACCCTGCCTCAGGTGAGTTATCATTAAATCCTTCAGTCTCACTGTCTGTATTCATAAGTGAGTGAGCTGAAGACAGCTTTCAGGCTTATACTATACGCACCCTAACCATAGTTTTTTTCCTTTTTATTTCCGCATTGTGGATGGAACCTCTATGTTTGAGTCTACGTCCCGGATTTTTGTCTTCCTTTTCACTTTCTCGCTGTCTGCTGTATTCTGTTGCGCCACACCTTGAACCTGTCTTTGCGCACTTCCCCATCCTCACACTCTCTGTGTCCATCCCCCTCTCTTACGCCAACCCTTCTTCCCAGGCTTTTGGCAACTGCGTATGTTTCTTCTCCCCATCCCAGTCCTGTCTCGACCACAGGCTAACCCCTTTCTCTCTCCCAGCACTTAGGGTCTCAGTAACAGTGTATGATCCTCATTCCAGTTCCAACCTGTATGGGTTTTTCCCCACACCAGCAAGCGATTCCCTGAGTGTCCTACAACTAACTCACTTCTGATGGAGACAGCATCAGAGCCCATAGGTTAAGAGTTCAGTCCTACAAGACTGCCCCCACTTCAGATGCTAATCACAAATCCAGGTTGTCATCTGTGCTTCTGACCAATCCGCTGTAGATCAGAGCTTCCAATGGCCCTCTCCTCAGACTCAATTAATTTGCTAGAGTGGCCCACAGAATGCAGAGAAAGATTTTACTTACTAGATTACCAATGTATTATAATAGCACATAACTCAGAAACAGCCAGTTGGAAGAAATGCATAGGGTGAGATATGTATGGGGAAAAGTCACAGAGCTCCCATGCCCTCTCTCTGAGGCTCCCACTCTCCCTGAATCTCCCCATGCTCACCAACCCGGAAGCTCGAAGAACCTGGTCCTTCTGGGTTTAATGGAGGCTTCTTTAAATAGGCATGATTGATTACATCATTGGCCATTGGTCCAAGAGTCAGCCTCCAGCCCCTCTCCCCTCCCTGGAGGTAGGCAGTAGTGACTGAAAGGTCCAACCTTTTAATCATGTGGTTGGTTTCCCTGGCAACCAGCCTCCCTCCTTAGGTGCTTCCAAAAGCCACCTCATTAACATAACAAAAGGGAGGGAATTACAACACAGTAGCTTATAACCTACAGTACACATGGCTGCTGTCAGAGCTCAAAGGATCTGGCCAGTCCTCTACACAAATAATAATGTCATACACAAACAAAGATAGTTTTATTTCTTCCTTCCTGATCAGTATGCCTTATATTTCCTTTTCTTGTCTTATCACTTGAGCTAGGACATCCAATTCTACGTTAAAAAGTAATGGTGAGAGGGAACATCCTTGCCTTGCTCCAGACCTACATGAGAAAGTGCCAAGTGTCTCCATACTTTTAGAGGATTATCTTCCCCTGAAGTCTCCAACCTGCCCCTCCATGAAAGGACCAGCTCAACCCAACCAGTGAGAGTGCCCGAAAGGAAAGCTGATCCTCAGCTTTCAGGTCTCAACAACTGGGAACAAAGAGTGGTCCCTGCCTTAGGCCCTGGATGTGCCTCATCATGGGATAGATGGTGGAAATTCAGAGTCCACCCAAGGAAATCAGGGCACACGTGTGCACTCTTATCTAGTGGCCCTGAAAGCACAGTCACATCAGAACATAATATTCCGACACCAGTACATCCTACAACATCCTGGTCATTGACCTATGTAGAATGACGTACAGGTCATTCCTGGAACAAACAGGCAGAACCTCAATCAAGTACAATCCCTTCCTTCTAGACACCACTTGATACCTCCTGCCAATGAATCTTCCAACAAGAACAAACCCAGAAAGAAACTCTATAGAGAAAATACAGTCTAAATCCACATGAAGAAAGACACACTCTTCACTCTCATGAGCAGAAAAGCCCGTGGAGACAGTCCTGTCTCAATAATACCCAACCAAGTAGAATCCTCACTTGGATTCCTCACACTCCCCTTTGCAGTCAAAAAATCTCTTCATTAAAGCTAATAATTACTTCAAAATGTCCCCAAAGGACAATATGAAGCTACTTTGCATTGATAAAGGATCCTTCTAAATAGTTACTATAAACAGTGAAACGGAAAGTCCAGTGGGGATATTTAAGGCTTTACCTCAGACACTGAAAATGTTTAGAGCTTTAAAATGACATCTTTTCCCAGCAACTACCAGTTCTATAGAAATTCACAAAAATACCTGAACTTTTTACATATAAAACCATACATATAAATCCAACATCTTTAAAGTACCAAGCGTACAATTTTTTAGTCTGTAAATCTGTACACGTAAACTACCTATGGAATCCCCTCTGTGACTCACCTTTATGATATCACCTCCTAAATCTTCCAGAGATGTGCAAAGTACTCTTTGTAGCAGAGTTTCAAAGCGATTCCATTCCAAATCCAATTATTCCA
Source organism: Lipotes vexillifer (assembly GCF_000442215.2). Classification (NCBI taxonomy): domain Eukaryota; kingdom Metazoa; phylum Chordata; class Mammalia; order Artiodactyla; family Lipotidae; genus Lipotes; species Lipotes vexillifer. Next base: position 2,582,110 of record NW_006785319.1, read on the forward strand.
CTTCTAAAGAAATTATTTACACTTAATAACCTTATGTATTAGAAAATTCCTGCTCTTATTTAGCCATATATGTTTCCCATTATGCTTACTGCTGCTCTCTGGATACACAAAAAAAAGTCTGATCCTCCAAATATGTAACAACATTTATAATTTTTTTCTCTTCATGCTAAATAGGCCCTTTTCTTTCAACCATTTCTCATATTATATGATGTGGGATATTTTAAACAGCATTTTCCTTGGTTAGCAAGGAAATATAGATGTTTCCACTCTCTGCTACATTTAGAACCTTAGGAACATCCCTAAGTCTAATTTTTCACATCTTTAATATGGAGCTATGGAGACACTAGCATCTACTTCCATTGGCAATTATGAAGTTACATAGAGATTATGCATTTAAATCAAATAGCACACTACTTGGCACATAATATTAGCACTGGTGCACTTTTGTCTGCATAATACTCAGTTCCTATCTTTATTAAAATAAAGTATTTGAATTTGAGCAAATTAGCAGGTGATTTGGCAGGCACTCTTTTCCTTATAACATCACTGAAATGCACATGCCTTGTCAATAGTCGCAGATCATGCTCATATTCAGGTGAGCATTTCCTCTCCAGAGAGTGCACTTAGGTCCCTTCTTCAAATCACAATCATTGCTTGGTGTGGACCAGTGACCAACAAGTCCATGCGGAAGGCAGGAAGCACAACCATGAGGAGGTGAAGACCCAACCCCTGACCTCCGATGCCCACCAGGCAGGAAGGTGTACAGACGTGTAGATCAACAGCTGTAAGGATCACACATGGAATATGTGTGAAAAGAGCTATGAAGATGTAAAACATGTTACGCAAACAGAGATAATTATCAAATAGTTTTCTCAGGAGGATGTCCAATTGAAGAGGCCTTCCATGGGAGTTCCAACATATTCATTCAATCATCTATCCATCTATTCACTTACTCACTAAATCTTTAATGATTTCTGTGTTCTAGGAACTGTGCTTTCTCTAGTAATGGTTGCAGACAATACGGTGATAAAGATATGACCCTTGTCCCCAAAGAGAAAACTATCTAGTAGAAGAGAAAAACATACTATCAACCTACTTCAATATATGGTGGTTAGAGCCATGAACTCTAGGATGTTAAGAGAACATACGATTCGGTTCTAAGAGAAGGCTTCATTGTACTCTAAGTAGGATTGCTAGATCTAGCAAATAAAAATACAGGATGCCCATTTACATTTGACTTGCAGATAAACAACAAATATACTGTAGTATAAACATGTCCCATGAACTATTTGGGATGGACTTATGCAACAAGTTATTTGCTATTTAGATGAAGTTAAAATTTTAGTGGGTGTCCGGTTTTTTTTTATCTGACAACTCTAAATCTGAGGGATGAACTGAATAAAAGTTTTCCCACACCCGGGATGCGTGGAGAAAACCGGGAGACCATGTGAAACAGAGGAAACAGCGTCTAAAATGGCTGGAGACTCGGCACATTGTGAGTCAGACGAACAAAGATAAGACCAGAAAGGTGAAGAAAATATTATAAACTCTCTCTCAAGGAGATGGAATTCTATTCCTGAGAGTCACTCGCAGCTATTTAAGGGATTTAAGCAGGGGGTTGACATGTTCAATTTCTATTTTCCAAACATCAATGTGGCTGCAGTGGGAAGAATGGATTCAGGAAGCAGGTCTCGAGGCAGAGAGGAGGGGCCAATTTAGAAGAGAAAGAATATAAAGTAGGGTGTCCTTGTCGGAGGGAATACTTTGAATGAAGCCTTAAGACAAAGACGTGAAAATCATGGTGTGTCCAGAGAACAGTGAACAGCCTGGATTGCAAGGGGCAGAGTAGGAGGAAATGAAACTACAAAGTGAGGTTAAGGCCAATTTTTTTTAGGAAGCTTAAATGGTAAAGTCTTAGACTTAATCCCTAGAAAGTGGTTGAAAGATTTTAAAGGGATTACCGTTATTATCCTATTTCTCACCTTGAGAAATGGGAGAGGTTAGCCTGACTTCTCAAAAATGCCAGATGCAATAGTGTCAGTGATAATTCTCTGGTGAAGTTGATAATGAGATCAAGTCAGGGAAGAAACCATTAAAGTATGCTCCTTCTAATCAAATGCCTGAACTTAGAAAAAATAAATACGGGTTAAAACTGATCCCCTAACTCGTTCTGTAGAAACTTAGATCTTAAAGTACCAAGATTAGTATTCGGAGTGAATGTAAAGCCCAAGACAAAGAAACATAAGGAAAGGGTTATGCTACAACTTGTCCTTGTAAACATTTTCCTCTTCCAGCCCACCTTCCCAGAACCATCTTCGTCACCATGACTATCACCACCGTCCTCATCATCATGAACTACATTTATACAGTACTTAGGGTGTTCCAGCCAGGAACACTCACAGCAACCTTATGCGGTTGGGGCTGTCTTTATCCTCATGTTACCAATAAGTAATTGAAAGCACAGATAAATCTATAAGTTGTCCAAGGGCACACAGCTAGAAAGTGGCAGGCTGATCCAAAGATAGGAAATATGCTTCCACATTCATATATTCCAATATAGAGTCTTATTATCTTAAATCTACTAACACTTAAATAATGAAAAGAACTGCCCCAAAAAGAATAGTTAAAATGAAAGATAAAATGGTCACTGGAGAAAAAAAAAAAATAAGGTGAGGAAAATAAGTATTCTCAAAGTGTATCACTACCATCAATTTGGATCGGTTGTCAAAGACAATTTTAGATTCTCCGTAGCCAGGCTGCTATTCAACAGAGATGTTGGTAAAAGCAATATCTATTTCATCTATCATACGCTTCATCTATTATATACAGGTCTTGTCAACATTTCAAAAGCAAGAAACAAGCAAACCTAGTTCTGTGAATTCATCAGTACCTCAAAAGTAGCTCTGTATTTGAGAGGCAGACCTGTAACCAACTTGACCAAAGTGATGCACAGATTAGAATTCCAGCCCACAGAGAGTCACTGCTACTACTCCTTTTCTCAACATTATAATCAAAAGAGTAACCCCCCTAATTAAACTGGTAGATAAAATGCAAAGACATCTTTATAAATGTATCCAGAGTTGTCATAAAAGAAATACTCTGGCTAAGATGTAAGCAAAGGTAGGGTGCAGGTAGGTAAAAAATGTGCCATGGGGCTTCCCTGGTGGCACAGTGGTTGAGAGTCCGCCTTCTGATGCAGGGGACGCGGGTTCGTGTCCCGGTCCGGGAAGATCCCACATGCTGCGGAGCGGCTGGGCCCGTGAGCCATGGCCGCTGAGCCTGCGCGTCCGGAGCCTGTGCTCTGCAACGGGAGCGGCCACAACAGTGAGAGGCCCGCATACCCCCCCCCAAAAAAAAAGAAACCTAGTAACTGAAATTAGAAGGTTGGTGAATGGGTTTAGATGTAACTAAAGGGATAATTAATAAATGTATGACAGTCACAGATCAGGAATACAGGCCCACTGCAAGACTGAGATTTAAGAGTAAGTTTATAGAACAATTCCCCTCCCAGCACCCACTGACCACCACATCCATGGGTTCCAGCATCATATCAGTGGATCACAGCTAAAAGAGCTAGAGGACACAGACTCAATTTAAAGAGGACACAGAAACAAGAACACTGGAGGAATCTGAGGTCTCTATCACCTATAGATACAGTAAACATTAGACAAAGCCCTAACTGCTAGTCAGATTAACAAGAAACCTCACCCCAAAAGTCTTTTTTTCAGGTCCTATTACCTATTACATTATTTCCAGTGTTCTACAAAAAATTATAAGACCACATAAAACATACTGTGAAGAGACAAAGCTGGCCTCAGAATCAGACTCAACTACAACACAGACGTTGGAATCAGGAGACAGGGAATTTAACTATAATGACCATGTTATGGATTCTAATTAAAAAAAAAGACAACATGCAAGAACATATGGGTAATATAAGCAGAGAGAGAGAGAAATTCTAAGAAAAATCGAAAGGGAGTTCTACGGTTTTCCTGGTGGCACAGGAGTTAAGAATCCACCTGTCAATGCAGGGGACACGGGTTCGAGCCCTGGTCTGGGAAGATCCCACATGCCACGGAGTAACAAGCCCGTGTGCTACACCTACTGAGCCTGCGAACCACACCTACTGAAGCCCGCGTGCATAGAGCCCGTGCTCCACAACAAGAGAAGCCACCGCAATGAGAAGCCCGCGCACCGCAACGAAGAGTAGCCCCTGCTCGCCGCAACTAGAGAAAGCCCACGCGCGGCAATGAAGACCCAACGCAGCCATAAATAAATAAATAAATAAATAAATAAATAATTTTTTTTTTTTTTAAAAAAGGAGTTCTAGAAGTCAACAACACTGTAACAGAAATGAAGAACACAATGCTTTCGACAAGCACATCAGTAAATTGAGCATGGCCGAGAAGAGAATCAATGATCTTGAAGATATGTCAATAGAAACTTCTCAAACTAAAATGTAGAGATAAAAAGGAATAGAGGGGAAAAAAGAACATCCAAGAACTGAGGGACAATTTGAAAAGGTTTAGCATGAACATAATTGGAATATACTAGAAGGAGAAAAGAGAAAATGAAGCAGAAAGAGTATGTGAAAGAATAATGGCTGATATTTTTACGGAATTAATGACAAATACCAAACCACCATTCCAGGAAGAGCAGAATAAATCCAAAAATATACACTTGAGAATTTCATACGTAAACTACAGAAAACAGAAGACAAAGACAAGAGCCTGGCGCTTCCCTGGTGGCGCAGTGGTTGAGAGTCCGCCTGCCGATGCAGGAGACATGGGTTCGTGCCCCGGTCCGGGAAGATCCCACATGCCGCAGAGTGGCTGGGCCCGTGAGCCATGGCCGCTGAGCCTGCGCGTCCGGAGCCTGTGCTCTGCAACGGGAGAGGCCGCAGCAGTGAGAGGCCTGCGTACCGCAAAAAAAAGAAAAAGAGCTTGAAAGAAGCCAGAGGAAAATAAAAACACCTAAGCTACAGAGGAACATTGATACAGAAGTAGTAAATAGGACTTCTCATCAGAAACCAGGCAAGGAAGAGAGAATGGACAGATTTATTTAAAGTGTTAAAGAAAACAAAAAACAAAAAACCTATAATTCTCTATTCAATGAAATTGTCCTTCAAAATGAGGGGAAAATAGACTTTCGCAGAAAACCAAAAATTGCCCAAATTCATTGCCAACTGATTTATCCTTCAAGGAATTTTAAAAGGAAATCTTTAAGGAGAAGAAAAATGATACTGATCAGAAAATAGTATACACATAGAGAAAGGAAGAATGGCAGATAAGAAATAAATGAAGGTTGAATGAAGCCTTTATTTTTCTTATTCTTAATTGATCTAAAAGATAGCTGTATTTTAGAGTAATAGTAGTAAGAATAAGTGATTATAGCAAATGGATAAGTGATATTAGTGACAGCAATATCATAAAAGACAAGAAACCTACAAACCTCAGTACTGGTTATTTGAAGATTGATTCAGAATAGTTGTAATTTCATACTGCAAACTCCAGGGCAACCACGAAAAAAGTTTAAAAAAATATAACTGCTATGCTAACAGATGAGATAACATGGAATCATACACAATGCTCAATTAAACCCAGAGAAAGAGGATAGAAAAAAGGTGAAAATCGAAAAAAACTTGTTGTACAAATGCAACATATAGAAAACTGTTACAAACATGGTAGCTATTAATCCAATGATATAATCGATTTAAATGTTAATGGTCTAAACACACCAATTAAAAGTCAGAGCTTAGGAAAGTTGATAAAAACAAGAACCAACTATACCTTGTCTATAAAAAACCCACTTTAAATATGAAGATTCGGGCTTCCCTGGTGGCGCAGTGGTTGAGAGTCTGCCTGCCGATGCAGGGGACACGGGATCGAGCCCTGGTCTGGGAGGATCCCACATGCCGCGGAGCGGCTGGCCCTGTGAGTCATGGCCGCTGAGCCTGCGCGTCCGGAGCCTGTGCTCCGCAACGGGAGAGGCCACAACAGTGAGAGGCCCGTGTACCACAAAAAAAAAAAAAAATATATATATATATTATCTCATGGCAAGCAAAGACATCCTTCTGACTGGAGCTAGTTTGTTGAAAGTGCAGTGCACTCAAGATACGGGGGGTAAGGCAGCTTTATTTTTCCCCTATTGTTCCTACAAGCCTGCTCTGGACCACTAGATCTCCTTCCCCTGTCCTCTGTCACTTTAGACAGCCCCAACGAGTCAGTAATTGCTATGTCCATCCCAGGGAAATAATTAAAGCTCTGGAATTTAAAGGTGTTTCTCCTCTTCCAGCCCTGACCTTCTGCGGTGAGAAAAGGACTCCTCCGGTTTTCCTCCCTGCTAGCTGTGTGGTTTCTGGCATCTCCACATTTGGAGTAGATGAAAGAACAAGTAATGGGACAGAAAAGCTCTCTCTTGACTGGCACTGAATATAGTTTGGCTTTTTACGGTCGACATTTCTATGGCTGTAAAAAGGGTTTACAGCTAATTGTGGATGTGATGGTTAACTGTATGTGTCAACTTGGCTTGGTCACAGTATCCAGGTATTTGGTCAGACAGCAGTCTGGATGTTGCTGTGAAGGTATTTTTTTACATGAGCTCAACATTTAAGTCAGTGGACTTTGAGCAAAGCAGATGACCCTCCATGATGTGGGTGGGCCTCGTCCAATCAGTTGAAGGCCTTAAGAGAAAAAAGACTGACCTTCCCTGAAAAAAGGGAACTGTGCCTCCAGACTGTGTTCAGACTTGAGTTGCAGCATCATCTCTTCCCTGGGTCTCCAGCCTGCCAGCCCACCCTAAAGATTTTGGACTTGCCAGTTCCGACAAACACATAAGCCAATTCCTTAAAATACAGACACACGCACACACGCACACGCACGCACGCACACACACACACATACACCCTATTTGTTCTGTTTCTCCAGAGAACCCTGACTAATACAGTGGGGTTTGCTGAGACAGGCCCTTTATGAGGACACCCACCTCTGGTTCCCTGGCATGGCTGATAAACTCTTTAGAGCCACTTTAAACCCATCCCATCAGTCCTTGCTTCTCAGTGGTCCATCCGGGCATCATCCCAGCTAAAGTACCTCTTATAAAAATAACTCCAAGTGTGTCTGACCGTTTGATCTCCCGCCCGACCACATCAGGTCACTAGGAAAAGCACAGGTGGGCTTGTTACTACCCTAACCACACCACAGCTTACACTTTGTTGGTACAGGTGCTGCAGCCACAGTCTCATCCTTGGTCGTTCTCAGCCCTGTATTCCCCAAGCTGTGGGGGACAAATATGACAGTATCCGAAAGAGCCATTTGGAACCCCACCTCCCTCTCAAGGGGAGACGTGACGCATCTCATAGCACAGTGACCTTCCCACATCCATCGTCTCTCCAGTATCACCTCTGTATCTCAGCATCTCCACCCTCTTGTACACACTGGAGGCTGATGTCAGTGACATTCATCACATCCCTCATCTGAGACCCCCTTTGCAAATCTTCCTCAGGCCGTCTACCCCTCACAGTGTTCGGCACTTATAGTCTTGAGGCTTCGCCAAAAACACAGACAGAAAATTACCATTTTAATACCTGCATTTACATAAAGCAATTATGATCATGTTGGTCCCCTGCTTTGAGTGTTTTAATAGCTACCTGTGGGTGCTGGTGTGCAGTTTCCTTTCTTAGGACAACATACCAGGCTCCTTGCCTTTCTCTCCGGCCTCAACGTTGCCTCTCCAGTCCTCAAACCTGAGCTCTAGGGATTGATATCTTCTCAGTCCCTGAACTGGTCTTTGCTCTTGTCTCTCTTTCAAACCTCAATCCCACTGTTGCCTCTTCCATGCTGCTGCCTCCACTGCACCAGATAAGTCCTGCTCATCCATTAGGACTGGGCTAATCTATTATTATCTCTGAACCTTCACCTGGCCTCCCCAGGAATACCAACTTAGATGCCCCTGCTAAGTGCTCGTAAGCACCCTTCTCCACGGTGGCTAGTAATTGCATGTTTAATTGTTTATCATCTCAATTAACGTGTTGTAAGGGCACGTGCACGGCGTAAGGGCAGGCATCGTGTGTATCTAGCTCGAGGCTGTGCACCCAGAGCCTAGCATAGTGACTAATAATGCATAGCACCCAATAAATATGTATTAGATGAATCAACTAACCATTTGGTTTGGGCTTGGCACTCATTATTGGGGAAAAATAAATCACATCAATTTCAGTCACATGAAAAATGAAAAACAGGATTCTGCCTGTTGTCTAACTTGGCATTTGACTGGATTTCCAAGGTACAGTTACAAAATTATTAAAAAGACCTCTGGTACTTCTGTTACAGAATACAGTATCAGGATTTAAAATAAATGGGGACCCCAGAGATTATTTTAAACATCTTTGGAGTTTCAAGGAGGAAGTCAAAAGAAACTTTCTTTGGGGGACTCTGAGAATACAATTCTTGTATGTTGTGAAGTTACAGCACTGAAATCCTTTTTACAACAAGACCTTGTACCAAATAGGTCAACAGTTAATAATTTCCTTACTTAACATTTTCTGTCCTTTAAGGGTCTTAAAACTTCGATGATAGAAAGTACTCTTTGCATCCCCAAGTAACATGAACTGGGAATTAAATAAGGATGCCTATTTTTAGTCTAGTTGAAGATGACAGATGATATATGTCAACTCCCAGGATTTTGTAATTTAAATGGTAACTGAGTTGATATACCACTGTAAAATACTGACAAAGAAAATCACATTGTTTCTCCTTTAAAAGTAAAATTCTTGTCAAAACACTTTCAGCTATTTCCCCTCATTTATTCGATTTGTCATCCTATCATGAAATCAGATGAGTTAGACTTTACTAAGTCTTCACAAAACCATGCTGGTCATTACCTTGGCTACTTGTGAGAATTTTATATGGTAGTTAATGATTTGTTTTAGTCACCATCAAAGGAAGGAAGTTAAACTGTCACTCCTGTAGTTCCCAAGGTGCTGTGTTTAAATGGTAAACATTGCTGTCACCCAGTTTGAAATGCACTCAAGTTCACAAGTCACTCATACCTACACATCTGAGGAGAACCTATGCCTTTTTTTTCTCTGTTCTCATCTTAGTTGTGTCATCATCCAGCCCATGTCACTTCCACGGATCTTTAGTAACAACTGAACCTGCTTCTATAGACTGAAGTTAAAGAAAATGGGGATAAGTAACTCTACATCACTTTAGACCCATGAATTTTGCTTCGGTAGCTCTAACTTTCTATCCCTAGCTAGTGAATGGACAGATTTTGTCATTAATGTTCTTTATCCACAATACATTTAAATTTTTTAAATTGCTCTTACTAGATACATATGTTTCTAGAGAAAGCCAAAGTAAGCTTATACCCAAGACAAATACAAAATATATATATAGTTTAAATAAAAGAGAAAAAATACCAAGCTGTAAAAAAAAAATGCTAAGTTGAGAAAATCTTCTGATCATAACATCCAACTCCAAAACTGCCTCTCATTGCCAAAACACTGCATTTAACTAAACATTTAAAATTTAGTAATAGAATGATTGCTCAGTTTCATTTTTATTTGTAATTAATCATCTTATTATTAAGAATAAAGACAAAAATTGTAATAAAACATGGAAGGCAATGTTGGAGTTACTTTTATAGCTTGTGATAGCATCATAGACAAAAAAAGAATCAAGTTTTGCTTCACGACTCAAATAACTGGTCAAATGCATTGCCTTTGGAAATGTCTGAACTGTGTCTTTTCTATCTCTTTGCCTGTTAATCTTTAAACCCATGGGCATTTCATCATAAACCTAATCAGTATGCTTCTGATTTATTGCCACTAAAGTCATTGAAAAGTTATTCCTAAAATGTTAGCTCACGACAAATGAGCTTTTTGAACCATTTTAAAATACTCTCAGGACCTTGTAGTTACAGACAAAAAAACCTCATAATTTTCTCCAATGTCACTGGACTGAAATCCCAGTGAGGAGAGCTCTAACTATAGAATTCTAAAAGTCAGAATAGATTTTCAACTTGAAAAAGCACATCTTCTGCCGCTATTCTCCAGTGTTGTCCAATCTTCTCTCCCTTCCCATGGATTTGTTATTTAAGAAATTGAACTCTGACTTCAATTTAAAGGCTATCCAAGCGCTTCTCTTTGATTGCCTGACTTTTTCACCATTGACCTGTTGAAATGACACCTAACGAGAATAACTTTTTAACTCTTTGATCAGATTCATCTTTTTTACACTTGTGCATTTCATATTTGCAATTATGTTTATATTAACAGTCATAAAAGCATGTTAATTACTTGAAATTAAATATTTTCAACTGTTCTTATATCAATAGTAATAGAAGTATGATGATAAAAAAATAATCCTTTAGCAAGTCCTTACAGTGTGTGTTAAGGACATTATACACATTATCTAATTTAACATTCTCTACAGTTCTTTGTATTAGATATTATTGGTCCTGTTTTAAAGATAAGGAAACTAAAGTTCTGAGAATTGAAGATATTTGACTAATTTTGTATAGCTAGGAAATTTCAGATTGTGAGCCCAGGTCTGAGTCCAAAGCTTGTGCTTTTATACACACACACACACACACACACACACACACACACACACACACACCAACAACTACAATTTATGAATGTCTTAGAGGAAACTATGTCTGTGTTTAAGTAGTTTCAGTTAAAACTGCCGATTTTCAGTTTCTATGTCAGGGGTAGATCAACTTTTGATTTTTTAATCTCTAGGCAAAGGGGCTCAAACACTGGAAGCTATTTAAGGAATCGAGCTGCTGGAGTGAAGTTGGTACAGTAAGAGACAAAGAATCAAAGAGAAGCTGAGGAGAATGCCCAATAAAGCCAAGCCACTCGTTAAGACCCCTCTCTATTTCTCTCATACACACACTTTTCCCTCCACATACACATTTTTAACCTTTGTGCTTTAACCTTTCTTCCCTTGGTCTCTCTCTCATATTACAAACTTAAGCCTTTAAAAATGATTCACTATGATATTTGGTTTTATGCTCTTACTTTAAAACCACTAAAGCATTTAATGTTATCAAATTTCTTATTTATAGAAGAAAAATAATTTTAAAAACGTGAAGCTGGGGGCTTCCCTGGTGGCGCAGTGGTTGAGAGTCCGCCTGCCGATGCAGCGGACACGGGTTCGTGCCCATACTCTTTGCATCCCCAAGTAACATGAACTGGGAATTAAATAAGGATGCCTATTTTTAGTCTAGTTGAAGATGACAGATGATATATGTCAACTCCCAGGATTTTGTAATTTAAATGGTAACTGAGTTGATATACCACTGTAAAATACTGACAAAGAAAATCACATTGTTTCTCCTTTAAAAGTAAAATTCTTGTCAAAACACTTTCAGCTATTTCCCCTCATTTATTCGATTTGTCATCCTATCATGAAATCAGATGAGTTAGACTTTACTAAGTCTTCACAAAACCATGCTGGTCATTACCTTGGCTACTTGTGAGAATTTTATATGGTAGTTAATGATTTGTTTTAGTCACCATCAAAGGAAGGAAGTTAAACTGTCACTCCTGTAGTTCCCAAGGTGCTGTGTTTAAATGGTAAACATTGCTGTCACCCAGTTTGAAATGCACTCAAGTTCACAAGTCACTCATACCTACACATCTGAGGAGAACCTATGCCTTTTTTTTCTCTGTTCTCATCTTAGTTGTGTCATCATCCAGCCCATGTCACTTCCACGGATCTTTAGTAACAACTGAACCTGCTTCTATAGACTGAAGTTAAAGAAAATGGGGATAAGTAACTCTACATCACTTTAGACCCATGAATTTTGCTTCGGTAGCTCTAACTTTCTATCCCTAGCTAGTGAATGGACAGATTTTGTCATTAATGTTCTTTATCCACAATACATTTAAATTTTTTAAATTGCTCTTACTAGATACATATGTTTCTAGAGAAAGCCAAAGTAAGCTTATACCCAAGACAAATACAAAATATATATATAGTTTAAATAAAAGAGAAAAAATACCAAGCTGTAAAAAAAAAATGCTAAGTTGAGAAAATCTTCTGATCATAACATCCAACTCCAAAACTGCCTCTCATTGCCAAAACACTGCATTTAACTAAACATTTAAAATTTAGTAATAGAATGATTGCTCAGTTTCATTTTTATTTGTAATTAATCATCTTATTATTAAGAATAAAGACAAAAATTGTAATAAAACATGGAAGGCAATGTTGGAGTTACTTTTATAGCTTGTGATAGCATCATAGACAAAAAAAGAATCAAGTTTTGCTTCACGACTCAAATAACTGGTCAAATGCATTGCCTTTGGAAATGTCTGAACTGTGTCTTTTCTATCTCTTTGCCTGTTAATCTTTAAACCCATGGGCATTTCATCATAAACCTAATCAGTATGCTTCTGATTTATTGCCACTAAAGTCATTGAAAAGTTATTCCTAAAATGTTAGCTCACGACAAATGAGCTTTTTGAACCATTTTAAAATACTCTCAGGACCTTGTAGTTACAGACAAAAAAACCTCATAATTTTCTCCAATGTCACTGGACTGAAATCCCAGTGAGGAGAGCTCTAACTATAGAATTCTAAAAGTCAGAATAGATTTTCAACTTGAAAAAGCACATCTTCTGCCGCTATTCTCCAGTGTTGTCCAATCTTCTCTCCCTTCCCATGGATTTGTTATTTAAGAAATTGAACTCTGACTTCAATTTAAAGGCTATCCAAGCGCTTCTCTTTGATTGCCTGACTTTTTCACCATTGACCTGTTGAAATGACACCTAACGAGAATAACTTTTTAACTCTTTGATCAGATTCATCTTTTTTACACTTGTGCATTTCATATTTGCAATTATGTTTATATTAACAGTCATAAAAGCATGTTAATTACTTGAAATTAAATATTTTCAACTGTTCTTATATCAATAGTAATAGAAGTATGATGATAAAAAAATAATCCTTTAGCAAGTCCTTACAGTGTGTGTTAAGGACATTATACACATTATCTAATTTAACATTCTCTACAGTTCTTTGTATTAGATATTATTGGTCCTGTTTTAAAGATAAGGAAACTAAAGTTCTGAGAATTGAAGATATTTGACTAATTTTGTATAGCTAGGAAATTTCAGATTGTGAGCCCAGGTCTGAGTCCAAAGCTTGTGCTTTTATACACACACACACACACACACACACACACACACACACACACACACCAACAACTACAATTTATGAATGTCTTAGAGGAAACTATGTCTGTGTTTAAGTAGTTTCAGTTAAAACTGCCGATTTTCAGTTTCTATGTCAGGGGTAGATCAACTTTTGATTTTTTAATCTCTAGGCAAAGGGGCTCAAACACTGGAAGCTATTTAAGGAATCGAGCTGCTGGAGTGAAGTTGGTACAGTAAGAGACAAAGAATCAAAGAGAAGCTGAGGAGAATGCCCAATAAAGCCAAGCCACTCGTTAAGACCCCTCTCTATTTCTCTCATACACACACTTTTCCCTCCACATACACATTTTTAACCTTTGTGCTTTAACCTTTCTTCCCTTGGTCTCTCTCTCATATTACAAACTTAAGCCTTTAAAAATGATTCACTATGATATTTGGTTTTATGCTCTTACTTTAAAACCACTAAAGCATTTAATGTTATCAAATTTCTTATTTATAGAAGAAAAATAATTTTAAAAACGTGAAGCTGGGGGCTTCCCTGGTGGCGCAGTGGTTGAGAGTCCGCCTGCCGATGCAGCGGACACGGGTTCGTGCCCAGGTCCGGGAAGATCCCACATGTCACGGAGCGGCTGGGCCGGTGAGCCATGGCCGCTGGGCCTGCGCATCCGAAGCCTGTGCTCCGCAACGGGAGAGGCCACAGCAGTGACAGGCCCGCGTACCGCAAAAAAAAAAAACCACCAAAAACCTGAAGCTGCTCGTTTCTTTACCAGGTCTGTTTACTGGGGTTTCCTGCCATGTGATCGGTCCCCACATTAATACTCCAGGGGGTCTTACGTGGGAAAGGGCCTGTGAAGGGCAAAACGCTGAGGAGGGGGGTTTGGAGAGCACACAATGCCCCCACGTCCTCCCTTTTTTCTATTAAAGACTGCCACAACTCCAGGAATCCCTAGCCCAGATCCCTCCACCTAAGCTAAGCTACGGTTTCCAGAGGTTTCTGTTTAAAGATATACCACACCTAAGGTTGATGATCATCAGTTAACTTTAATTTAAAAATCAGGTGTATGTGCTGACATGACGACAAAACTGACGTTTAAGTTTTTATGTGGAATTGGAAAAAATATTATTTTAACAGTAATAATCCTGATGATGCTTTGGGTTAAGAATTCTGGGAGGGAGACCTAAGTGAGCCCCTCTGAGGATGCTTCCTCAGTAGGGAATGTTCCTACTTGAGAGAAAAAAAAACAACAAAAACAAAAAGAAACTAAAACAAACTTCAACAGCTCACACTTTTATCGAGGTACTCAAGACAAGACCTGAACACAGAATCAGCCCGTTAAACACAAAGTATTTAGTACAGATGTGATGGATCTTGTTCTGTGATAAATTAGTCTACAGAACTCTAATGCCACAGATGGAATGTTGTTATAAATTTCAATAAGTTTAAAACATGTCAAAGAGAATAAACTCAATTTTCAGGAAGTCATTTGAGCAGAGAAAGTAATGCTGCTTTTAAGAGTGACTGGTGTTCATTCAGAGGCACAACAGGCACACGAAAAGAGTTTCCACATCACTAATTATTAGAGAAATGCAAATCAAAACTACAATGAGATATCTCCTCACACCGGTCAGAATGGCCGTCATCAAAAAGTCTACAAATAGAGCCTCCCTGGTGGCACAGTGGTTGAGAGTCCGCCTGCCGATGCAGGGGACGTGGGTTCGTGCCCCGGTCCGGGAAGATCCCACATGCTGCAGAGCGGCTGGGCCCGTGAGCCATGGCCGCTGGGCCTGCGCGTCCGGAGCCTGTGCTCCGCAACGGGAGAGGCCACAACAGTGAGAGGCCCGCGTACCGAAAAAAAAAAAAAAAAAGTCTACAAATAACAAATGCTGGAGAGGGTGTGGAGAAAAGGGAACCCTCTTGCACTGCTGGTGGGAATGTAAATTGATACAGGCACTAGGGAGAACAGTATGGAGGTTCCTTAAAAAACTCAAAACAGAAATACCATATGAACCAGCAATCAGACTCCTGGGCAAATATTTGGAGAAAACCATAATTCGAAAAGATACATGTAACCCGGTGTTCACTGCAGCGTAATTTACAATAGCCAAGACATGGAAGCAACCTAAGTGTCCATCGACAGAGGATAAAGAAGATGTGGTCCATATATACAATGGAATATTACTCAGCCGTAAGAAGGAATGAAGTTGTGCCATTTGCAGAGATGTGGATGGACCTAGAGATGATCATACTAAGTGAGTCAGACAGAGAAAGACAATTATCATATGATATCACTTATATGTGGAATCTAAAGAAATGATACAAATGAACTTATTTATAAAACAACCAGAGTCACAGACAGAGAAAACAAACTTATGGTTACCAAAGCGGGAGGGGTGGGGAGGGATAAATTAGGAGTTTGGGAATAACATACACACTGCTATACATAAAATAGGCAAACAACAAGGACCTACCATAGAGCACAGGGGACTATAGTCAATATCTTGTAATAACCAATAATGGAAAAGAATCTGAAAATGTATACACGTACACGTATACCTGAATCACTTTGCATACACCTGAAACTAACACAACATTGTAAATCAACTATATCTCAATAAAAATTTTTAAAAAGAGTAACTAATGTACTAAAAGTGCTGCTGGTGCCCAACACTGGGTGAGGTCCTCGTCTGCCCACTCAGCCAATGTCCCCTGACCACCTGCTATGTGTTAGGTGCCATGAAAACAAGACAGGGAAGCAGTTGGTGCTGTGCTGGCGGTGGCCCACACCAAGGGACAAGAACTGATAGTCAGATTTCAGCAGTTTTGAGCTAACTGTTAAATAGAGACATTGTTAAAAATTAAATTATATAAGCTTACGATTAAGCGCATTTTATTTTTTTAAAAGTTGGTAAGTATTCAAGGCTCATAATTCCCTAATCATTTTACTACATTTTACTGTAATCCATCCTCTTGAGGTTATCTGTGTCTAGCGATCTGTACGATGGAAAGATAATATAGTGGTTGCTACTCTATACCGCTTTAGAACTCACCTCTCAATGATGCCACATCAGTAACCTGTAATGTGTCAGGGTGGGAGTTTTACACCACAGAAATGAGCAAATGATACAAATCAGAGTGTGATTTCTTTGTTGTGTTGATTTTCAAGACATAAGCAAATAATGGGTAACATGTTAATAATGCAGATTTAACTTAAAGGTGTGGCATTTTTATATTTGCTACACTGTCAATAGCACACAAATATGAAGAAATATCCTTCTAGGATTCAAAACTATCATGCCTTTTAGCAAAGTCACTCACCTCAGTGACTAACATGTGAAGTCCCAACACACATCCTTGCTGTTTGACCTTCATCTTACTCATTAACATAAATGAAAATATCAACCAACATTCATGTCAGAACTACACTCACCCACCAGTGACAGCCATAGGTTGATTATGGATACAAAAATGCAGC
This sequence comes from Lipotes vexillifer, assembly GCF_000442215.2. Taxonomy (NCBI): domain Eukaryota; kingdom Metazoa; phylum Chordata; class Mammalia; order Artiodactyla; family Lipotidae; genus Lipotes; species Lipotes vexillifer. Next base: position 2,598,754 of record NW_006785319.1, read on the forward strand.
AAAAGTCAACAAAAGTATTCTTTGAGAATCAATTGCCTATATGGAATTATCAATAGAGAGCACCGTACATTTAATTATTATTTATATATTGCATGCTACACAGTCTTTATGTCAGCCAACTTCATAATAAACTTATGTACATATATATGCATACTCTCCCTTTCCAGGAGAACTGGTTGTTAGACACCTATGAACACGTGTTTGGAGTGGCTGTAATGGTGTACTTATTTTGAAGACACTCAAAACCTAGTGTAAACAATATGGGCACTGCAATAACAGATATGCAAAAGGACAAACAACCCAGTCGAAAAATGGGGAGAAGACCTAAATAGGCATTTCCCCAAAGAAGACATACAGATGGCCAACAGGCACATGAAAAGATGCTCAACATCGCTAATTATTAGAGAGATGCAAATCAAAACTATAATGAGGTACAATCTCACACCTGTCAGGATGGCCATCATTAAGAAGTGTACAAATAACAAGTGCTGGAGAGGGTGTGGAAAAAATGGAACGCTCTACACTGTTGGTGGGAATGTAAGTTGGTGCAGCCACTATGGAAAATAGTATGGAGGTTCCTCAAAAAACTAAAAATAGAGTTGCCATATGATCCAGCAAATCCCACTCTTGGGCAAATACTTGGAGAAAACCATAATTCGAAAAGATACATGCACCCCAATGTTCATTGCAGCACTATCCACAATAGCCAAGACATGGAAGCAACCTAAATGTCCATCAACAGAGGAACGGATAAAGAAGATATGGTACATGTATACAGTGGAATGTTAGCCATAAAAAATAATGAAATAATGCCATCTGCAGCAACGTGGATGGACCTAGGATTATCATACTAAGTGAAGTAAGTCAGAAAGAGAAAGACAAATAACCATAGGATATCACTTATAGGTGGGATCTAAAATATGATACAAATGAACTTATCTACGAAACAGGCTCAAAGACATAGAGAACAGACTTGTGGTTGCCAAGGAGGAAGGGGGTAGGGTAGGGGTGTGTTGGATTGGGAGTTTGGAATTAGCAGATGCAAACTATTATATAGAGAATGGATAAATAACAATGTACTACTGTAGAGCACAGGGAACTATACTCAGTATCCTGTGATAAACCAGAATGGTAAAGAATATAAAAAAGAATGTATCTATCTATCTATCTATCTATCTATCTATCTATCTATCTATATAACTGAATCACTTTGCCCGTACAGCAGAAATTAACACAACATTGTAAATCAACTATACATCAATGAAAAACTAAAAATAAAAAAAAAAAAGATATGCAAAAGGTACTTGAGAATACAGAGGAGGAAACCTAACCCACAGGATATCCAAAGAGGCTAGGGGGCAGTTTTCCTTGAGGGCCCAATAGTATTTGAGCTAAGTAGGAAGTGAACTGTGTTTTAAGACAGTAGAATTATTTACTATAATGACTGCTGAAATACCAAGTTAAAGACTGTTTTACATGTAACCAATCAATATGTAAAGATCGTTGCCATGCAGAACTATGATGATTCTGCATATGTATATAAAGGGTGCTCATTTAGAAAGTTAACAGAAAATATTTTTTAAAGAATACTTTTAACTGCAATGCTTTTCTGAGTCTATTCCTGCACAGAGAAGGATGTATAAAAATCATACAAAACTAGATGTCGTAGGAGAGTAAGGCATTCATTTATAAGTCGTACCCTGGAGGCACAAAGTATTAACTGACAGGTTATTAAGAGATCTCCCACCTACCAGATGTGCAGAGACCATAGAACATCCATGTTGTCAGCAAGGTTTCAAAACTGCCAGAGAAAGTGTGGAGACACAGCAGAGAAGTCCTGGGGTCGGGAGTGGAGGGTGAGGAGAATGAATGTTTCCAACAGTCCCAGGCACAGTCCTCGATGACAGCACCCTAAGAGAATATGCTACGGAGCACTGCAGGGGAAACAGAGAGAAAGTTGCCTTCTCTCCCCCTGCACCTCCAGGGAGGGAGACTCTGACCAAGTGCTCCTGGACACGTGGTCAAGGATCAAGTATGCACCTGCGGGTGCACACACAGGCTTGTGTGTGCATGGGATGTGTGAGGTGTGTAGGTAAAAGAAAGAGAACAGAAACTAAACAGATGAAGTCAGATAAAAACTAGACTCCTTGGCTTCCTAGTAAATGTCCTCAAACTTTGCTCCCTATTCTTACTCTACAAAAGATAGCCGTCATTTTATTTGATTCTAGGTCTAAGTGCTACGATTTCAGATATGAATCCTAGTCTCACATTCAGCTCTGTGTCTGGGTTACTTACAGAGAAATGCTTGAATCTCGGAAAATTATGCTTTCCTTTTTCCTTTTCCTATTTCTAGCCCCGGCAACAGCTTAGTCACTTCTGGATTCCACAGGTAAGTTGACAGAAGAGGAAACCCATTCTGCAGATGCCTCTTCATCTTCCTCTCTTCACAGGAGCTCTGCCTCTAACCTCTGTTCACGTGTGACTCTTCAGCTGATTTCTTCCGTGACATTTCACATTGATCTCAACTTTACAATTTCCCTAACGGTTTACCGCTTTCATCTTCTTGAAGGAAGAATATACTGTCGCCAAATTAACTGGTTAATAAAGTGACTGTGTTACTTTATCGCTTGCATAGTATCTATGGGTTATATTTTTTTCATCTTATCCAGGCTGAAAATTTATTCTACATTTCATAAGCCAACGAAGAGTAAGAACAAAACTGGGGTTCTAAAATAGCAACATCTATTAATTCTTAAAAATAAGAACTCTACTGCATTTATATTAAATTTCCATATATTGTATAAAATATGTAGACAATAATAATACTGAAAATTTTATCTACACTCTGATTCACACCGCCCTGCCCCCCCCCATAAGAAGAATATAATTTGAAGACTATAAATATTGTTTGGGTGAAAAAAACACCACTTGAAATTTGAAATATATTTTCTTCATACTAGGCTTGGCCATAAAAAAAGGTAAAGGAGTATTACATCAGTCAAGATAGACTAGGTTATGCTGCTGTAATAAAAACCTCAGCCTCAGATGGCTTATAACAGTGTATTAGTTTCCTATCAATGCTGTAACAAATGACTCAGACTTAATGGCTTGAAACAACACAATTTATTATCCTACAGTTCAGGTGGTCAGAAGTCTGAAATGGGTTTCAGGGACTAAAATCCTACTGGAGCCTCTAGGGAAAATCCATTTCCTTGCCATAAACAGTTTCTAGAGGCCATTTAAATTTCTCGGCCCCTCGCTTCATCTCCATAGCCAGCAATCACATCAGCCCAACCTCTCCTTCCACCGACATCTTTAAGGACCCTTGTGATTACATTGGGCCCACCCAGATAATCCAAGATAAGAGCCCCGTCTCAAGGTCCTTAACTTGATCATATCTGCAAACTGTCTTTGGCCACAAAAGGTTACATATTCACAGGTTCCAGGAATTAGGACCTAGGCACCTTTGGGAAGACATTACTCTGTCCACCACTCACAGCTCAGATTTGATTCCTGATCGTGGCCCATGCCCACTGAGAAGGCAGAGCCCGCTGTAGTCCATCAGCTAACCAAGCCTCAGAGCAGCTGCTACCTTGAGCAATGCCAGCCATGACACAGGGGAAAGGGAGCTCTCAGAAGCAATTAGGTGCTGGGTCTTGAAGTGACACAAATCACTCTTGCTTCTAGTACATTGGTCAGAAACAATCACACAGTCTCACTCAATTTCAAAGTGTTATCCTTCCATGAGAAAGGATGGTAGAACCTGAATATTGGGTGAAGGGTATTCCTATCATAGCCCAATCACTCAGATCCCCAATTCCCCACCAGAGAATGTGATTGCTGTTAACGCTTTTCACCAAATATTGCCAATTTTTCACCAACCAAATATCATTTAGGTGCCTCTCATGATCAGACTAACTCAGAACCACATGGAGAAGGGAATTTTAGAAAATGTACTTCTAGGCCTATGTTAAATGATACAGAAAACCCCAAAAGGGGTGAGCAGTGGTAGTCAATTAACAAAGTAAGACTAAGGTGTTCCAATAAAACTGCCCTTTTCGCAGGCTTACTATAAACTGTCTTCATGCAATTGTGACATTTAATCTCAAAACAATCTTGAAATAGTGTGATGTTATCACTCTGACATAGAGTTGAGTAGTCTGCCTAAGTAATCAGTAAATGTTGGCATTGAGAGCCAACCTTAAGTCTTCTTTTATTCCCAAATCCATAGATTTTCACTACTTTTTTCTTCCACTGTATATTTACAAGCTCATGAGAGAACCAATCTGCTCTGCTCTGAACCATGACTCTGCTATGCCAGTAGCAGTCAGAACTCATGATGAAGAGATGGTATCAAAGTTATAATCCGTGAGGGGTGACCATCAACGCCTACTGGCAAAGCACACCATACGGTAAGAACACGGAGGCATAAAACGTGGATTGTATTCCCAACGTGGCCAAAAAATCACTTTGAGGTAAATCACCTTCTGCCTCCAAGACGTCTTTTTTTCATATACAAAAGTGGGCAGTTATCACCATAAGCCTCTGTTGCAATACTGTAAAGATCATTTGCAGTAGCAGACAGGAAGCTATAAATCAATGCATTTACACAAACATTAATTCATGTACTCATTTAATAAATAACTATTCTTTAACTATTCCCTAATGGACATTCAAAATATGTGATCACAAAAGTGTTTCAAAGTAGGGAGATTTGCACACTGATTGATTTGATTACTCATTACAAAAGTTTTATTAAGAAAATACTTTCTGCCAAGTTTATGTTAGATTCTCTCCATACTAAAACCAGAAAACATATAATTCCTAGTGTCAGAGAAGGGTCAGGCCCCATTTCATAGGTAAGTGATAACTCGCACAAAGCCAGACTTTTAGTACCGTTCTGAAACAAATATTTACTCCCCCAGTTTTATTTATCTTATTAAATTACTACAGTAACATTTTGTCATATTTTCACAGAATTATATTAATTTATGCACATTAACATTTTTCTTTCTAAATTCAAACTCACAGACATTGAATAACATCCACAACAATCTCTACAGTCACGAGTCCTATGTTGGACAGGATTGATTTAAACATTTCAAACAAAAATGCGCATTAGTGCATGTAGCAATAGATTCCAATCGAAAAGAAAATACAATTATGAGCTGAATGACAATTCTAACTGCTTCTGTTGTGCCAGCTGACTTTTTGAAATACGTCCATGTGCTTTATTCACTGTATTTTTCCCTTTTCCTCATTCTAAGCAGGTCACCGAGTGCCCTATCTTCTTAGCTGTGACGTTTTGTACACAGAGAACTAAAACTGTTTGTATCTTTTTAAAATCCTAAATTCACTGACAACATAATGCCAGGCATCGCAGAGCAAGAAGGGATTGATTGACAAGGAAGCCAGCCCATCATACAGGAAAGGGGGGTGGGGAGTGGGAACCCAAGCCCTGTCCAGAGTTTGTTACCTGAAAGAGTGGCTAGAACTCAGAGCCAGTGACCACCTGATACCTCAGGCTTTGGCTACAATGATTCGCAGCATTGTCAGGCTGTGGATGGAATACCAGGGATTATGTATGAAACACCAATACTTATTAATGCAATGTCATTATTTTTCTGTTTGAAAGAACCTGATATTTAAATCATTTACGTATCAATAATGAAATCCATAATGTAGCTTCTTGATATGTGCAGAAAAGACAAAACAAAGGGCTGTCTATAAGCCCAGGCAAATCTGAACCTACACATTAACTTTTTTTTTTTTTTTTTTTTTTTTTTACTATTCTACTATTTTAAGCATAATTATTGCCAATTACAAAGACCTTCTGAACAAGTGAAATGTAAGCATCATAGTATTAAACTGATATTTTGCATTGACTGTATTGTGTGATGGTGCTGAAAAATGTCTTCTATGTTATCAACAGAACCTGTGATTATTTAAAGATAAGGGACTTGGGGAAAATATATGAAGTTCGTTCGTAAATGTCTACTAAACATTCTCCTGCTGGTGAAGACATAGCAAGTGCCTTGCCATCAGTTGGAAACCTTTTTACAAAAATAGACTCAGCTCAATAATAATCCTGTTAATGCAATTTCTTAGAGGATCTCTTTTACAAAGAAACTGAACTGCATAATATCATTTTAATGATTCATGCATAATTAAATGTTCAATTATATAGTGCTGGTTTTTGGATGATATTAATTATACTAATTTTATCAGTCTATGATAATATAGGTTTAATATTTACATTTTGTTAGACTGATATTTAATATTTCTAATATATTTATACATTTAATGTATTGCATACTGAATTTTACTCATTTTTTATATTTTATGAAGTCTTAACACAGTATTATTAACATTATTACCATTATTAATTAACAAGCAATAAAAATATTAGTATAACTATTACGCTCTCCTATTGGAATCATTTTCCCGGCCTCGCCAATCTCACCTGTGCCTCAAGAACAGCGGAAAAACCATTAGGACTGACTGTAGGACCTGAAAGACTGATTACATCCTAAAACAAGGGTGTGTCAGCAGCCGTGACCCCAGCGGTCTTCCTTAGATTTTTTTTTTTTTTTTTTTTTTTTTTAGATATAGCAAAGGGAAACATTAGGTATGTTTTAAAAGTTTGAGAAGTAATAATATAGGAAGAGGAGAAGCATTATGGCTAAAGAACACTACTCCAGAGAACACCCAACATTTAAGGGGCAGCTGGGAGAAAACTTCACATGCAACAGAAAAGATGAGAGCAGGATGGGGAGAGCCAAGTGAGTTCAGTGTCAGGTATGTCAAGGAAATAGTTTCAAGGGCAACAGTGAGTTCGAATGAAATAAAGACTATAAATGTCTGTTGAATTTGATACCCGAAACAGGGCACGAACCCGCGTCTCCTGCATCGGCAGGCGGACTCTCAAGCACTGCGCCACCAGGGAAGCCCTCTTCCTTAGATTTTAATGGGACGACATGACTGAAGTGAAAAGTCCACTTAGGACTGAGATTAAAGTCCTTGTTAGCAGAAAGACAGAAGGGGGAATGATACGTGGATTTTTTAATATCGTAATTCTTGCACACCAGCAACTGAGATTGCAAGTTCATGTCTTTTCTATCTTGATATCTTTCCTGTCCATACTGCAGCCTGCATTATCCTGTGCCTGCCCTCTGGTGAATTCTGCCAAACTGTCTGCTCAGAATTCAGGTCCATGGAAAACAATACGTCTTTCGCTGATGCTCCCCTCATTGCCCTCCAGGAACCAGATATTCCCCTCAGGATCTCTCTTAAATTTGATCATAAGACTCTGAAGAAACATCAGTTCTTACACTGTATTTAAATTATTTGTACTCACATTTTGTCTCTCCAGTAGATTTTCATGCCCTTCCACGAAGAGCCCTTATGTATTTTATCTTAGTATTCTCACTGGTGCCTACCATGGTGCTCTGTACCTAGCATTCTCCACTGTAGATATTCCAACCCTTGGCCATCCCACTTCAATTTATAATCTGGCCTCAAACAATCCTCAACACTGTTCTTTTGGCTTGTCCTACTTGTGATTTTTTCCTATGAATTCTGGAAACTTCTTCTGGTTAGGTTCTCCTTATACCTTTTTCAGTTCTCATTTTCTGCTCCTTTAAACAGCTATGACTTCCAACCTATCAATGTCCCCCGGACTTACAGGGTTGGTGCATTTACCTTGTTGTTCACGCGCTTTGTCTGAGCCCCAGCAGAGCCTCTCACAGCTCCATTCACCACAGACAACTCTGAATACTGTTGGTCTCACAGCTTGAATTTAACCTCTCCCTCAGCATGTGCTCCCAGGATCTTTTCTCTGGTTTAGTAAAGTCCCCCTTCATCTGGGCGCCCTACTTCCTAATTCTTTCTCCTCTCTGGGGGGGGTCAGTGTAAATGTTAAATGGGAGGGAAGAACAATGACGCTTGGGAAAAGGAATAAAACCCAGATACGTATTGAAAGCAGACCTACAGGATTTACTTTGGGGGTACAAAAATGGGAAAATAAAGCAAGACTGAGTTTTGTAACCTGAATAACTGGCTGAATGATGGTGCCTTTTTCTAAGATGGCAGGCACAGGAGGAGTCAGGTTTACGTCAGGGATGTTGGTGATCAGGGTTCATTTAGAGCTGGGACACACAGGCAAAACTATCCAATAAGAGGCTGATACTTGTGTGCACAGTGTGTGTGTGGGTGTCTGTGTGTCCGTGTGAAAAGACAGAGATGGGTCAGGTCTGAAAATCTAGGACATTAATGTACAGATAGCATCTAAAGCCAATGAACTAAAGAAGATCATTTAAGAAGTGATTAAAGATGGACAAAAGAAGAAATCCAGGAAAGGAGAACTGGAGCATCCCAACATCTACAGGCAGGAAATGCAGGACTGAGCGTTGGAACAAGATAATTAAAAACAATGACTCCTGCCAACCCAGAAAACCTCTCTACAAGAGTAGAAGACAAAGAAAACAGTTTTCGTCCTGTTAAATTACCACTGGTACTAAGTTACTACTGTTAATCATACTGTATTAGAATGGGCTGTGCAGCACAGGTGATCCACTAAGAGACTGCAAAGACAGAAAGAAATCTTTTATAGAGCCAGGTAGATACAGCCCATTATATACACGTAAGATAATCAATAACTAGTCCTCAAATAAGAGGACTGACAGCACTGTTTGTCATACAGAGTTCCTTCTAGATTCACGTGGTAATGGGGTGGCCATCTGTATTACCTAATTGGCTTTATCCAAAGGAAAAATAAACTTCTCACATCTTTATTACAGGAGGTAGTTTTGTAACTTGGAGCAAAGCACCCACTGAAATTAGGCTTTTACTCTCCCACAGAAACTGAGAGATGGGGCCCTATATTCCTTGATGATCACATTCAGAAAAATGGTTCTTAAGTCTCTGAGATACTCCTGAGTCTTAAAGGTGGAAAGAGGCTTACTTAGCCATAAAAACACTTTACATACATCTCTTACGTTATAATTACAATGTTTGGTTTTAAGTAAATAGTATGCAAAGAAAATGTGGCATAGGGAGTCTCTTTCCTTTATTCACTGGAGAAAATTGTGGGTTTTTTTTTTTTCTTTTTTCAGCTTGTATTTATCCTTAGATGAAGAAAGAGGAAGATTAAGAGCACATGGTACCTTTGAAAGCAAGGGGGGAACCAACCAACCAACCAACCAACCAACAACAAACCAACCAACCAGAAATATTTTGAAAAGGATGGTGTAATCAGCTATGTCCAATTTCATGTAGCAGTTGAGTAAGGAAGGATTGAGAAATGATTGTCAGATGTGGTGACATGTAGGACATGTGACCTTGATTATTTTTTTTTAGTTATCAGTGGGATGGTAGGAAGAAAAACCCTCAAGTGGAGCAATTCAGGGAAGAGGGGGCAGGAAGGGGAGAAAGTGACTAACAGAAGTTAACAGTTGAAGGGTAAGGCCACTACATTTGATGCTTATGGGATAATCCAACAGACTGGGAAACATTTACGTTTCATGAGAACAAAGATGATTAAAGCAGTGATGTCTTGGGTAAGAGACCAGAGGAGATGGAGACCTAGCAGAAAATAGAGGGTTTGGCCTTGGATGAAAGGAGAGGTACAGGACATGCAGACCTACAGATTGGGTAATGGATGATGATGACGTTTCCTTCCGATTATTTGCTTCATGGAATAAAGAGCAGGACCACTCTCTGAGATGCAAAGAGGAAAGAGGTGTGAACTAAGCAGCTCAGAGCACGGTAGAGTCACAGAGACCTGACTAACCCAAAGCACTATGAACGTCCGACACCAAGACCCTGCTGGAGTTGGTTTGTGGTCATGAATTTAGGTGAGGCTAGTAGGCATGGATGTGTCTGTCCAATTACATGAATCTGCTCTGACACTACTGTGGAATTCTGGGAGTGCTAGATTTAACTGGGTTTTAGTGAGGCAAGTGCAAACACAGAGCAAAGGATATAGGAGTTGGGATGCCTGCTTATAAATGACTATATTGACTAGGGGCATTTACTTCTAAGTATTTGAGTTTTCACAGTAAAGTGGAAAACAAGATTATCAACTGAGAGTAAATATGGAAGAGAGGGTGGAGTTTGAAGGTTTGAAGAGAGGAGAGAAGCGAAAAAGCTGTCCAGAAAGAGGACGAATACAGAGGAATATAGGGTTTCTGAGCAATAATGAGGGGCCATTCAAGGTTAATGATCATGGATTTAAAGGGAGACCAGTCACCACAGTTTTTTGTTTTGTCTCTCTAACCATGTTTAGGTGAGTGCATTCAGGCATGCAGTGGGAGGAGGCTTAAATTTAAGCAGGGTTGTATTTACCCAAGCAATTAAGATGAAGGAAGAGATGGACAAGGGATTATGGCACAAATATCAAGTTGTGATCAGAATGCTTTAATGTGGATAGAAGCTAAGTAAGAAGTCAAGACTTGAGGGGTTTGAGGGAAAGTGAAAAGTTGGGATGGGGATCAGGAGAGATGGCAAGAGATTATCGGATTAGTGTCATTAGAAGAAGTGACCTCAAAAGATGCCAAGAGAGGGGTGTTCGCTTTTGGTACTGTGGTGGGCTTATACCCAATGATTAAGACAAGTGACTTCCTGGAGTAAAAGCAGAGGACCATTGAAAGAGGGCACCCAGGACATGGAAGCAACCTAGATGTCCATCGACAGAGGAATGGATAAGGGAGGTGTGGTACATACAGACAATGGAATACTACTCAGCCATAAAAAGGGATGAAACTGGATGGCCCTAGAGACCGTCATACAGAGTGAAGTAAGTCAGAAAGAGAAAAACAAATACTGTATATTAACACATATATGTGGAATCTGAAAAAAATTGGTAGAGACGATCTCATTTACAAAGCAGAAATAGAGACAGAGATGTAGAGAACAAACGTATGGCAAGGGGTAAGGCGGGAGTGGAATGAATTGGGAGAATTCACTTTGCTGTACAGTAGAAACTAACACAACATTGTAAAGCAACTATACTCCAATAAAAATTAATAAATAAATAAAATTTTAAAAAATAAAAGAAAGAGGGCACCCAGAATGGTAACAGTATAGAAGGAGCATCTACATGGATACTGAGATCACTGAAAAATACAGTAGTGTGAACAGCAACAATGGAATAGGAGGTAAATTTTTAAGGAATGAGTTTTGATCAAGAGGAATGGTAGATGGCTACAATATGGAGGAGTGATACAAAAGGTATTAATAAAATATCACTAAGATACACAAAGCAAAAATGGTTAGAAACATAAGTAGCCGTATAAAAATACACAAAGTGGGAGATTTAAAACAACTACCTAAACAATTGACAAAACAGCAGATAGAAAAATCAAGAAGAATATAGAATATTTGAACATGATTAAATTACTGACATAATGGATATATATAGGAGATTATAACAAATTACAGTAGAGTATATATTATTCTCAAACACGGAGGAACATTTACAAAGATTCATCATATAGTAGTCATAAAGAAAGTTAAAACAGCTTTTAAAAGTTTAAATCATACAAAGCATGTTTTCTGACAATGTAACTTTTCAAAAAAGGGTATCAATGACAACGTAAGTATTTCATGTTTGGAAGTTAGAAAATATGTGTAAAAAAACTCATGAAAAAAAACTTCCCTGGTGGCGCAGTGGTTGAGAGTTCGCCTGCCGATGCAGGGGACATGGGTTCGTGCCCCGGTCCGGGAAGATCCCACATGCCGCGGAGCGGCTGGGCCCGTGAGTCATGGCCGCTGAGCCTGTGCATCCGGAGCCTGTGCTCTGCAACAGGAGAGGCCACAACAGTGAGGGGCCCGCGTACCGCAAAAAAACCAAAAAACAAAAAAAAACAACTCATGAATCAAAGCAAGAGTTATAATCAAAATTAAGCATGTAACAAAGTATCACATACAAAGAAGTAAGTGGCAGATAAAGCAAAACTTAGAGGAAAATGTATAGTCTCTCTCTGCCAGTCAGAGACCACTAGGTTCCATATATTTAGAAGTTTGACCTTATCGACAGTGGAAGCTGGTGAAGCTGTCTCTGTAAGACCATTGTCCTCATACCAATGTTACAGCTTTTGACATCCCCAGGGTGAGAATTGGGAAGGAAAGATGGCTGAGAGGCGGAGAGAGAGAAACCAGCTATAACTCCTGAGCACAAGCCTGGAGACAACACTGAAACCCATGTCAGTTCTTCCACCTTTGGTCTCAGTGGCCTGGGTGGCCTGCAGAAGCCAGGGCTCGTGACTGTGCACCTGAATACACACACACACCTAGGAGTGAGGAGGCTTCAGGAATAAGCAGGAGAAACTAGGGAAGTCACTACCCAAGCCACAGAGGGGAGTCGGCCCTTCCATGTCAAAGATGAGCTGCGACACGAGCAGTTGCTTCACTTCTGCCTCCAAAAAAATGTGGTGCTGTTTGGTTTTGGTTTTGAGAACTTATTTTTCCAGGTTTACTGAGATATAATTGACATAAAGCTCTGTATTAGTTTCAGGTGTACAGCATAATGATTTGATATATGTATATACTGCAAAATGATCACCACCACAAGTCCAGTTAACATTTATCACCTCACACAGTTACAATTTTTTTTCTCATGAAGAGAACTTTCAATATCTACTCTCTCAGCAACTTTCAAATATACAGTTAAGTATCATTAACTGTACACTACATCTCCAGGACTTATTTTATAACTGGAAGTTTGTACCTTTTAAGTACCTTCACCCATTTCCCCACCCCCTAACCCCTGCTTCTGGCAACCACCAATCTGTTCTGTTTCTATGAGTGTTTCGATTCCACATATAAATGACATCATCCTCCTAACCTTGTGCAAGAACCTCATGTAACCCACTCTAACTGAAAGCATACAGGGGGATTCTGGGCAATGTAGTTAGCTTAGCCCAACATGATACATTACAAAGCCACCACAGCCTCAAATGCATATTTTAATAACAAACAGATGTTGTCAGTTAATAGACCAGGTATCTCTGACAATATATTAAAAGGGCACAATAACAGCAAAAGAAGTAGGAAAAAAAAAAAAAAAGAAGAGAGAGAGAGAAAAAGAATTATAAGAAAACATAACAAAAGAGAAAACAAGAATTATAAGACAAGAACATGAAATAGGAAACAAATATAAAACAGAAATAGACCTAAGCAGACATAGTGAACAAACTTATGGTTACCAAAGGGGAAAGTTGGGGGAGATAAATTAGGAGTTTGGGATTAACAGACCCAAACTACTATATATAAAATAGATAACCAACAAGGACCTACTGTATAGCACAGGGAACTATACTCAGTATTTTGTAATAACCTATACGGGAAAAGAATCTAAAAAAGCATATATATATATACATATATATATGTGTATATATATATATATATATATATATTCAGAATCACAACATTGTAAATCAACTATACTTTAATTTTTAAAAAAGCAAATAAATATAAAATATCAATAGAAAGGATTAACAAACCAGAAGCATACTTTTGCAGAGCTTTTTAAAAATTGACAAACCACTCAAGATGAAAAAAAGCAAGAGGACTCAAAAGCTAGTATCACAAATGAAAAAGGGAAGTATTATTGAAGATGCTACATAAGAGAATGTTAAAAGCCAAGTTTATACTAGTGCATTTTAAAATTTAAATAAAAGGACAAATTCTGAGACAAATATGTGATATACTAAACAAAAAGAGCTAGAAAACCTAAATAGCCCTACAGTCACTAAAGTAATTGAATTAGTACTCAAAATCTTCCCAAATAGACAATTCCAGTCCCAACTGACTTTTTTGCTACATCTCCCAAGATCTATCTGCATCTCCTTGTCCAGTAATTCCATTCCTAAAATTCTGATGCAGTTGAGTACAAGGATGTACATACCACCTGTATGATTACAGCATGGACAATAATCCTCACAGCAGTATTATAAAAGCCCAAAGCTGGAACAACATATATGTTCATCAACAACAGGATGGATTAATACTATTCTATCAGTTGAGTACTGCATAGTGACAAACAAACAAACAAACAAACAAAACTACAGCATCATGTAATGACCTAAATGAAATTCACTAAATTATGTTAAGAAAGAAAAAGCAGACAATAAAAAAGAGAATGCATTATTTTGTTAATGGATCTATTCATACAAAGCTCAAAACTAGGGTAATCTATTTTCAGGAACGCAAACAAAGGAAGCAAAGTGCTAAGGAAAGTTGAGTGTGTTTATCACAGAAGGGCTCTAACAGTGAGAGAGGGGGCTCTGATTAGGGTGGGGCTTCTGGGGTGCTGGCAAAGTCTTATTTATTTTTGGCTCTGAATGTTTCTTGGGTTTTCACTTCATAGATATTAAACTGCATGTATTTTATTCATTTATCTGTATGTCATACCTTACAGTAAATGAAGGAACGTTATTAAGCTCAAAGAAAGTCTACTTGACGTACAATGTGTATTATTTCAATTTAGAGGAATCAGATTGTAACCTTTCCAAAATCAAGCCAACCTTTCAGAAAAGCCATTTCTACAGTCAACTGCAAAAAGAAGTTAGTAGCATTTTGATGAATTTGTACTGCTGACAACCAAGTCAGATTAGATGTTATTGATTTCCCTTATTTTCAGTAGACCTAGCCAAGGGGAAGGTATTTGATGGTTGTGTTCTCAAGAGGCCAGTGACAGGTGGTCTGGCGGGAGTTTACTGTCACTGCTACTCACTCTTGAGTTCTCTTCATGAGAAGAGACTTATCATCACTCTTGTCAAATTGTGTGATTACGTCTAAAACAGGGTAAATTTATGAGCTTTCCTGTGCCCTTCAGTAAATCTGCTGATTAAAGCTGCAGATGTGAATTCTACACTTAATCCTCAGGGATTCTATGCTTCAGCTGGAAAAACAACAAAAATACTTGACATATGACCACTCAAGGTGTAAGAGCAAGTTATACAGGAGCACGAACTGATTTTTGAGTGTGTAAGCTCAGGCTAATTACTAGACTTTTAGTGTTATAAACTGAGGCTCAAAAGGTTTGCTAGAGTCAACTCACACATCCAGTGGACAGAAAAGATGACCTGGATTCTGGTCTCCTGACAACCTAAGTGTTGTTCCCTGCAGAAACCTGTACTCCCTGGACCAAAATTTAGAGCTTCTGAGGCTCATAACTGTCTATATTTTTCCTTCCTGCTTTCAAACTACTGTATATACTTTAGAGTTAACCTCCTGTTATCTCCATTTGAATTATTTACACAGGGTTAGTTCTTTCAAGGGTCAGATTCCTGTGTGGAGGCAAAAAAAGAGACTCCGCTTTTTTTTTTAACCATTTCCTTCTGAAAATCTTAAGTATTATCATAAACTACTAGCTAAGAAAATCCTGCTTAATTGCTTAGTATTGGATTATTACTTCCTAAATGTCCCTGATAATTAAATATTTTGACGATTAAACACAATCAGCCTTATTACAACTCCTGATTGGCTAATTTGAAAAAATATATAAAAATGTAATTGAACCTTCTTAATGGCATTTGTGCTATGCATGCATACACACACATTGTCATTCCTTTGTTTGCCAATTTTATAGAAAATAAAAATAATAATTTTAGTGATTGCAGTATTTCAAAACAGCAACCAGTGCAGCCTACCTCTTATCTCTCTACCAAGTGGCGGAGTATGTGTTAGACAGAGTTGGACAAACCAACTAGGCCCCCAAATGCAGACAAAGGTTCTCTTATCTCCCTGTGAATCAGGCACTGAGAGTGAAAACAGCAACATTATATACCATGTGCATTTAGAAATTATGTCTGGGTGTAACTGGTTAAATATTGAGTAGAAATGTGAATAAAAGAGCTGGAAATGTGAGATACATTTAAAGTGACTGAAAAACTCAAACTTAAAGATATTTGCTTCCAGGAGTCACCCCATTCTTGGAATGTGGCCCTCATGAATAAAACGAAAGTTTTATTTTTACCAAATTGTCTCCATCCTCACGTTTTATCCCATTCCATAAAACCATTTTCTCCATACAACCTTATGTTAATCATCTGCAAAGACCTTACACTTTGGTTTAAGCTCCTTTGGGGCGAACTGAAAACCATCTGTGATTCACTAGTTCCTGTGTAATTTTAGAGAATTTTACAATGTAGCTGGTGCTCGTCTTATTCAACAAGAGTTAGCATACGGATGCAAGACAGCGAGAAAACTAAAATCTATGGTGCATGTTAAAATGAAATGGGCTTTAAATGTAGTGAGCTTTAAATGTTTTTTTTTTTCCTGATTATAAATATGGCAATGTATAAAATTCACAAATCATGGAAAAGTATTTTTTTTTAAAAAAGCCCTTCTAATTCCTAATTCTACTGCCTAGAAGCAACAACATTTAGTATTTAGGCATATTTCAACTCAGTCTCGCAATAGTAAAAAGTATAGGAAAAAAATAACCCCAGCACATGAATTCCTACTCTGTTTTAGCCCCAGTATATCCATTTCAGTAGCACAGGTGACAGGGAGAAGCAGGGGGAGGCGAGAGGGATAGAGAGGGAGAAACATAAATTAAGCAGGGAGTTGGAGAGTATAAAGTAAGGGGTTGGAGAGAGACTAGGGTGCTATTGCCATTCTAGGTCAGAGCAAACTTTCCTAAAAAGTAGACATGAGAGGCGAGTCCTGAATTCCTGGCTGATCTTTGAGACAAACTCCTCTGTGTTCTTGCTAGCAAATTCCTGGGCTCTTTCCCCAAAGATTATGATTCAAAAGTTCTGAGGTGGATTCTAGTAGTCTGCATTTTTAAAACGCCTCATCTGACTTCAAGTAATTATGATGCAAGTGACCTGCTTTCACACTTTGGAAAACATCATGTTTCATTGTCCTATACGGTAGCCACTAGTCTCATGTAAATATTAAAGTTAATTTTTCGTTAACTAAAGTTAAAAATTAAATAATAATACACACTTATTTATTTATTTTTTGCCGTACGCGGGCCTCTCACTGTTGTGGCCTCTCCCGTAGCGGAGCACAGGCTCCGGACGGGCAGGCTCAGCGGCCGTGGCTCACGGGCCCAGCCGCTCCGCGGCATGTGGGATCTTCCCCGACCGCGGCACGAACCCGCGTCCCCTGCATCGGCAGGCGGACTCTCAACCACTGCGCAACCAGGGAAGCCCCACACTTATTTTAATTAAATGAAATTTAAAGTTCAGTTCCTCAGTCACACTAGGCACATTTTAAATGCTCAGTTGTCACATGTGGCTAGTGTATTAGATCCTGTGATACGGGGCATGACCATCACCACAGAAAGTCCCCCTGGACAGCGCTGGTCTGGCAGGATCCGTCTCCCTTTTCCCATGGTCATTAGCCAGGTGACTGCAGTCAGCAATGTCAAGAGAAGGGAAACGGGTATTCCAAACCCAGAGGTTCTCTCTAATACTTCCAGCAGATAAAGTCATCCTGAGAAGATTATCCTTGGGACTTTTCTAGAAATTTCTGAACACCACATATAATTGGCACTGACTGGTCAAACCAAAATATCTTTCGAGTCACTTTATTCAAAACTGATTTTTTATCATTTTCTTTAACATGCAACTCTAAAAAAGGAGAGAAACATTAGGGATGGTTTATTCTTCTTTCAATCCTTTCAGTCCTACCTGAAAGTAATGTGTGTAAAAATCTGTCCCAATAAACACTTTTAAATTCAGAGTGCTCAAATTCTAACATTTTGGTAACAAAGACATTTTTTTGTACCTGAGGCCAATTATGCAGTGCCAAATGAAATCACTAGTGAACTAGGACTTTGAGAGACAAATCAAATTATAAAAATCGTAAGTTGAATTTAGGGTCAGCATAACCTGAATTAAATATATAGCTCATCTCTACTAGATTCAGATACACGCGTCCTAATCTGACCCAATATAGGTGCTTAAAAGCCACGGAGGGCATGCATTCTCGATGATAAGGATGGCTGACTTATTCCTAGCTCCAACAATGCTGCCATGTAGTGAAGCAAACACTCACCCATGAATTCGTTATTTTTTTAAAGCATGAAATCAGAACTATCAGAGGATGAAAGGGAAAATGTTACCCAGTTTAGGCAATGGTAAGGGTGCTGAAAAGACTCTGCTTCATTTTTTATCATTTCTTTCTTAACTCTTCATAATTCTAATAAAAACCCATAGCCAATCGTAGTAGGTATAATTAATAACATGTAGGTTTGGGGGAAAGAAAAATCAACCATGACCTATCTCTACCCTCCAAAAAGTAACTTTTAAATTAAGTCAGTTCTCAAATCTCCTTCTTTGCAGTAACACATTGTCTTGACTTCTTTTACCCAACTCATAATGCAGTTAATACAGTGATATGATTATGCAAACATACATATCCAAACCTCAAAGTCATTTATTTGTAAATGACAAGTTTGAAAAGTAGATAAGACAATACATAAAAATTAAAGACTCTATGTTACCACCTATATGTAGAATCTAAAAAATAAAACAAATGTATACAACAAAACAGAAGCAGACTCACAGATATAGAAAACAAACTAGTCATTACAGTGTGGAGAGGGGAGGGGAGAGGGGCAATTTAGGGTAGGGAATTAAGAGGTACAAACTACCACATATAAAATAGATAAGCAACAAGGCTATATTGTACAGCACAGGGAAATACAGCCACTGTTTTTAAAATAACTTTAAATGAAATATATCTATAAAAATATTAAGCACTATTGTGTACATCTGAAACACACAATACTGTAAATAAACTGTACCTCAATAAAAAAATATGTAGGACTATTTTAAGAATTTTCTTTTAAATAAAAGCCTGATTAAAACTCTAAAAAAAAATCAGTTGCATTTCTATACAGTAACAATGAAACGTCTGGGAAAAATAAACTACCCCCTTTACAACAGCATCAAAACCAGTAATATACCTAGAAATAAATTTAACCAAGGAAGTGAAAGATCTGTACAATGAAAACTATAAGACTTTACTGAAAGACATCAAAGAAGACACAAACAAATGGAAGGACATCCCATATTTATGGATGAGAAGAGTTAATATTGTTAAAATGTCCATACAACCCAAAGCCATCTATAGATTCAACACAATCCCAATCAAAATTCCAGTGGCATTTTGGAATAGAATAAACAATTAACACACAGAATAAACAATCCTAAAATTTGTTTGGAACCACAAAAGACCCTGAAGAGACAAAGCAATCATGAGAAAAAAAAACAAAACTGGGGCTTCCCTGGTGGCGCAGTGGTTGAGAGTCCGCCTGCCGATGCAGGGGACGCGGGTTCGTGCCCCGGTCCGGGAAGATCCCACGTGCCGTGGAGCGGCTGGGCCCATGAGCCATGGCCGCTGAGCCTGCACATCCGGAGCCTGTGCTCCGCTACGGGAGAGGCCACAACAGTGAGAGGCCCGCGTACCGCAAAAAACGGAAACAAAAACAAAAAACTGGAGGCATCACACTTCCTAATTTAAATATATATATATGTATATACTACAAAGCTATAGTAACTAAAAAAAATGGTACTGCCATAAAAATAAACATGTAGACCAATGGAAGAGAATAGAGAAACCAGAATTAAACCCCTGTATATATGGTTAACACATACTTGATAAGAGAGCCAAGAACATCCAAAGGGGAAAATCTCTTCAACCAATGGTGTTGGGAAAACTGGATAAACACATGTGGAAAAATGAAATTGGACCCCTATCTTACACCACTCACAAAAATTAACCCTAAATGGATCAAAAACTTAAACATAAGAACTGAAACTGTAAAACTGCTAGAAAAAACATAGGGAAGAATTCCCAACATTGGTCTTGGCAATGATTTTTTGGATATGACACCAAAAGGACAAACAACAAAAGAAAAAAAAATCAATAAGTGGTATTACATCAAACTTAACCTTCTGCATTGTAAAAGAAACAATCAACAAAATGAAAGAGCAACAAATGGAAAAAAATATTTGCAAACCATGGGTGAATATCCACAATATATAAAGAACTCATACAACTCAATAACAACAACAACAGCAGAAAACCCAATTAAAAAATGACAGAGGAACTCAACAGAAATTTTTCCAAAGGAGGCATTCGAATGGTAAATAGGTATATGAAAATGCACTCAACATCACTAATCACCAAGGACAAGCAAATCAAAACCACAGTAAGATATCATCTCACATCTGTAAGAAAGCATATCATCAAGAAGATAAGAGATAATAAGTGTTGGTGAGGATGCAGGAAAAAATGGATCACTTGTGTATTGCTGGTGGGATTGTAAACTGGTGCAACCACTATAGAAAACATTACAGAGGTTACTCAAAAAATTAAAAATAGAACCACCAGCCATAGATCCAGCAATCTCTTTTCTGGGAATATATCCAAATGAAATTAAAAAGAGAATATTAAAGAGACATCTACATTCCCATGTTCATTGCATGGAAACAACCTAAGTGTCCATCAATGGATGAATGGATAAAGATGATGTGAGATTACACACACACACACACACACAAAGTACTATTCAGCCATGAGAAAAATAAAATCCTGACATTTGCAACAATATGGATCAAACTTGAAGTCATTATACTAAATGAGGTAAGTCAGACAGGGAAAGACAAATACTGTATGATAGTCCTTACATGTGGAATCCAAAAAGCACCAAACTCAAATAAACAGAGAGTAGAGCTGAGGAGTGGGGAAACAGGAGAGCTGATTTTAAGGGTACAAACTTGCAACTAGTAGATAAGTCTTGGCAATCTAACACACAGTACAATGATTATAGACAATGTAACTGTATCATAAATATTAAACCTGCTTAGAGAATAGACCTTAATTGTTCCCACTACTAGAAGAAATGATAATTATGTGACATGACAGAGGGCTTAGCTAATGCCACAACGGCAATCATACTGCAATATAAATTATCCAATAGATACGCTGTACCTCTTAAACGTACACATTACATGTCAACTGTATCCAAATAAACACACACACACACACACACAATTCTCTTTGTAGCGAGTGGGTACCACTGTTACAAACATCTTTATTACAAGTGTTTATAAATACCTCTCTAAATGCATTACAACGAAGAGTAGCCCCCGCTCACCACAACTAGAGAAAGCCCGTGCGCAGAAACAAAGACCCAATGCAGCTAAAAATAAATTAAATAAATAAAATTTTAAAAATAAACGCATTACAGAAGTAATATCTTAAAAAAATAGTAAAATAAAGAGTAGATAAGGATAAACAACTGGCCACTTCATTTCTGGAATAATAACTGGGAAAAATGTTCAACTGACAGAACTATTTAGAGGCAGTTGTATAACTGCAGTATAACTATTGCATTAGTACTTTTAAATGCCCAAAGAAACTATTCTGAACGAAAGGGTAACTGCTAGTAAAAGTTTACTGTTTAGAATACATTTCTTTAGTTGGAAGAGTATTTTTTAGATAAATTATGGTTTAGTTGATTGCTTTGCTGCAAATACTAATTTAAACAATTTTTAGAAAGAAATTTTCATACGAGTTGAGCCACTTTCAATGCCAACTTTCATCCTCATACAATTTAACGTCACAGGATATAAAACCACAGAAAAGAGAATTTATCATGAAAACTGCAATAGTAACAAATTCTGTTATAACTGAGGTCATCGCGCTTCGTTAATTCAAATTTATAAGCAGCTGATGAGCAGGCAACGTGAAATAAACTATAACCAAAACCATCAACAAATCCGTTTCATGAATTTTACTCAACAATGATAATTTAACCATAATGAATCTCTCCTTAATCTCTCGTATTATCTAAACATACACTTTATTATTCGGTATATTTTATCTCAAGTTTCTCTCCATAAAAAAATTAATAAAACAAACCTCAATTAAATAGAGTAGGGAGACCACCAGGGGGAACTCTCATGCCCTGTGACAAAGCCCAGTCCTACAGGAAGAAGAAAGACTCCTTTTCTTTCCTAACAAGGACTCAGCCATGAAAAGCCATGGACTCTGTTTACTATGGCCCTTCCAAATCCCTTTTCCTCCCTATAAAAGTTCTCCTTTCCTTGCTGTGTGGGGATTTGCACGCAGCTCACCATGGTTGCACAGCCCTAATTGAAATTCTCTGCTGATATCCTGAATAAACCCATCCTTGCTGGAGAAACACCTGGCCATCTATTTGTT
This sequence comes from Lipotes vexillifer, assembly GCF_000442215.2. Lineage (NCBI taxonomy): Eukaryota > Metazoa > Chordata > Mammalia > Artiodactyla > Lipotidae > Lipotes > Lipotes vexillifer. The sequence continues at coordinate 2,620,945 of NW_006785319.1, forward strand.
TCAGGTTAACACCTCTCGTGGTTCACATGCTTAACTTATACCTTCCTAATGAAACTACAGGTGCCTTAAGAGGAGGACTTTGGGAGGTTACTCCTGGCAGCCAAGGCAAAGTTGAAAGGTTGGCAGCATAAAATCGAGTGTGCCCTGGAGGCGAGGCCAACAGCCACAGTGCAGTCCAGCAGCCTGTGTGGTGCAAACATGACGGGTCCTGATGAGTTTCTGGGTTCTCCAGGCTGGCAGGGCATCTGAGAGCTGTGCACCACCCTTAAATTCAGTTCATTTCCTGCTTTGTTAGTGAGAGTTTCTACTATTGGCAGCAAAGAACCCGGTCTGATAAAGTACAAATAATAAAAGAGTAAAGTGCAGCCTTTACAGTTACCAGCCATTTCACAGGGTGATTTAGGAGTTTAACTCCAAGTGATTGTTCCTAAGGTTTGGGCCATGGCGAGCTGGGATAATTATAGGTTTATTCTATTCATGGTGTTCTTAAATACAAACATCCATCAAACATTCTCAGTGGAACAGAAAAAAAATCATGTTTTCATATTATAAACCACGATTTTTCAGGAGAAGATGCTCAGTTGTTTAATAAAATATCAATTTACTTAAAGAATCACTAAATAGGAAATTTCAAACACTATGTATTTTCTCACACAAGACACAGCAGAAGAACTACTGTCACTTGGAAGTCTAGTAAACTAATTTATCTTTTCAAAGAAGTGCAGACTCAAAAAAGGAGTAAAACTCTGGCAAAGATTTTCACATGGAAAGAGCCATTATAAGGTTATTTTCAACCCAAAACTTCTAAAATTGCATGAAACCAATAAAACCCTTCTGGATCAGCATGGGAAAATGCATTCCTAAATACCTGCACACAGTTACAGGAGGCTCAGCGTGGGAAGGGAAAGTGACTGTGTGAGGTTTGTTGGAGGGATCTGGGCGTCAATCTCCAAGAAGGGTAAACATGTGACGATGAGTTCACCATCACTGCTATTACAAAGCCCCTCCTTGAAGCAGACAGTCACCCAGGTTCTTTCGAAATAATTCTCCAGTCAATGAAAAACTAAAACAACCAGAATGAGATAAGGCCCACACCAGCCATGGTCAGAGAAGACAGAGAATGGCACAGAACTGGCTTGAAAAGGAAGAAAAATACAGGATAGCAGCATTTACCTGATTACAGTGCTTCTCTAGGACTTGCACAATACAGTGCATGCTTTGTTGTTGTGGGTTTTTTTTTTTTTTCATCCTTTTATTTCAATTTTTAAGTGTGTCTCTTGTAAACAAATTTTTTTAAATTCATATATCCCCATATCCCCTTCCTCTTGCGTCTCCCTCCCACCCTCCCTATCCCACACCTCTAGGTGGTCACAAAGCATCGAGCTGATCTCCCTGTGCTATGCGGCTGCTTCCCACTAGCCACCCATTTCACATTTGGTGGTGTATATATGTCCATGCCACTCCCTCACTTTGTCCCAGCTTACCCTTCCCCCTCCCCATGTCCTCAAGTCCATTCTCTACATCTGTCTTTATTCCTGCCCTGCCACTAGGTTAATCAGTCACCTTTTTTTTAGGTTCCATATATGTGCGTTAGCATATGGTATTTGTTTTTCTCTTTCTGACTTACTTCACTGACTCTAGGTCCATCTACCTCATTACAAATAACTCAATTTCATTTCTTTTTATGGCTGAGTAATAGTCCATTGTATATATGTGCCACATCTTCTTTATCCATTCATCTGCCAGTGGACACTTAGGTTGCTTCCAAGTCCTGGCTATTGTAAATAGAGATGCAATGAACACTGTGGTACATGATTCTTTTTGAATTATGGCTTTCTCAGGGTATATGCCCAGCAGTGGGACTGCTGGTTCACATGGTAGTTCTATTTTTAGTTTTTTAAGGAACCACCATACTGTTCTCCATAGTGGCTGTATCAATTTACATTCCCACCAAACAGTGCAAGAGGGTTCCCTTTTCACCACACCCTCGCCAGCATTTACTGTTTCTAGATTTTTTGATGATGGTGTGAGGTGACATAGCTACACGTAAGAGAGTGAACTGAGAACACTTCCTAACACCATACACAAAAATAAACTCAAAATGGATTAAAGACCTAAATGTAAGGCCAGACACTATCAAACTCTCAGAGGAAAACATAGGCAGAACACTCTATGACATAAATCACAGCAAGATCCTTTTTGACCCACCTCCTAGAGAAATGGAAATAAAAGAAAAGATAAACAAACGGGACCTAATGAAACTTAAAAGTTTTTGCACAGCAAAGGAAACCACAAACAAAATGAAAAGACAACCCTCAGAATGGGAGAAAATATTTACAAATGAAGCAACTGACAAAGATTAATCTCTAAAATATACAAGCAGCTCATGCAGCTCAATATCAAGAAAAACACACAACCCAGTCCAAAAATGTGTGGAAGACCTAAATAGACATTTCTCCAAAGCAGACATACAGATTGCCAACAAACACAGGAAAAGATGCCCAACATCATTAATCATTAGAGAAATGCAAATCAAAACCACAATGCATGCTTTAGAAGAGACAAAGACCTAAGCTAGTTATAGCTATTTATATGTTATTTATATTCATTGTGTTGTGTTTATATACATTGTTTAAATTAACAGATTAGTATCTATTTACTTTTCATTCTATCTGTGGTTTCAGAGTCCAAATAACTTCTAAATAAGGAAATCCCTTTGGATATTAGTAAAGAGAAGTATCTGAAATAGAACCAATTAACAGATCTCTCACCCTACCCTGGTTACACTAATTTGGTTACACCATTGCCCCAGAGCTTTGGGTGAGGCCGCCCTGTTTGGACATGACACTGTTATGTTTTTAAAATTCGTTCTTATTTCCTTTTAAAATTTTACTTGTATGTAATACACCCATCTCATGGATCTGTCCTTTAATTATCCATAATAGGAAAGTAATTACATGTGTTCTGTTTATTAGAAAAAAATCACAACTTTTGAAAGAAGATACAACTTCTGATTTATGACTTCATTGAGTTTTCTGGGATTTTTTTAAACTTTCTTTCACTTTTATTATTAATATCAATAAAGGATGATGTCAGGATTTCAGACTCTGGAATTTGGATTTGTAGGGTAAACTCTAAATATATTGCCTATATTGAAACATCCTAAGTAATGCACAGATCAAAGACAAATATTTAAAATTTGTCTCTGAAGAGTTTCATTTCTAGCAACATAAGATTGAATTTCATGAAAACAACAAAATGTGTGGGGTCAAATTATAAAAAGTCTGAAAGTTTGCATGAGATGTTAACACAGTGAGGAAGTCAGGACAGGGAATGAGTACAGAGATCCAGAGAGGAAAGGGGGCTACCTGAAGTGGCCCCAGCCCTTCTGAGCATTTTCCAAAACCCAGTAAACTTTAAAATAAATTTTCTGACAGCCCAGGGCTCAGGGACAGATAAGGAAATACAGCCTCACCACTGCCCTCCAAGACAGTCAAATGAGAGGGTAACAGTCTTGGTAAAATGGGGAACTATCATTAAATCTGCATCCCCAAAAGTCTCCAATAAACTGTCTCCGAGGTTCATGCTCAGTGGGAGAGGGAAAATTTCTCTAAAGAATGTGAAACCATAGCCAACCAAAAGACGGATTTTCAGCCTAATTCATATTGTCTGAGTTACCTAAAAAAGTTTAACTTATGAATTATGTTCCAAGTGTTTCTGGATTGGTGATGTTAATACCTCCTAGATGAATCCACCTTCACCTCAGTTTTCAAAGCATTTCCACAGATCAATTTCCAAGGAAACTATGTCCCTTATTTCCAAAAATGGTTAAATAAAAAGGTATGATAACTGCTATGTGTCAACTTAACTGGGCCACAGGGTGCCCAGATATTTGTATATCAGACTGTATTCTGGTGTGTCTGTGAGGGTGTTTGTTGGATGAGACCCGCGTCTGAATGGGAGGACAGAGGGAAGTAGGTTGTCTGCCCCAGTATGGATGGGCCTCATTCAATCGGCCGAAGGCCTGACTCTCCCACCAGGAAGGAGCAATTCCTCCTGCCTGAGTGTTTGATCTGAGACACGGGTCTTTTCCTGTGTCCAGACTGAAACCGAAGCTTCAGTCTCCTTGGGTCCCAGGCCTGCCAGCCTTCGGACTGGACCTTCCACCATCGGCTCAGACTGAACCACACCATCGGCTCTCTTCCTGAGTCTCCAGCTTGCCAAGTGAAGATTTTGCTAAAATTGAGCACAAATGGAGACCAGACTTGAAATTTCCTGAGCAGACAAACCTGTGTCGTCACGCTAGCAAAACTTAATGTAGCTGCAAATCAAGTGAACCTTAACCTGGGTCACTTCTTGTTAATGCCTCCTCCAACGGCCAACTCCAGGCCACTCTAGCCTGAAAATCATCAACAAAACTTAAGCTGTTCTCCGGAATGAATATGATATTACCACTTTTAACCAATTCCCTATCACTAGGAAAACCCTAACGTTATAACCAAACACTGTGAAGAATCAATAACCACTGCCTTTTCACCATATAAACTATTTTATGACAATATACCTCTGAGCCTCATTCCATGTTCAGTGCGAGTGTTCCCATGAACAGATTTTTGTGCACACTGAACTTTTACTAATCACTATTTCAGTGATCGACCGGTTTTCTTTCTGCTATTTCTGAAATATCGACAAGATCCTGGAACTTCTCAGCCTCCATACTCACATGAGCCAATTCCTTAAAATCTCTAACTCAGATAGATAGATAAATAGGTAGATAGGTAGACAGAGAGACAGACACACACACACATTATTGGTTCTGTGCCTAATACGAGAGGGAAGCACCACAATGTCAGTGAAAGCCAACTGAAACCACAAAGAGAAAATTCAGACCCACCAAAACTTTAGATATGAGCATCATTAGACACATAATATAAATTTTATGTTTCAAAACATTAAAGAGTTTTGAAAATTAGTAAATAGCAAGCAAATTTGAAAAAAAATATAACAAAACCATACTTCCAGCAATGCAAATGTGTAATTGAAAATAAAATACTGATATATGTGTGTTAAAGACAAGCCTAGACATGGGTGAAGAAAAAATTATACTTTGAAATATAAAACTGAAGAAATTGATCTAAAATGCAGCACAGAGAGCAAAGTAGTAACATACAAAAATTTAAGAGTCATGAAAGGTAGAATGAAAATATTTAACACATGTTCCTTCAAAATCCCAAATGTGAGGACAGAGAAAAAAAATATGGCAGAGGCAACAGTTTAAAAAGGAACGGCTGAGAACTGTTTCAGGATTGGTGGAGGACGCCAAAGAACACATTTAATAAGCCCAAGAAATCTGAAGCTGGGTAAATCAAATCTTCGTGTAGACATACCATGGTGAAATCACAGAACGCTATAAGCAACAACAGCTCTTAGAAGCAGCCAGAGAGAAAGCATTGCTTTCAAAAGAGTGCCGATGAAATAACAGCTGACTGCTCTAGAAGACCAACAATTGATTTCTTAGGACCAACATACAAAATTCAAAACAGAATGAGAAAAAAATAATCCAATGATTCCAAACAATGAAGGAAATGAACAAAAAAATAAACACGGTGAAGAAGGAATAACAACAAAATATTAACTAAGTAAATAGGAATGAATCAATGGCTCTTAGTAATTAAAAGTGAAATGGACTGACTTTCAATTCCCAAAACAAGAAGAAATGCTGAACAGATTATAAAACCAATGATTCTTGAATCCATGAGAACGGGGTGACAAAGGGAAAGCCACGGTGCCCAGGACAGGTGAATATGAGGGGTCACGGCTGACCTGAGCAGGAACCCATGAGCAGGAACCAGGGCCACGAGGAAGAGGTGAACGGTCAGTGACAGAGTGCTGGAGGCTCCGTGTGGACGAGCCTGAGGGATAAGGACTCCAGGGCACCCAGTCCTGGGGGCCCTCACAGTATCAGCAGGAGCTCTACCAGCTTCTCACAGTAAACACCGCAGGAAAACTCCCTCCTGCTTCTGGCTGGGGCAGGAGGAAAGAAACTATTTTAAAAGACGCCAGAGCACGCCTTAACAAGACCAGCCCTCAGGTGAAACTAGTTAGCCAGAGCCTCACCAGCTGCGAACAATAGCAGAGCCTAACTAACCTGAGCAAAGGGAAATGGCCAACTCCAGGCCACTCTAGCCTTTGTGAAGTTCACAGTCAGAGGCCCAGGCTCACCGGCCGACTGAGGCCCAGTCACATGACCATAGCACGCTTCCCTCCAACTCACCTCACAACCACGTCATCAAAGGTATTTACAACAGTTCCTTTTACCCAGTATATTACGTCTGACTATCAAGAAAAAAATCACAGGGCATACCAAAAGGCAAAAACCCCACAATTTGAAAAGAAAGGGAGCAAGCATCAGAACCACACTTGGCAGGGATGTAGGAATTATCAGACTGGGAATTTAAAATAACTGTGATTAATATACTAAGGGCTCTAACGGATAAAGTAGGCAGCATGAAAGAACAGATGGGCAATGTAAGCAGAGAGATGGAGTCCTAAGAACCAAAATAAATGCTAGAGATTAAAAACACTAACAAAAATGAAGAATGCCTTAGATGGTCTTATTAGATTAGAAACAGCTGAAGAATCTGACCTTAAGAATATATTAACAAAAACTTTAAAAACCAGAAAGCAAAGAGAGCAAAGTCTTTAAAAGAAAAAATGGAATACAATATCCAAGGACTGTGGGACAACTACAGTAGTGCAACATATGCATAATAAGAATACCAGAAGAAGAGAGAAAAAGGAACAGAAGAAATATTGGACAAAACACTAGCTGAGAACTTCCCCAAATTAATGTCAGACAACAAACCACAATTCAGGAAGTTCAGAGAATAACAAGTAGGATAAATGCAAAAAAAAAACGAACCTAGGCACAATCAGTTTCAAATTACTGAAAATCAAAGATAAAGAAAAAATCCTGAAAGAAGCTGGGCCAGGGGTGGAGGGGAGGGAAACACCTTACCTTTAAAGTAACAAAGATAAGAATTACATACAACTTCTCAGAAACCCTGCAGGTGAGAAGAGAGTGGAGTGAAATGTTTAAACCGCTGAGAAAAAAAAAAAAAAAAAAAAAAAAAAAAACCTAACCCAGAATACTGTATTCTGCAAAATAAACCTTCAAAAGTGAAGAAAAAATAAAGTCTTCCTAGACAAACAAAAATGAATTTGTTGCCAGTATACCTACCTTGCAAGAAATGTTAGAAGTTCTTTAGAGATAAGGAGAACAATATATTTATAGTCAGAATAATACAGGTCAGAAACTCAGATCTGCATAAAGAAAGCGTAAGCTTTAAAGAAGTAATAAATGAAGATAAATTACTTTTATTTTTCTTATTCTTAATTGAGCTAACAGATAACAGCTTGTCCAAAGTAACAATACCAACAGTGTATATACCAACAGTATATATGTATATAAATATATATATACTTCTGTATGCTTATGTACAAGTGAAATGAGTAACATCAATGATACAAGAAACAGGAAGGAGGAATTAGGATTATTTTGTTATTATAAAGTTCCCATACTACCCATGATGTAATGTAGTGTTATTTGAAAGTGGACTTGGATTACTTGCAATAGGACAACCACTAAAAGCTGTAAAAAACAAACAAAAAACAAAGAAGTATAACTGATATGCTAGGAAAGGAGTGAATATAGAATCGTATAAAATGCTCAGATAAAAGCACAAACAGCAGAAAAAGAGTGGAACCAAAAAAATAGTAGGAAAAAACAAGAGCAACAAATAATAAAACAATAATATTGTAGACGTTAACTCAATTATATCAATAATCATTTTGAACATCAGTTATCTAAATGCACCAATTAAAAGACAGATGGTCAGAATAGATGGGAAAGCAAGACTCAGCTATATGTTGTCTACAAGGAAACCACATTAAACACAAAGATACATGTGAAGTCAAAGTAAACAAATGGAGAAAAAACATACCATGATAACATTAATCAAAAGAGAGAAATTTATTAACTTCAGACAGAAAAGACTTCAAAGCAAGGACATTATCACAGATAAAGAAGGGCATTACATAATGATAAAGGGGTTAATTCTTCAAGAAAACATAACAATTCTCAGTGTCTATGTGCCAACAACAGAGCCTCAAGCTACCAGAGGCAAAACTGATGGAAGTGCAAGGAGAAATCCAAGAATATTCTATCACAGTTAGAGACCTCAACACTCCTCTGTGAGAAATGGGCAGATGCAGCAGGCAGAGTCAGTTAAGGACACAGCTGAATTCAACCACACCATCAGTCAACTGCACATAATCAACATCTGTAGACTATCTCATCCAAGAACAGCAAGTTATACTTTATTCTCAATTTCACATGGAACTTTCACCAAGACAGACCACATTCTGGGCCATAAAACACACCTTCACAACTTAAAAAACAGAACTAATACGACATCTGCTCTCAGATCACAATGAGACTGAGCTAGAAATCAACAGCAGAAAGAAAGCTAGAACAACCCAAGTACATGGAGAGCATGCAGTACACTTCTGAATACATTTGGGGCAAATAAAACCACTCTCAAGAGAAATTTAAAAATATTTGGACCGAATGAAAAAGGAAACACAACTTATCAAAATTGGTGGGGTGCAGTGAAATCAGTGCTTAGAAGTAAATTTATAGCAGTGAATGCATATATCAGAAGAGAACAAACCAGTGGTTACCGGTGGGGAGAGGGAAGGGGGGAGAGAAAAGAGACGGGTAGGGGATTAAGAGGTACAAACTATTAGGTGTAAAATAAACTACAAGGATATATTGTACAACACAGGAAATATAGCCAATACTTTATAATAGCTATAAATGGAGTATAACCTTTAAAAATTGTGAATCACTATACTGTACACCCATAACTTGTATAATGTTTTCCAGTAACTGCACTTCAATTTAAAAAATGAGCCAAAGACCTGAACAGGTATCTCACCAAAGAAGATATACAAATAAGCATATGGAAAGATGCTCCACAATTGTATATCAGGAGCAATGCTCCACCTTGTAGATCATCAGAGAAATGCAAATTAAACAACAATGGGATACCACTATATACCCATTAGAATGGCCAAAATCCGAACACTGACAACATCAAATGCTGGCGATGATGTGGAGCAACAGGAAGGCTTACTCACTGCTGGAGGGAACGCAAAATGGTGCAGCCACGTTGGAAGACAATTTGGCTGTTCTACAAAACTAAACATATTTTTACCATATGATCCAGCAATTGCAGTTCTTGGTATTTATCCAAAGAAGTTGAAAACTTATGTCCACAGCAAACACCTGGACACTAATGTTTATAGAAGCTTTATTCATAATTGCCAAAACTTGGAAGCAACCAAGATGTCCTTCAGTAGGTGAGTGGTTAAGTAACCTGGGGTACATCCAGACAATGGAATACTATTCAGTGCTAAAAAGAAATGAGTTATCCAGCCATGAAAAGACATAGAGGAACTATAAATGCATATTACTGAGTGAAAGAAGCCAATTCGAAAAAGCTACTTAATGTAAATCATTCCAACTATATGAGATTCTGGAAAAGGCAAAGCTGTGTGTACAGTAGAAAGATCAGTGATTGCCAGGGACTGGAGGGAGGGAGAGACAAAGAGGATTTTTAGGACAATGAAAGTACTCTGTGTGGCACTATAGTGGTGGATACTTGGAATTATACGTTTGTCCAAACCTGTAAAATATCCAACACCGAGTGAACCCTGATGTAAACTATGGACTTTGGGTGATGATGACAGGTCAGTGTAGGATCATCAACTGTAACAAACGTGCCATCCGGTGCGAATGTTGATAATGGGGGACACTGTGCATTTGTGGGAGCAGAAGGTACATGGGAAAATCTCTATCTTCTCAAATTCTCCCTGAAAATTTATTAAAAATTATTTTAACAAATGTTTTTAAAAGGTAAAGGGACTGAAAGTTTAAAAAATAAACACTTTCAGATAAGATTAAAATAATAAATCCAGCCGACTTCTGTTTCAGGGAGACATAAAATCATACATGAATAAAGGTAGAAAGCAAATGTATATATATATATATATATATATATATATATATATATATATATATATAGAGAGAGTACATAGATATTTATATATAGGTAGATAGGTCTAGATCTTGCCCTCTCTATATATAAAAATTTATTTATATTTACATATATATCTTTACTGTCAACCTTTATTTGCATATATATACAAATATTAATCAAAAGAAAACAGGTGTAGCTATATTAATGTCAATGAGAATTTAATTCAAAAAAACGTTCCAAGGAATAAAAATGTATACCACCTAATGTAAAAACATTAGTAGAAGTATTTAAGGTCTCTGTATAATGATAATTCACCAGGAACATAAAATGATACTAAGTGTGTATGCAGCTAATTAGTCTTGAAACATGTAAGACAAAGATTGGTAATCATATTGAAATATATGTGTATCAAATCAACATGATGTACACTTTAAACTTATACAATGTTATATGTCAATTATATTTTAATAAAACTGAAAAATATGGTAGAAATACATAAAGAAATATACAGACCCCAAATCAGATAAAAACTATCAAGACTATAGAAGGTTATAGAATATATTAAAAATGGTTTTACAAAGTAAACAAAAGGCATTAACAGGTACTAACAGGAAGAAGGAATGACTTAGATGCATATGAAAATACATTCACTTTGACAGAAATAAAGGAAATGCAAAATAAAACAACAATCAGCTATCATTTTATACTGACTGTAAAAAAAAATCCAGTTGATATTATGTGTAGCACCTACGACTTTCATATGCTGCTGCTGGGTGTGTAAATCAGTCAAACCACTTTGAGAAATATTTGTGTTATAAAGGAGAGTTGGACATGTTCACAGTTCACAACTTAGCATCTCATCTCCTAGGTGGAGGTCCCTACAGAAAATGGTGTGCAGTGTACCGCCGGAGACAGGTATTTTTATGACAGTATCAGTCAGAATGGCAAAGACTGGAAACAACCCAAAAGGCAATCAAAATTAAAGTGGGTAAATAATATGGAATCCATGTATTCAACAGAATACTATGCAGCAGTGAATAAAGTTGATAACAGCCATAAGCATTCACATGGATGACCTAAAAGATTAGTCGTCAACAAAGTGAGTTATAAGAATACATACACTATGATTTCTTCTATATAATGTTTTAAATGTACAAAATTGAATCATACTCTGGTTAAGATTGAATAGGGATTTATAAAGATGGCAAAGACTAACATGGAAAGCAAAGAAATGACTACTACAAAATTCAAAAAGAGATTTACTCTGGGGAAAAGCAAGGGAGATTTAATCGGGCTGCTCAGTGAGGTAAAGTCTATTGGGTTGGCTGAAAAGTGCCTTCGGTTTTTAAGTAAAAATAAAAGACACATTTTACATTTTCACCCAGAACTTTATTGAACAACATATTCACCCTTTTGTTCCACTACCTTTTGCCATTTTTCAGGCAACTTCATAATTCCATCTTCCCAAAACGTTTCATCTTTCCAGGTACCTTTTACAGTCTTCCAGGGAATTGAAATTTTTCCCATTAGGAGAATTTTGCCAAGACCAAAATCAATGGAAATCTGAAGGTGCAATGTCTGGTGAATACGGCAGATGAATTAGAACTTCCCAGCCAAGCTGTAACGGTTTTTGCCTGGTCATCAAAGAAACATGCGGTCATGCACTGTCCTGACAGGAGATTATGAGTTTTCTATTGACTAATTCTGGACGTTTTTCTTCTAGTGCTGCTTTCAGTTGGTCTAACTGGGAGCAGTACTTGTTGGAATTAACCGTTTGGTTTTCTGGAAGGATCTCATAATAGAGGACTCCCTTCCAATGCCACCATATACACAATGTCACCTTCCTTGGATGAAGATCTGCCTTTGGTGTGGTTGGCGGTGGTTCATTTCCCTTGCCCCACGATCTCTTCCATTCCACATTGTTGTACAGTATCCACTTTTCATCACCCATCACAATTCGTTTTAAAAGTGGAACATTTTTGTAACGTTTAAGTAGAGAATCGCATGAGGAAATATGGTCAAGAAGTTTTTTTTCGCTTAACTTAACGTGGAACCCAAACATCGAAGCGATTCACATAACCAAGCTGGTGCAAATGATTTTCAACGCTTGATTTGGATATTTTGAGTACGTCAACTATCTCCCACGTGGTATAATGTCGATTGTTCTCAATTAATGTCTCAATTTGATTGCTATCAACTTCAACTGGTCTACCTGACCATGGAGCATCGTCCAGCGAGAGTGTCTCCAGCACAAAACTTCACAAACAAATCTGACATTCAAGTCAACCAGATTTACATCATCTAAGGAGGCCCAAAACACTCAAGACATGAATTTAACTAGATTCCAGAAAGACTAGGTGTGGAACGTAAACACTGAAAATCTTTCTGAAAGCAGTGGTTTTCCAACTTGAGCACGCCTCAGAATCACACAGAGGGTTGTTAAAACACATACTGCTGGTCCTCAACTCCAGACTTCCTGATTCAGTGGGTGTGGGATGAGGCCCAAGAATTTACATTTCTAACAAATTCTCAGGCTGGTCCGGGGGCCACACCTGTAGAACCACTGCTCTAGACAAATATACTTTTATCCTAGGCTTCAAATTATCTCCACAAAAAAATTGGCAAGGATATGGAGGATCATATGATAAAAGATAAATAAGCACTCAAAGAAATAAATATGAGCAAAAATCAAAAGCAGAGCCGCAAGACTTCAAATGCTGGAATTATCAGTCACAGACCATAAAGCTACTATGCTTACCTAACATCTATGACTAAAAGAAATGAGTCAAGCTTAAAACATCTTTAAGAAATAAGAAACTGTAAATACTGATAGCATAGATTTGAAAAAACAAATGGCAAATAGATATTCTGGAAGTGAAAAAGAAAGTAAAGAGATGAGATTAACAACAGATTAGATGAAGCTGAAGGGAGAATTAGTGAGCTGGCAGATAGGTCAGAAGGAAGAATCTAGGTCAGAAGTCGGGAAATTATAGTCCACAGGCAAATTCTGGCCCATTGCTTGTTTTTGTAAATAAAGTTTAATTGGAACACAGCCATGGTCATTTATTTACATACTGTCTATGGCTGCCAGGGCCTGAACTAGGATTATGAGAGAGTGAGATACCTACGAGGCAAAATTTAACAATGCATTCACTATCAGGCAAATGCCAATTCTGCACTTGCCAGACTCTGAAAGTAAGTACTTTCTTAATTTAAACGCTTGGCCCTCTCTTGGCCTTGGGAGGAGGCATGAGAGGGTCTTTTGAGTGGTAAACATATGGAGCTGCTCATTTTTGCTGTAATAACTATAATTGTACAGTTTTCTGTATTTATTTCAATTTCAAAAAAAATTTTTTTTTGAGAAATGCTCCTCTGAATCAGGTTAAAGAAGAAATAACAATAAAAATTAGAACCATTTTAAACTCAATAATTATGAAAAGACTACCTATCAAAGTAAGTTGGCTGAAGTTAAGACAATAATGCATGTAGTGGCAAAGCAGATAAGACAGATATAAGCGCACGTGGGCATCTATGTTAAAAAGCAGCACATCCGATGAGGCAGCCAGTCTCCTCCTGAGTATAAGCCTTCAGGAAACCGTGTCCTTGTGCCCAAAGTTACATGTACAGGAATGTCTACAGCAGAGTTATTATACTGTAGAGCTATAAAAATGATTGCATTACAGCAAAAAGCAAAAACTGTGTGACTGAATCTCACAAACATAATGTTGCACAAAATAAGCAAAGGGAAAATAATATATACCATATCATTCCATCTATATAAAATGCAAAAGCAGGCAAAACTAAGTCTGAGTTAAGAACTGCGTCAAGGTAAAGGGGAAGGGTTATGATCAAGAAGGTATACAGAGTGATTTTCTGTTCTTACAATAGTTTATTTCTTAACATGAGTGAAGATCATACAGTATTTGCTTTTTAATTATTTATTAAACTATACATTTATTTTACGCACTTTTCTGCATGTATTTCAAAATTTTAAAAAACGTTTAAAAAAGAAAAGCCACATGTGGGGATTAATTGAATAAAAGAGCATTAAGATAATAGTTCTTCCATTTAACTACAAACTTTCCTAATATTTCTGAAGTTGCACGCTATTATGGCACCAAATCGTCTAACAGTACACTGCTGACTGAGGTTCTTGAAACACCAGCTTCTGTGAACCTCAAGACTGTATACAGTGGTCTGCTGAATGGTTCATTTGAATAAACGTGGAAAATAAACACCTGCTACTAGGGAAAATACAAAATGTACACAGAAGTAGACAGAATAGTATAATGAAACTTCGTGCATTACTCACCCAACTGAAATAGTTACCAACAATTTTGCACACGCAGTTTTACCCACTCTCCCCTAATGCTTCTTCTGAATGTTCCAAAGGAAAACCCAGATATCATGTCATTCATCTACAAATACATCATTATTTACTTTTAAAACATAAAAACAGCTTTTGATATCACCACCAGGGCACCATCATCCCACCAAACATTCCAATAATTCTTTAATACCATCAATGTATGTTTAACTGTACTTTTTATCTCAACCATAACTTTATAGTTGTTTTCTCTGAAGCAGGGTCTTTATAAGGTCTATATACTTGGCATTTCATCATACCTCTTCACTGTTCTCTGCTCTTCGGCAGCCCACTCCAATTTTTTTTAATGCCACTGATCTATTGTGGAAAATAGATCATTTGCATTGTAGAAGGTCCCATGTTCTGGGGTTGGCTGCTTCCTTGTAGTGTGGATAAGCTTTTTCTTTATCTGCCTTTTACTTTCCTTTTAGAAGTATACAAACTTACCTTCCAATCTCGATAGCATGCGCAGAAACCATGGCAGCAGCAGCATCTGCTAGATTACACATGAAAACTCACTTCACACCCTAAGAGAAATAAAGATCACTTTCAAAAACATTCATTCAGTTGACAACGGTCAGGTCCAAACCATCTACTTGGTGCAATAATAACTGCATTGCTACAGAGCTAAATCTAGTTACAGAAAAGACTTCAGAATTAATGGACTTTTGCACTCATTGTGTTTAGGATAATGAACTCTCTTCCAATTAACTGCTATTCCTAAACCCTAAATCAGTCTCTCCTGTGCACTCAGCAAAGTCCCACTTACAGCGTGAATCTCTGATTTTATAGAGCAGAATTTCTCATTTGTGGACCATGTAATGTGTCTTCATTACATTCACAGGATTCCAATTCTAGATAAACTAAGAAACAGGATTATTACAAGCTCTTAAATAATAAAATAACCAGATTTCAAGTTAACAATATTAAAAATATTTTGTGTCAGTGAGATGGATGATATTATTTGAAATTTTTCACCAACTTATTTGTACTAGGCTGAATAATGATTACCTGGGGATGCAGATCAGGTCCTGTATCTAGTTAATTACTTCATTTATTCTTTATTTCTACCAAATCAGAAATTCTTAACTTATATTAAGACAACAAATACAAGTCACCTAAAATGAGTTTGAATGTTTTGTGTTTCTGCCTTATAGTTCTAGATATTTGGATCGAACACGAAATATATCCAAACTATGGGGAGATTTCATATTGAATATGATGCCCTGTGTGCCGAAAGATGCTAAATTGATTACTACATCACATTCAAAAGCATTTGAATGATCCGGAAGGGGAAGAGTGGTAAATGTATTTATGTTAAACTCTCTTTTTTTGTATTTATTTATGGAAAACATTTCTTCGTGTTCCGTGGCACCATTTAAATTTGTTTTTAAAATATATCACAGTGTGTCAATGATTTTATCTGACAAGCGAAGGAGAAAAAGAACCATAGTCTTGGCAATTGAGCTCTATGTACCAATTTAGACTTCTTAAGAAATCTGTTGTCTTATCATCAATATTAACATCATGCTGTCACTAAAGTAATATATTCAGACTATTCAAGTTACTATATGTATTTTTGAGATATGTCACAAAGCAAAAGTGCCTGAAATCAGAGAAATAGACCTTAATCTTTTATCGATGCCGTGAATGGTTAAAGGAATCTTACCCCTCATTTGAAAAGCTCCCAGGAGCACCCTCCCCCTTGACAACTAGCATACTTCAGAGGGAAAAAGTGAGTCTTGCTTTCACTTCTAGCCTGTATATTTGAATAGCAACCTGAGAAGTGAGACATTCAATGGCCATGATTACCGACACTCTCAATGTTTTCTCTTTACTTGAACATTAAATTCAGATTGGGCATATTGCCAGTTACTGACTGAATATTTGACACTTAGATGCTTACTATTTTATTTGCATATCAAAACCCTACTTGTGACAAATATAGTGATTACTGCTTGTTACTGATATCAAACACCTTTATCCAATCGTAGGTAAAAAGATTATTGTGTATTTCCCCATATACTAACTGAGAACGGATCCACATCAGGACAGTCCTCCACTCATCAAGCAAAATACTGGCCATAAGCGCAGGTGACTGCTCTTCCACAGTGCATGTCATTGACACCTATCTGACTTTACCTCCCTCCACTGTCACCTTGACACACCATGTTGCAACCAGACAAGTCTTCTTTCTTTGGCACAGAAAGGTCCCGCTTTTGCTTGCCATGGTACCTTTGCATGAGTTTGTCCCTTGATCCCCGTGGATTCTATTATTTCATACGGCTGCTTCCTCTCATCATCTTTATCTCAGTTAAAAGCCTCAGTAAAGTCTATCCTAACTTCTCAATCTGTATTACCACACTCCCAGTCACTTACCACCACATCCAGAAGGGATAGTAAAAAATTATTTAATGATCTCTAAAGCATGAGCACCGATCAGAAGGGATGCAAGCTGCAGAATACAAGCATAGCTAGATGGGTGCATAGTTGCTGAATATACACCCTGACAACCTTAAGCTCTCTATTCTCTTCAGAGCACTTGTCACTTTCTGAAATTAATCTTGACTTGGCTGTTATGTGGTTCCTCCCAATGAGAATATAAGCTCTGCAAGAGCAGAGCTTTCTTCACCATTGCATCCCTAGTACCTAAGAGTTTGTCACACGTCACCAATCAACAGGTGTTAATAACACGTGTTAAATATCGACCTTGATAAGCGCCTGACTTTGCTCTTTGAATGATGCCTCTATAGTTTCCATTTCTTATGTGCCATTAGCAACAGCATTAGATTATCACAGATAGGAAAACCTTATTTTGTTACCATTCTAGGAAAAACTCAATGACTTTGCCAAGCAGATTACTGAACTTTGCTTAAAATGAATGGTGCAAAAACACGAGTGGCACCCTACCTTTGTTTGACAGTGCTGAGAGCCATCCGGATGTGACAAGTATCCCTTGGGCACAGCCAAGGGAACCAGCACAGCTGTTGTCTATGGATGAAGCTCAGCCTTTATAGAATTATAATGAATATTACTAAAGGGTTTGACATTTATTTGATCTGTGTACTTCTTTGTTTGTTCGCATGTGGTGACGGAGGATTAAAACCTAGGGGAAGACATGTAGAGTCCCTGGGAGATGGTAATTCCCGATGGAAATTTAGTAAAACCCCTTGGGATGAAGCATCAGGGGGACAAAAAGGCCCCTTAACTCCCCCACCATTACCTACTCCCCGTCCTCCAAGATGGGAAAGAGGATCAAGCATGGGAATGTTTAGATTGAAACAGCCCACATTAAAAGAGAAGATGGATATTAATGCTTGGAAAGGGCAACTTATATTTTGCCAGTATGTTTTGCATGAAAGCAACATATATATATAAAAGTTGAATGTCCTCCTAAGCAACCTAAGATTTATGCATAAAAGAAGTTACTTGATAGAAATTGCTTATGCCTTGCTAGAATATAGAAAGTTTTGTGTGAACTAGTGGTAATTTTTTATTAGATAAGAATCTAGAACTATACCAGGAAAATAGTTAGGCCCTTTGAATGCTCAAGGACGGAACAGCCTGTGTGTTTTAAGATTGTATTAGCTCACTGTAACCACAAGACCTGAAACAAAGAACGAAAGTTCTGCCAGACGTTTTGAGAAAAGAAAACCGCAGGGGGACATTGAGCAACCATTGTTATGAGAAGGCTGAAAAAAGAAAGCATTCATAATATTGTGTTATATGATTAGATAATCATTAATGTAACCATGAGAATTTGTTGAAAAATCAATGGTGTAATAAGAGTTAAACAAAATATAAAAAGGGCTTTTTGCATGGCAATAAAAAAAAGGCAAGCATCTCATCTGACTCTGGTGTGAGTGGATTTTCTTTAATCGCCGACTCTGTCCTCCCTTCGGGTTATCCCTGCACTGCCGAGGCTGGACCGCGGCATGACAGCACCTGGCAGACTTGATTAGTTCTCCCCAGTCCATGGACACTGCCCACTCCCACCAAGAACCACCAGGGGCCATGGACCACACGTTGATAAACACTTTTGTGGAGCAAAGTTTGACTTCAAGTCAATAAATGTCCAAATTCCACTGGAGCCAAATTAGGGAATTTTCAACTAAATTTCATACTGTTTGTCTTATATGAAAGTAAAACCCAAGAAAATAGTAAGCGTAAGTTTTTTAAAGTGGCATGGAAAAGACCATAAATATAATCTGAAGTTTCAGAAAAATTTCTAAAATTTTAATAATGATCATTACATTTACACTACACATAGGGACAGTAGTCACAGAATTTACTAAATGCTTTTAATGTACCAAACAGTCTTCTGAATTTTCTTCATCTGTGAAATGAGGATAATAGAACCTATTCTCGGGGTTGTTGTGAGGAATAATAAGATACACAGGAAGAGTTTAGCACACTGTTTGGCAAGGCAGTAGATGCTCAATAAATACTGTTATTAATAATGATTTCAGCAATTTTAAAAGACGGATATGAAGTACAAATCGTAACATCTCTAAGAGTTTGGGACCTTATTATTCCAGGAATGTCCTAAAAATCGTCATGCTCAAAAACTGGGTAAGAGAATGTCAACTGAAAAATAAAAATGCACAGCCTAAAAGTTGAGAATTATGTTTTATTTGGCAGTCAAAACTGAGGACTTTAGCCTGGGACACAGCATCTCAGACAGCTCTGAAGGTCTGCTCCGAAGGGGTAAGGGGGGAGCGAGGATACATAGGAGGTTTTGCAACAAAGACCAAGTACTCTGAACGTCAAAAGATTACTGTTAGTTAAAGAAAACCAGACGTCTCAAGTTGAGGAATTTAGCGCATATGGGAAGATGCAAAAGTCTGGGCTCACTGAAATCATTCCTTTGATCTGCACCTCAGCTATCTGGGGCCACTGTCCTGTGCTTTCTCATCCTGAGTCCCTGCAGGGTGCACCGTTGTGGGGCTGCAGTGGCTGAGGGCTTGATGGCAGGCATCCTGTTTCCATCCTGAGTTCTCTCAGGGCTCACCATCTGGGCTGCTGTAATGTGATGGCTGGACAGCTGCAACATCCTTTGTTTACTGATACGGCAGCAACATTTTTTTTTTCATTGGTAAGGAGATCCAGTGCTGTGTAATAAAGTGCCAGTCCTCTTCATCTTTCAGCATCCCTTAAGTGAAGAGTTTCAGGAGAAGAAGTCAGTTAAAAAGTTTATAGTGACTGTGAAAACTCCTCTTCCAAGCTCATACCCCAAAATGCCAAAAAACAATGAATATAATTATGAATACACATGACATCGTTACAGAGTCCAAGCTCGCTCTGCTCTCCGCACGACAGGCCAATGAACTGAAGACGAGGTCCTGAGGCAGGGAATGCGACTTTATTCGGAAAGCCGGCAGACAGAGAAGATGGCAGACTAGTGTCTCTGAAAAACCATCTTCTCTAGGTCTGGATGCCAGTTTCTTTTATAGAATCAGAGATGGAGCTCGGTGAGGGGATGAATTAGTGCCTTTTTTCTTGCAGCCGCTCACAGGCGGGCAGGGTTCCCTGCTGAGGCCATTATGTATGATTACAATACCAAAAGCAACGAAAAGCAAAGGTTAAAGTCAAAGAAACAGATCCAACCTGGAGTCCGGTTTAGCACTTCCCTGTTACAACATGAATATAATTATAGAATTATGACGCTGATGGGGATTCATAGTGCAACATCCTGCTTTTACAGATGAGGCACATGCATCTCAGAGGGTAAGCTATCAGCCAAGAGTCCTGCAACTACATTCATTCAACCCAGTCAGGTCTGTTGAGTGTTTACTCTGTACAAGGTAACCTGCCCGCTATCACAAGGGATAAAACATTAAAAAACAAAAAACAAAACATAAGGGATACATTCTGCCTCCAAGCAGTTCACAGTAATGGGAGAGGTGAAAACACAAGTATCAGAAAAAATGACAATAGAATACATGACACAGACTTTCACTGGTAGATCAAAAGAGAGATTGCTTCTGCCTTGATGCAAAACAGAAAAAGGATTATTCCTTTAAATAAGCTTGTAGATGAGCCTTGAAGGCTGTCTTGGCTTTCATCATGCTAGGATGAAAGCTGTGATGATCCTTCTAGGTGGAAGGATCAACAGAAGCAAAGGTAGCAGGGGAAAATTAAGGGCAAATTCCGGGGCCATAGAGCTGTCCAATGTGATTGGTGCCCTGCGTGGAAGAACGGTAAAAACTGGCTACAAGTCTGTAAATAAAGGTTTGGACTGCACTGTAGCCAGCCTTAAACATCCAACCAGAGGAGTTTAAACTTAATTCAGGAAGCTGAGAAGACACCACAGGCTCTTTGCCAGGAGAATGGCTTTATATAAGCTGTGGTCTAGGAAGGCAGATCTGTAAATGTGGTGAGGAATGATTTACATCAGAGAGAAACTAGAACTGGGGAGATGAGTTTATTTCGCTGTAATATAGATCAGAAATATATCCTTTACCTCGCATACTGACAGAGGCCATGGAGAGAAGAATAAAGAAACAAGAAAACAGTGGCAGTAGAGTTGATTGCGTTTGGCAACATATTGCATTTAGGATTAGGAGTCAAAGATAAAAGAACAGACTAGATAAGACCAACAGCAAAGACAGAGCTCCTCTGGGGAGAAAAGGTGAATGGTTAGGTTTAAGGCTGATGTCCTGACAATGCATTCCATTCATTTAGGGAAGACAAACAAAACACTGCGAGCTGGCAAAAGCAGATCCAGGACCTGGGGAAGAGACTGAAGTGAGAAAGCTAGATCTTGGAGTCATCCACATGGAGGTGGTCAAGTTTTTGGAGTAGGTAATATTAGCGAAGAGTCAGCTGAAGGGAGATGTAATGACAGTAGAAGATGAAGGCCTGGGGATTGTTTTCTTTAATCCCTTCTTATAGTA
Organism: Lipotes vexillifer; assembly: GCF_000442215.2. Lineage (NCBI taxonomy): Eukaryota > Metazoa > Chordata > Mammalia > Artiodactyla > Lipotidae > Lipotes > Lipotes vexillifer. The sequence continues at coordinate 2,642,310 of NW_006785319.1, forward strand.
GAAAGAAGAGCTGTCGGATGAGCCATAAAGAGAGTCTGGAGAACAGGAAAGGAGTGACCACCCTGTTTTGCCGAAAGTTTTACCTTCGTTCTAGGTTCAAAGGATTCGTTAACAGAAAGACACCACTTGTCACACAAATAGACAATTTCAACTTAACTTTAATAGAAAATCATTAAAAAGGAAGAAACAGAAATGAAAAGGGAAAGAAAAGTAAAAGCATGTACGTCACCAAATTGGGCCGACACCTACATCCAGACCGGAACAGCGCTGGCAACTCCCTCGAACAGCAATCTGGAGTCCCGAGTGGGAAGGGTCCCAGGCAGTGGGTCCACTCTGCGGGTGAGACTTCAGTTTAGGGGAGTCCCGCTTATAATACCAGGCTGCAAACTGATATCATCAGTTTGCGTGCAAATATGCATCTCTGGGTTTCTTCAGCAATGCTCTTTATCTCATTTTGTGTATCATAAGAATTTCTAGACCGGCCTGGAACTGGCCAGGTCCCCAGGATCAAGAAATTCTGTGATCCACTCCCTTCTTTATCTTAAGTGCCACCGGACTTGCTGGCGGCAACTCACAAGCAGACGGGCGGGCTAGTCCAGGCAAGGTCACGAATCCAAATATCGCCTCTGAAGCCTCAACAAAACATCCTCTAACACACCCTTCCTTGCTCTCACAGGCAGTAATTGCTGGGGTGGAGGGACAGTAAGGCAAATATACATATATATATATAAAATATATACGTATATACATAATATATATGTAATAAATCTCCCCACGTAAGTCAGAAGAGGCGAAGCCCATTATTACTCCAAGAAGAATGCATCTCTCCTCACTATTTATAAAACTGAAGATCGCCTACTGGCACACCTCTGCTTCCCTTTTCCCCCGCACACACTAAAAGCATCTCTTCCTGAAGGGAAAAAAAAATAAGCCAGCAGAGAAGGAGAAGATATAAGCCTAAGAAAGGAAAACCTATGACAGCAACACGCTCCCAAATACGGAAAGAGCATCAAGAATACTAACAGAGTGGGGTTTTTATAGGAAAGGAGGCACTACGTCTTTCTTTTTTCCTCAGACAGATGGAAAAATATGTCAATTCTAGTGAACATCTGTTCAGGGCCTATGACCGTGCTCCACGCCTTGTACGCTGGAACTAGAGATGCATATGGGAAAAGGTGCCCTACAGGGAACCCAGACTTTCGTGGAGGAGCAGCCCAGTCAATTACGCAAATAAAAACAATCACTTTACAAAATTCCGCTGCGCCTGAGCCGTGAGCTCAGCACTAAGGGAACAGAGGACGTGGATCCTGCCTGCAGGAAAGGGGAAAGGTCTGGAACAATGGCCATTTGCTTGTAACTAGAATAAAAACTAAGATTTTGCCAGATAATTAAGTTATGGAAGGGAAATTCAGGCTGAGAGAACGTGAGCAAAGTCACAGAGAAGTGAAACAAAAAAGAAAGGAAAGGGCCTGGGATAAAGGACAAACGGATGAGTTAGGGTCCTGGGACCGCATGTCCTCACTGGAGGGAGGTCTAGACTGGAGAGGGCTCGGGAAGGGGCTTGAGGATGTGAGACCACTGAAGACTGAACCTTTGAAGAGGGTTCACAAGAAATACACAAGGGGTGTGATTTGCCGCTCTGAGTTTAGGCTCATGAATTTCCAGTGAGCTGGGAAGCATGCTCATGTGAATTTCTCTCAGCCACAGCAGATAAGGAAGAATGAAAATTTGCCTCTCCTGACTCGTAGTGAACGTTCTTCCCCCAAAATACAGTACTGGCTAGTGAGTTGTCATGGCAGGAGAGGCCAGACTCTTGTTTTGCTGGGTGATGGTACAGGATGTATAGATGGTGTAAACAGGCACCTGACTTGTGAATCCTCTGAACTGATCTGGGAAAAGCTGCCCTCTTCAGGCCCTCATTAGAATCAAATAATCACTGAGGCATTAAAAATAATGAATCCAGGGGACTTTGAGCAATATGTCTTGCTGGATTAAAATTCAGTTATTTTTACAAAACAAAGTTACTTTATTATCCAAAATCACAGAAGCACAGAGCTATGGGAGCTCAAATAAACAGTCACTAACCCTGAATCCAAAAATTCAAGAACCAGCTGGGGCATACTCATGCGCACGCGCGCGCGCGCGCGCGCACACACACACACACACACACACACACACACATGCACGAGCATACATACACATACTCACCTTGGCCCTTAGCTATAGGCACTTTTAATCTATATTTTGCTATAGAAAATAGTACAACATATGCAAAAGTAAGGACAGAAAAATGAACATTCTTGTACCTACCATCTTGCTTCTATAATTACAACCTCATGGCCAGTCTAAGCTGATGAACTTTTAAATTCTTTTACATTTTAAGAGGACACTATAAGGACTTAAAGAGTTGTAAAAAAAAAAAAAAAAGTGATGAAAGTATGAAAGAGAATGGAAGTCATTTCATGCCTACCAATGGTACACATTAGCTTCCCTGGGCTGCAAAATATAAAACAAAAAGTTGCAAAAGCCTCTTTTAAATATACATAGAATGAACCACAAAGAGAACACAGAACGACTGGATTCCACCCTCACAAAAGACCAATAAAATAATAAGAGCTTAAAATCTCCCGAGAGAGTTTACATAAGCCCTGAATAATTTTTGATTACAGTATAATTTAACACTGGAATGGGATTCTATAGGAAGCTGTTAATTTCCATCTGCAATGATCATTAAAAATATCATCAACATCCATTTATCTTTGGGGCATGGAGCCGTCAAGTAAGTATCTTTCTATATTATTGATTTATTTGTGTACTAAGTCAAATCATACTGCGCGGAACTCAGGTAGTTATACTAAATTCTAAGTGATTTAATCAATTTTCAAATGCTGAAGTGTGTTACTATTTCGAATTTGGTGTAAGTGTAGTTAATTTGCTAAGGATTTGCACACAATGCAGTGTTGTGTTTTTAGGGGAAAAAACCCAGCAATCAATAATCTCAGCAATCTTTGTTAATGTAATCATCTTACAAAACATACAATTTACTCAGTTCCAATTATTAAAACAACTCTGGGCCCCAATGATATCCCTTAATTCTGTACAAGGAAGGGCAAACCATCCAGGGCTTTTCACCTAACTCTCCAGGCGGTCCTTCCAGCTCAGGGAAAAGTAACTGAGTTGTTAACTGGCTCAAGAATCATCTGATTTGTACCACTTTCCTCTCCTTTATGCAACTTTCTTTGATCTTCAACCATTCTCAGATTAGCAAATACTACGTTACACAGATTCTCATGATATACAAATATACATCCTGCTAAATCTACTCGTAGCACTTCTAATTATCATTCAATCACTTGAAAATGTTTTCTTTCTTTCCTTCTCTTTAGACATATTGTGAGTTTTTAAAAAATTATTTCAACTATGGCTAATAAATATTAGTGTGGTGGTAGGTCTGTATCTGCATCAGGAATTGTGAAAACAATTATATATAGTAAGGAATAAATACCACCCCTGACATGTTAAAATTCCACTGAAGATCCCTTTAAAGTTACTATCCTTACCACCCTTTGATAATTAATTTGCTTTTCCTCAAATGCCAGCATGTGAGAAAAAACTCTTAATTTGTATGTTTATCCAACGCTGGTGCTGACTAAGACCTAGGCACTGCTAGGCTAGGAGTAAACAGTGTTGAGCAAAACCAGATGTGGCCCCTGATTTAATTCAGCCTGAGACACTAATCAAATATTCTCATCTTGGTCCTAACCTTTAAAGCAATGAGAATCCAATGAAGAGTGTTATCTGTGAATGAGTCCAAGCATGTGTGTATGTGTGTATGTGTGTGTGTGTGGTGTGCATGTGTAGAGAAGTGTCACATTCACATTTGTGTTTGCGTTGCCAAAAGATCATACTGGTTTCAAGGTGGTAAAATCTTAAAAATAATTTGTATTAATTTTTACTTTTTTGTTTTATCACCAGCACTAGAAAATATGTTCTCTTTATTGTGAATATAAAGTTTTTATCTACGTATGCACAAATTTGGTTTATCTGAGCTAGTCTAGAAATCTAACCAAAGCTTTGAGCAGTCTGCAAGACACAGTGCCATCCAAGTACCAAATATCTTGTAAAAAGACTAGAAAAATAACCAGTCATATATATGCACCTGCTATTTCTTTCTGGGTTATTATGCCCAAACTAATGTTTTCTATGAACAATTACTTAATTATCTCCTTAAAATAGACAATCTGAAGTAAATCTGACGACTGTTCAGTCAGATATTTTAAAAATAATGAGCACAATATTCTTGTTTATCTTAAAAGATAATTGCATTTACTCGTATACAGTGAAGTGAAAATAAGCGGATAGTTTTTAATTAAATGTCATGACCTCATTACAGGGATACCTGCATCCCAGTTTGCCCAGAACTGGGGAGTTTCCAGAGACATGGGATGTTCAGTGCTAAAACTGGGGCCCTCCAGGCAAACTGGGACTTCAGTCAATAAACACTGAGGTACATAACAAGTAAGCGTCAACTGCCCTCAGTGTTTAAGTACGACTGTGACTTTCCCTGTTTTGTCTGTTTATTTAATTCTGAGCTTCCCAAGTAAGAGTGAAAAATTAACACTAAATCGTCATCTGGGAGACCCCAGGACTCATTCTTTGAGGCTGTAATTTGTTCAAGCTTCAGTTTGGTCCCAGGTTTTGGCCTGATTGCCTGAGTTACTCATTTTCTTTTCTGCTGTTCACTAACAGTCTCTGAAACAACAGGAGGACTTGAAAATACATGTTCATTCTCATCAAACAAGTTTTAACAGAATGCAGGTGATACATCTATTGCTTAACGGGCCAGACGAATTTTCCATCTGGTCTGTCTTCATGACAGAGGAGTTGTTGGCATGCAAATTTCTTACCACGGAACAAGCTAAGAAGATCCGACTTTCCTATCTTCTCATACCACTTGGAAACAATAATTAAATGGAAAGTGTTACTGATATACTTGGCTCTTAGAATCCACAACGGTCACAATGAAATGAAAAGAGAAGTAATAACAGGAACCACTGAAACAAGACAGGAGAGAAAAGACAATGAATGTATACATATATCCCCATATCCCCTCCCTCTTGCTGGTTCACTTTGTTATACAGCAGGAACTAACACAACATTGTAAAGCAATTATACTCCAATAGACATGCGAAAAAGTAAAATAAAATTGTAAGACTAAAAAAAAAGGATAAGTAATGTATTTTCTAATCAATATAGTAAGAATGAGAAACTAAAAATTTCCAGTTTGATTCAAAATAAGGTTTGAGCTACATGTAGGCAGGGGAAACCATGCAATTAGGGGGTGAGAGTGGTTGCGTATATTTGATGTTTTTAACAAATTTTTTTATAGAGAAAGTTCATGGCTTTATAATGAAACAGAGAGTCATAATAGGCTGAGACAACATCCAATAAAAACTACTTAGACTGGAGCCACTAAATCTTTTTTTTAAGCTGCATTTGGAGTGAATTCCAGTTTTATACAGATTCACTGAATATAATCAAAACAAACAGTAAATTATCGACTGTGTTTTCTAGTAACCACGAACGTTCAAATGGGAGCACCCTTTTCTTCCTTTTTTAGAATGAAAATTAATCAGAACAAACCAGGCGCTCTCAGGGTAAGGACCTCGCTCTCAGCCTTGGAACCTCTGATCCAGGAGAGCCCCGGACAGTGATGCCAGGGACACAAGGTCTCCTGAATGTCACTTTGTATATATTATTTGAAGAATGAATGTGGTGTCTACATTTGTCACATTTAAATGACACATTGGTGTTATCAGATGTGACTGAACTTTTCAAGGAAGCAGAGTGATACTGCGGGATTTAGAAAGCTGCACATACACGACTAGGGAACTTAATTATAAATAATGCAATCTGTGTATGTAAATACCACAGAAACGTGTTAAATTAAATCACTGGCAACTTAAAAGTTTGTGCTTCTTCAAACACTGTCCCACTGGAGCACTTCATGGAAATATAAGTTAAATGAGGAAATAGTGCTAGTCATAATGCCCTTCAGAGACTTAAAAACTATAAAAATGCTTTATGTCACTCTAAACAAGGACTTGTCAGCATGCAAGGCTTACATTTTCCCACGATTTGCAATTTTGAAGCTTATCTTTCATATATCAAAAGACAATTCTATCAGCTCAATTCAATGTGGAATTAATAAGTTCTTTGAAAAACATGCTCTAGGATGGGCACAATTTGCTCAGTACTCGGGAAGCAAAAATCTACATAAAATGTAGGGGTATTTTTTAGAATAAATCCAAAAATGCATACAAAATCAATCAAACACAACCAATGAGCTACTCTTAAAGGTTATTCTTCCACTTAATTACAAAATTGTAATCCTAGTTATGTGAATGCTAAGAAGCATGGATATCACTGGAAGAAAAAAATGTGGTATTTATAATGCCAATAACAGGGTTTTGGAAAAAATGAAGACTGTCTTAAAAATATTCACTTGTTATTATGTAAGCAAAACAATTTAATTATTAAGCACTAGCAGGTGAAAACATAAGGAAAGCCACATCTAAAACACAGTTTGTCTATGACCTTTGAAAAATGAAAGTTTGGAGACACCTTATCCTCAAAAAGATGAAAATCTGGAGGGTACACAGTCAAGAAGTTGTGATATTCAAAACCATGGCTTCTATTTATTTATATTGTGTCAAATGGTATGTTCATATTAATTTTAGTAGAAAAATACATGTAGTGTATTTAATTAACTACAGTGTAGTTAATACAGATGCCATTTTAATATAACTTCGTAAGTTATGAAAAAATGAAGCAACACTGATTGATATGAGAACTCTGTGTGTCCCTCTGTCATTCCACCCTGTGGAAAAAGCCTAGCACCTTGACCAATATCAATTAACCGCCACCATCTCCTCCGATGTATATTTAGTGATGCATTTAACCTAGGTCATCAGTCAGTTCTATTCCCACCAAGACAGACTATCTTCAGGAAGAATCGTTAGGGATCATCTGGTAACCTCCTCCTTTTTCAGGTGAGGGAGAAATACACACACACACACACACACACACACACACGCACACCAAGACACAGTGTGTCAAATTGGTGTTAATTCTTTAAACGTTCGGAAAAATTCTTCAGTGATGCCATCTGGGCATCTATATTTCTTTATCAGGAATTTTTAAGTTACAACATCAGTTTTCTTAATAGTTACGATGCTATACAAATTATCAATTTTACACTGAGCGAGCGCTAGTAGTTAGGTTTTTCACGGAATTGGATTATTTATAAAAATTGTCAGATTTGTGTGTGTAAATTGGTTTGTAGTATTCCCTTATTATCCTTTTAATGTCTGATGGGTCCACAGTGATATCCAGTTTCTTTCCTGATATTGATGATTTGTATCTTCTTTTCCTTTGTCAGTCTTACCAGAACTTTATCAATTTGTTTTTAATCTCAGAGAATCAGTTCTTTGTGTTGTTGATTTTCCCTATTATTTTTGTTTTGTTTTCAATTTTATTGGTTTATGCTATTATCTTTATTAGTTTTTCCTTGGTTTGGGTTTATTTTGCTGTGCTTTTTCTACATTCTTGAGGTGGGAGCTTCAATTATTGATTTAAAACTTTCTTTTCTGATGCATGCATTGAGTGTTATAAATTTCCTGCTCAGCACTATTTTAACTGTGTCCCACAAATTTTGATGTGTTGTATTTTTATTTTCATTACCTTGACACTTCCTCTTTCACCCATGGATTATTTAGGAGTTGTTTAATTTCTAAATGTTTGGAGAATTTCCTGTTATTGATTTCCTGTTCAATTTTGTTGCGGTTGGAGAACACAATCTGTATCTATCAAATTTTTTATACTTGTTGAGTTTTATTTTATGGCCCAGGAGATGGTAAATCGTGGTATACATTCTGTGGGACCTGAAAATAATGTGTTTTGCTGTTTGTTGGATGGAGTGTCCTACAAATATTTATTTGATTCTTTTAATTGATAATGAGTTCTTTCATATCCTCGCTGATTTTCTGCTTAATTGTTCTAACAATTGTTGAGAAAAGAGTATTAAAGTCTCAACTATAATTATGGATTTGTCTAATTCTCCTTTCAGTTTCATCAGTTTTTGCTTCACGTATTCTGTAGCTCTGTTGTTTGGTGGAAACATATTAAGGATTGCTATGTTTTCTTGGTAGAATAACTCTTTTATCATCATATAATATCTATCTCTCATGAGTCTTTGCTCTGAAGTCTAATTTATCTAATATTAATATTGCCACTTCTGCTTTTTTTGATTAATGATTACATATCTTTTCCCATCACGTTACTGTTAACCAGCCTATAGCATTATAACTGAAGTCAGTTTCTTGCAGACAGCATATAGCTGGGTCATGCTTTTCAATCCACTTTGCTCATCTCTGTCTGTAATTGGTGCATTTAGACCATTTACACTAAACGTAATAATAGATATGTTAGGGCTTAAGTCTGCCATTTTTTGTTCGTTTGTTCTCTGATTTTTATTTCTCTGTTTTCTTTCTCCTGCCTTACTGTTGGTTACTTGAACATTTTTAGAACTCCATTTTCATTTATATGTAGTATTTTTATTGCATGTCTTTGTATAGCTTTTTTGGTGGTTGCTCTAGGTGTTGCACTGTATATACATAACCTATCACAGTCTACTGATGTAAACTAAGTAAAGTGTAGGAAATTTACCTTCCTTCATGTTCTTTTACACCTCCGCCATTTATAAAATCATTGTATGAAGTATTTTTTCTATTTTTCTAAACAAGTTTAGAACTACATCAGACAGGGATACAATTTTTGCTTCAATCACCAAACATAACTGTGAAAACTTGAGGAGAAGGAAAGTGGGTTGTATTTACCCATATTTTTGCTTACTGTGTCCTTCCTTAACCATTTCCTTCCGGTTTAGAAAAACCCTTTAGTCACTATTCTAAAGTAGTTCTGCTGACTACAAATTCTCTTCATTTTTCTTCATTTTTTTCTTCATTTTTCTTCATTTTTCTTCGCCTGATGCCTCTCTCCCTTCATTCCTGAAAGATATTTTCACTGGATACATAGATGCGTCACTGCTTTCATGAATTTTTTCTTCTTCTTTTTCAGAAGTTTTACTATGATGTATCTTGGTGTGCGTTTCACTGGGTTTATGCTATTTGGAGTTCACTCAGCTTTCTGAAACTGCAGGTGTATATCTTGTGCCAAATTTGGGAATTTTTTAGCCATTACTTATTCAAGTGCTTTTTAAGTTCTACCATCTTTCGTTTCTCCTTCTAGAACTTCAATGACAAAAATGTGAGACCTTTTGTTATAGGTTGACAGGTGCCTGAGGCTCTATCCAATACATTTTTCAGTCTTTCTCTCTACTATTCAGATTGGGTAATAATTTCTATCGTTCTAGCTTCCAGCTCCATGATTATTCCATCTGTCCCCTTCATTAGGCTATTCAGCCCATCTGTGAAGTTTTTTAAAATTATGTTAATGTATTTTTCAGTTCTAAATGGTCCATTTGGTTCTTCTTTATGTCTTCTATTCCTTTTCTGAGACTTTCTATTTCTTTGCTGTGATTTTCCATCTTTTAATTTATTTCAAATGTGCTCACAATTGCTCTTTGAAGCTTTTTTTTTTTATGACAACTGATTTAAAATTGTTCTCAAATAACTCTAACATCTCTGTCTACTTGGTGCAAGCACCTATTGATTATCTTTTTTGTTGTTGTTCTGTTTGAGATCTTCCTGGTCCTCAGAATGAGTGATTAAAACCTGGACACTTTGAATACTATGTTACAGACATTTTGGGTACCATACTTGTATTTTAGCTGTGGCTTTCTTTGATTCCATCCTGGCAAGTGAAGGAGGTTGCCACCATATCACTGCGTGAAGTGGGCAGAAGTCTAGATTCCCAACGTAACCTCCAATGATGACCATGGAAAGGGGCTCCTCATCACTGCTAGGCAGGAGTAGGAATTTTGATCACCTGAAAGACCTCCACTGATAACTTTCTGGCTTGGAGGGGCAGGGATGTCTTGTTACTTCCCTCCACAGCCTGTACTGACTGCTAGGGGAGCAGAAAGTTACCTAGTAACCAGCAGGCAGTGGTGAAAGTTCTGACTTTTCACCGCACCTCTTAGGAAACCACTTCTCAAAAGGGTTATCTCATTACTGCCTGGTGGGGGTGGAAGTCCAGGCTCCCCATTTGGCCTTTACTGATGCTACTGGGGATAGGGTACTATTACTGCTCTGTGAGAAAGAAAGGCCCTGCTCCCTCCTAAGCCTTCTCTGACCACTCCAGGGGGCAATGGGCACAGCCAGCGAGGATGGCAGTCTAGGCTACTCAACATTTAATGAAGCAGGTGGGGATAGGGCCACAGTTTCTCTCTGTGGTGTTTGTCTAGAGTACAGTGGTTATTGTCTAAAATCTTGCTCTTGGGAGAATGCCCCTTTTACTGGTGCTTTGCCAGAAGGGAGAAAGCTTATGTTGGGGCTTTTTCTGGATTTCCAGCTCCAAGTTTAGGTTATACGAGACAAAAAGAAAACCCTGGGGAACTAACCACCATGTCATTTCTTAGGACCCGAGACCCATAGCTGGTTTGTTTCCTTCTCTCCACCATTCGGTTTTCTTATGTTACTTTTATTTATATATCATCCAGAATATTTAGTTGTATTTAGCAGGAGGACTTGAGAAAAGTATATTCAATACATCTACTCCATCCTTTCCAGAAGTGGAGGTCTTCTCTTTGCTACCTTTAAATGTATGAATTTTACCATCTTTCCTGTGTTTAAACAGAGTGATGATACTTTTTAATAAGAATGAGGAATCATCACATACTGTTCTGGAATTTTAAATATTGAATCCTTAGCATCACTTCATTCAATTAATGAAAGTAAATACTTATCTTTTTTGTTGTTGTTGTTCAGTTTGAGATGTTGTATTTGTACTGGACTCTCTTTTGCCAAGTTTATCTCATCTGTTTTTGGCTGGCTTGCAGGACAGTGATTTAAGCAGCTTGTTGGCTAGGTTTTACTGACTCCTGGCTTAATTCGTTTTCATATAGATGCTCTCCAATTATGTTTAAAAGGGATCAAGGATGTTTTCTAACTAATAAATATGTTAGATGCAAATTTCATCTCATGTTCTATGGTTTAGGAGTCTAAAACAATTTTAGGAAGTAAGTGCTGTAGTCACTTATTCCTTCTGCATTTCCTTTTTCTATCCTGAGGCCCTTTGCAAAAATGATGCACAAATTTTTCTATATTTTCTAAAACCTTCAAGTGGTTGTTAAACTATATGTTATATACTAGCTTTCTTTTCAGAAAATGGGATACCCTTTCTGCCCTCTCTCTTGTGCAGGAGAAAAGACTGACAAATTCAAAATAGAAGTCATAAATGCTATGAAAATCCATCTCAAAAAATTACTCAGAGGTCACAAAACTTTTGTGGCATAAATGGGAATACAAAGAGTAAAATTTAACAGATCTGAGATATAGAGAAACCCTTCTTCAAAGGGAGCTCAAAAATATCTTAGGAAATAGCCCAGATTTAATTGGCAAGTGCTTAAGGGCTGCTCTTTGAGATACTCTTTCCTTCAGAGCTGATAAAAAGTGAGCATTTGTAAGACACCCCTTTGAAAAATAAGGTATCAGGGTTAGGCAGTAAAACTATTAAGTGGCTTCCCTTTGTCATGCCCCGCTAGCTCATAAAGGAGTGAACTTAGAAAGCAGGTGACCTGGCAAAATATCCCTAAAAGTGGGATCAGGACACAGCAAGAAAGTATAGCCCCCTCAGACAAAGGAGGAAGAAAGAAGTAATTGAAGAGAACAAGATCTTCATAGAGCTGACTTGAGTGGAAATGGTTTTGAGAGTGAGTTTGTGATTAAAAAAAAAAAAGAAAGAAAGAAAAAAAAGGCATGCTAAGGTGGATTTTTGGTTTATTTCCACTTTTTTTTTAAAAAAAAAGATGAAAAGATGCCATATATAATAGTCATTGGCAGGGGTCCTAAAAAGGGGAGTACTTGGTTAGGAAACATCCTTTGATCCCTTTTAAACATAACTGGAGAGCATCTATATGAAAATGAATTAAGCCAGGAGGCAATAAAACCTAGCCAACAAGCTGCTTAAATCACTGTCCTGCAAGCCAGCCAAAACCAGATGAGATAAACTTTGCAAAAGAGTGTCCAGTACAAATGCAAGATTATTTCAAGGCAGAGTTCAAATCTAGTCCATTAGAAACGAAAACTGAATAACAGAGACCCAATATGTAAGGACATGAAAACTATTTAATGATGTTAAATTAGTCTGACAAAACAGAAAGAAAAAAAGTAGCAATAACTTCTCCTCTAGGAAAAAAACACATGTTCCATTAACAAAAAGAAAACAGGAATGGGTCCATGGTGCTATTCCCCACCTAGTTGGAATTCTAAGAATAGAAGCAGAGAAAAGAGCCAGAGGCCTGAAACAATATTTAGACTCACAGGTGTTCTGTGCACTATAACAATCAGTTGGAAGAAAGGTGATCTTGTTTAACTACTTTTCGTAAAACGTTTCCATAAAAAGGCTCTACCACAATTGTTCACGTTTAAGCAGTGTAATTATTTAAGAATTTGAGGACTGGAGATTCAGTGCGAATTAAATGGAGTTTAAGAAGAATACATGGTACCAGTTCTTATCTCTTTGTGGGGATGGAAATAAGCTGCATGAATAAAATGCAATAAATGATAAACTGACTTTGTTCTTTCAGCCTTGAATTGGAATATACTTGTGGAGAATGCACTTAGCACGAACTCAGGAGAGGAGGAGGGGCTGTGTGAGCAGAGGAGGGTGTGCGGCTTCTCAGAGGCAATCAGTCTTCAGTAGGGAAATAGTTCTGAGCTGACAGGTCTTGAGGTAAATTCGGTATTGGTTTCAGGCTCTCTTTGCACCTTTTGAGCAGCTGTGATGAAGCTGACTGTCGTGAGGTGGCTACAGCGTGAGATTTGGAATCATGCAAAACTGAGTTGAAATTCCAGATCTACCAACCATTTGCTGAGTCAATTTAGGATTATTCTTTTCTGAAGAAGCTTCAATTTTCTATTGTGTAAAAGAGATTATAATAGAAAACGTGCAAAAACTCTGCATTACCATATTCTTGAGGGTCCTCCAGAAAACAGAGCCAATAGGAGATATCCATATCTATATCCATATCCATATCATATCCATCTATTGATGTATCCATCCATTCATCTATCCATTCCATTTCCTTCCTCCCTCCCTCCCTCCCTCCCTCCCTTCCTACACACACGATCATCCCTTGGTAACCTTAGGAAGTGGTTCCAGCAGCCACCAGGGATGCCAAAATCCACAGGTGTTCAAACCCCATAGTTGATCCTCCTTATTGGTTCCACATCCATGGATTCAAGCAACCACGGATCACACAGTGCTGTAGTATTTACTATTGAGAAGAATCCACATACAAGTGGACCCTTGCAGTTCAAACCTGTGTTGTTCAAGGGTCAACCGTGTGTTTACATACATACGCATACACACATGCACACACACATATAATAGAAATGTTATTGTCTGGAATTGGTTCACACTATTATGGAGACTGAGAAGCCCTGAGATGTACAGTTGGCCAAAAGAGCCAATGGTACCCGCTCTACTCTAAGTCCAAAGACCTGAAAAGCAAGAGAGCCAATGGTATACATTCCGGTCGAAGTTCAAGGGCAAGAGGAACCCCATGTTCCAGCTCAACAGTCAAGCCAAGTTCCTCTTACTCAGCCTTTTTGTTCTATTCAGGTCTTCAGTGGATCGGATGAGGCCCACCCACATCAGGGAGGGCAACCTGCTTCGCTTTGTCTTCCAATTCAAATGTTAACCTCATCCAGAAACACCCTCAGAGAAACACCCAGAATAACTTTTGACCGATTATTTGGGTACCCTGGTAGCCCAGTCAAGTTGACAAAGGAAATTAACCACCACAATTACCAATGAAACAGATCAAAGAACTAAGGATGCAGTAAAATACAGCAGACACTCAACAGATTATTAACTATGGTGTGTAGCTTCCCACATGGGACTATCTGAAGTATAGCCTCTCCAACCTTGCTTTCTACTCTGGCTTCTGGACAGTAAAGATCTCACAGAAGTTTAATTATGTTAATAAAGAAGTTTAATTATCTATCTAGATAGACAGAAGGAAAGGGAGATATGATTTAAAAACTCAAAAAGTGAACAGTCTAAGTGAGACTGAACTTTGGGCATTAATCATACCCCAGTCAGGAACCGGTTTTCTTACATCTGGAATTATAATACCACAGAACAGACTTCTATGCTCCAGAGGAGAGGGTTTTCTTCTCCTCAACCTTGGAACTGTACTTTTTCTAAAATCAATCTCACTGCATAGTGAATGAAATGCAAAATAAATCGGAAAAATCTTGTTTGATGAATGTCATCTGCTGTTCCAGAAGATCATAAAAAAATTTAACAGTGCCACTTAAATTACAAACAGTAAAGTAATGTAAATATGATTCTGGGCTAAATAAAAATATTTTAATCTACAGATTTAATGAAACTGAGAATCTTTTCTTTCTTTTCTGTTTTTGTGTGTGTGTGTGTGTGTGTGTGTGTGTGTGTGTGTATCACATTGATATAAATTACCTGGGGCAGAATGGGCCCTGCCCACAGCCCATATCATCTGCACATGGTACATAATAGCTATTACCTAATTTATACATAGATCTCAGAAAAAGTAAAGGAAGGGTTGAAGACAGGTATCTTCATGAAATAAATAATATGAGCAAACATTTATTACTATATGCTTATCACTGTTCCAAGTATTTAAAATATTGATATTTTAACCAGTTTTTAATCCTATCCTCCAAGACATAGGTACTATCATTACCCACTAAAAGTGAGCAAACTGAGGCACCAATGGGTGAAAATAACTTTTCCAGCATCACACGGCCAGTAACTAGCAGAGCTGTTATTTGAACTCACACAGTCAGGCTCTTCACTCTGATATTTTACCCACTACAAGAGAGTGTACATCTCAGTCCTAACAGAAGACAAATTACCAAGCACCATGTATAATAACAATAGAATAAGCAATTTTTTCTCATTTGTATTATGAATGACATCCATACATATATATGTAACCAATCTGAGACCTGATTATCATAAACTAGTGATCCATGTGTTCTAGTGAGTGTACCAATTTCCTAGGGATACCTCAACAAAATACCACAAATTTGGTGGCTTGAAATAGCACAATGTTATTCCCTCACAGTCTGGAGGCCAGAAGTCCGAAGTCAAGGGCCTGCTCCCTCTAAAGGCTCCTTCCCGCTTCTTCCAGTTGACAGAGACCCCAGTCCTCCTTGGCTTGTGGCAGCATAGCCCCAGTCTCTGACTCCATCTTCCCAGGGTCTTCTAATCTGCGTGTGTCTGTGTGTCCTTTCCTGTCTCTTACAAGGACCTTCACTGAATTTAGGACCCACTCCAATCCAGTATAATCCCATTTTTATCTTTATCTTAATTCCACCTGCAAAGACCCTATTTCCAAATAAGATTCAAATAAGATCACATGCAGAGGTTTCAGTACACATGGATTTGGGGAGATGTTATTCAATCCACTACAATGAGTTAAACACATCTAGCCCAAACCGTAAAAGTGCATCAATATTTTAGAGAACCCGATTGTTTTTACTGAAACTCACTTCAGTATTTGTTGGCCTTCATGGAAGAGAAACTCCAAATTAGGAACCACTGGTAGAATCCAGCCCTGGTTGTCGGGCAGATATCAAGGAAGATTCTGGCAGGAGCTGACTTATGATTGTGAGGCGCTGATGCGGCTGAGTAGGAATCAGAGGTAAGGTCGGGTAAGGAGGGGCTAGACTACACAGGAAGGTAGGCTTAGACTTACACGTCTTCTATGTCGACAATAGCTCAGTAAAGCTGGGGAATGGAGGGAGGTCAGGAGGAGGGGCATGGGGGGAGGAAGAAAATGGTGATATGGATACAACAGGGCATAAGCAGGGCCTGGGAGTATGGACCGGGCTTGGGATCAGGCTCCCCTGTGCCCAAATGTGGCTTTGAGACACTGCAACGTTAGAAAGGGCTTAAAGGGAGCATCAGAGAGCGTCAGAGTGGAGGCCTCTCTAGACAAAGTTTCCCAAGACCTCAAAACACCCTTGCCGAGGCTGCTGTACCTCCCAGTCCTGCCTCAAGGATAACACTCCTTCCTTTGACCTTGAGATCAGAGGATGACGTTTCTAGATAGGAACTCACATCCTCCTTTTCCTCACTCAAAAGGTGTATTATAAGGTAACATGCCATGCCCAACTTAGGGCATTAACTGGGGAGGGGTACAGAAAATGCAAAGAGTGTCTGCAATTTGGGGCCTATAATAACTTTTAAAAATGAATTAACAGGGCTTCCCTGGTGGTGCAGTGGTTGAGAGTCTGCCTGCCAATGCAGGGGATGCGGGTTCGCGCCCTGGTCTGGGAAGATCCCACATGCTGCAGAGCAACTGGGCCCGTGAGCCACAATCACTGAGCCTGCGCGTCTGGAGCCTGTGCTCTGCAAACGGGAGAGGCCGCGATAGTGAGAGGCCCGCGCACCGCGATGAAGAGTGGCCCCCGCTTGCCACAACTAGAGAAAGCCCTCGCGCAGAAACGAAGACCCAGCACAACCATAAATGAATGAAAGAATGAATTAACAGTGTTTTAGTTGAAATAGTTTGAAAGAAAATTCAGTGTCCTTGCAAAGAGAGGTGGCCGAGCAGAAAAGCTGGCCAGGGTGGTAAGGATATTTTATGCTTGGATCTCGGGGAGACAAAACAAAACTCCACAAAAATCAATCCTATTGGCTTAGTTTATCTATATATCATTTATTCCTGTTGCCCCCATTCTCCATAGGCATTCGTCTCCTCCTCCACTGGTTACCATCCTAAAGCGCTTAATATATGTATTTTTGTTCTTATGTCTTTCTGTAACAGGTATAATTTATTTTACAGGAGTGTAGATTTAATTTATTTAAATGGTGTTCTCTAGTCACACTTTTTTCATTTAACAAATTGGTTTAGGATCCATTCATGTTGCCAGGGGTCTATCTAGTTGCTTCTCACTGCTGCCGAGTGCTCTGGGGTGGGAACCCACCAGATTGAAGCTGGCCAACTTGCCCACTGATAGACACTGGGACCGCCTTCAACACTGTCACCACAAATGTGCTGTGACGAACATTCATGTGCAAGTTCTTTGATGGTCCTGTAAAATAATTTATTGGGAATATATGTTCAGGAGATGACTTGCTCTATCTTGGAGGACATAGTCAATCAATTTGATGAAGTTGTGCCAGATTTCTCTCCAGAATGGGTGGAGCTTTCTCCATCCCCATCAGTAATGGATAAAAGCCTTACATCAGCACATCCTCTCCATCATCGAGGCTGTCTAATGGGATGTCACCTGATACTTTATAGTCATATACATACATAATCTGTATTTCTCTGATTACTAATGAATTTTTAAGGTTTCTCTTCTGAAAACTGCTTGGTCATGTCATCTGCCCATTTTTTCACTGAGGTTCCTGTTTGCTGTTTGGTGAAGTCTGGAAGCAACACAAAGCAACTTTGGAGCAAAGAAATGAAAAGAGGGAGAGGATAAAGACAGGGTGTTACTGAGGATGTCAGAGCTTACATGGCATACAAAGTCTTCAGGGGTAAGAATACTTCATAGATTAACACAGCACCTCTCTCCATGGGGAGAATGGCCTTAAATAACTTAAAATCAAATCTTCTTTAGAGTTGTATAGAGATTCTGGAAGAAGCACTCTTTAAGGGAAAGAAAGAAGTAAATAAAACACAGTTGGGATGAAATGAGGTTGAGAAAAAAAAAAAACTGTGAGGTACATTAGCCCAGAACTGACTCCCCAGCAAAGTTCAGGAAATCTCTATCACTTGCATCAATTAAAGGTGACAGCCTCTTCTGGAAGAAACACTGAGAAATAAAGCATAACTGATGGTCCTTCATTACTGTGGGAATGGATTAGATGCTACAATGATCCCTCCTGCTTTTCTGCCCTGATTTAACGTGGCATGCACGATCACAGAGTGAAGCCCTTCTCACCTGTCCACTGACATCTTTTAAATATTCATGGAGAGAAGCTAGTTTTGGCTGCCATATCCAGTTATTTTTAAAACTCTTTTTTAAAGCTGCCAATTATTGGTAATTAAGAGACGCTATATAGTGTCCACTGACTCAAAGTGAAAGCAGCTCTTTTGCCCCCTTCCCATTTGCCCGTTTCTATTCCCCTCTAAACCCGAAAGAATCTAATTAACCTTTGATTCTTTTCCTAGATAAAAAGAAGAATGAAGAAAAGTAGTTAAAGAATGACTAGCTCTCTACCCCCCAACAGCTCCCTTAGCAATCCTGCAGGCGTATCACACAGGCAAGATAACATCTGAAGAAAGAGTCAGCCAGTCAGGTGTAAAGGAGGACAATGCAGAACCCAACCTCCTGCCTTGATGATTCCCTGAGATTCTTCCCCCTTTTCCCCTTTAAAAACTGTCATGGCTGAGCAGAATCCTCAGAGCTGGTCTCAGGACACGAGTCCACCTTCTCCCCAGACTGCCAGCTTTTCTGATTAAAGCACCTTTCCTTTCTACTGACACTTGCCTCTCGAATGATTGGCTTTTGAGCAGTGAGCAGCAGAACCTGAGTTCGGTAACAAAAGTAGGGAAGATGGGAGAAAATAACTATTAGGAAGTGCAGCTCTGGTTACTATATCCACAGACCTGACAACTGGGACACCAGGAGTCCAAGGGCTTCCCATCTCAGGCGCAACACTTAAAATGATTCACTCCTGGTAATGGCTCTTCTCAGTGAGGTGCACAGCACTTGGAGTGCTGAGTCATTCTTCTTCAGTTGAACAGACAGATTACGAATGATAGTTGGAAAGGACATCTGAGGTGGAGTCAGTTCTTTATCAGCTTATAATTGAATTTTATGAACCCAGTTGATGAGGGGTAATTTCCTCCTTTCAGAGTCTTATCTAGAGAAACGACTAAGTCACATTGGTCTTTGATTACCGTACTGTCTTCTGTTCTCACTGATAAATACATATCCTACCATTTCACACTTGTATGGAAAATACATCATGCTCTCTTATTTCTGAAAATGAACATAAGTATACTGAAATCTTACTCACAAGCCAGTCTGTGTCTTAAACTCCATGAAATAAGATATCAATCAAGATCTATTATCTTTTAAAGAAAAGCAGTAAGTTCCCAGAGATTAAAATATGCTATCCTAATAGCTTGATTTTTCTTGTATTCACACAGTGCTCTTTGAATGTGTATGAAAATCAGATTACTAAGCATGGAAATAAAACACCTCCCTAAATTCATAGGATATTTTTGGCCTTGTGTTTGAGGACACAGAAGACTCGTCACTACGGCTAACTTTGGCCATTAATTAAACTACACGTTATATACGTTCCAGGCCCCTATCCACTGAATAATAGTTATATTTGCATAGAGGTTTACAGGTTTCATACATATCACCTTATCTTAATGTGACTGATCTAGAGAATTAGAGAGGTCCACTCCCGCTTTCAATTTCATCATCTGCAAAATGAGGTTGATTACAGGATGGTATCTACCCCAGAGGTCTGTGAACCTTTAAAGGGATAATCTATCTACAGCAGTCTGCACTGTGCCCACGTGTCCAGATACATCAAGTACTCAATAAATGTCAGTGAGGTTACTAGGAGCACTAAGAAAACTTCCAGGAATCCTCTGACTTGACCAGTACCTACAATCAGTTGATTCTCCCATCTTCTGTCTTCATGCCCATAATAAGCTGGTCTTCCCCCTGAACCCAGTATACATGTTATGGGCAATCAGTAGAATCACATTCTCAATTTTCTGATCCTCTCCAGCATCATTATACCCACAATTCTTGCTAAATACAACTTTCTGCCTACTCCTTGCATGCTTGCCCTTGTGTAACTGAATGTGGATAAACACACACACACACACACACACACACACACACACACACAATCACAAGCATTCTGATTTGTCTGATCTTAAATGTATACCCACAAGTCAACCTCAAGTGGGCCCCTCAAAGGACCCAGACGTCCTTGCACGTTTCCTGAGTCACTTTGCGCTCCGTGCAGCTGAGCGATGTTATACTGTCCTCCATGAAAAGCTCAATACAGCCTCCACATCCACACTCCTCTTCAGATCTTTGCTCAGCCGTCACCTTCCTGATGATGATTCTCTGATGCATTTGGAATTGTGACTCCACCCAAGCCCCAGAATCCAGCCTCCCAACCTTACTCAATATTTCCCCCAGCATTCCCGCCATCTAACTTGCCATATAATGTGCTTATTTTGTAGGCATGTTGCTTGTCTTCTCTAATAGAATGTGAGCCCCACAAGGACAGAAATGTTGCAAACAAAATCCATTCTGTTTACACATATATCTCTATAGCCTAGAACATTGCCAGGCTCATAACAGATCCTTTCAGTACAGACTTGTTCTATGAATGAATCGACAGAAAGGATGCTCTCTTATAAAATGGACAAGGAATTGGAAAATTAAGTTTCTTCAGTAATTCAGAAACATTGGGCTGAAGGTTGAATGATAATGCATTTTTTCCCATTTGGGAAAAGGCTTTTGGGTAATAATGACCAGACAGAGAGATTTTGAAATTAATATGAGAGATTTTGGAGTTATTCGATGTTTTAGGTGGACATACCTTAGAAACACACTGCGACTTGATTAGCCACACTGTTACTGCTCCACTCCTGAGAGTGGAGCCTGGAGACAGAAGGGGAATGAACTTTCCCAAGAGGCTGGATTCTCAAGAGCTGGGGCAGAGGCAGTGAAAGCAAATGCAGGAGGTCTGAGCCTGGATCTCCCAAATTTGCCCTCAGAGAACATAGCGGTAGCAACTCAGAGATGACCATGGGCATTGTCATGGCGGCTGAATCATGTGAAACTGACAGAGTATTGGAACAAAAGCACCAGAAGGCCTTGGATTTCACTCAACTGTGTGAAAAACACGAATTACTTGGGGCTTAAGGGTTATGGGAGGGTTTTATTTTGTTTTCTGCTTATAAAATAAAAGCATTTGTGAATTAGGCACATTTGTTCTCAATTTCTTTCAACACTTCCTACATTCTCATTTTGGAAATAGAGTTTTCAATCTCAGGTCTCTGTTTTCTTGGCCAAAGAGTTTTATCGAGATAAATAATAAATTATATGACCAACAGAGAAACTAAAATTTCTTGGATTCTATGTTTTCCTATAAACTCCAAAACGCTACCTAGAAGACCTGAATTGTGCCCATTTTACAAAAGTTAACACCTGTTTCACAAGTGCTGTACAGGACATTTAAGTTAGTTCATCTGTGAATTAATCTTTAATATATACATTTATGGAAAAGATGAGACGGGGAAAAGTCTAATAGCTTCTTCCAATGAGAAGAATATCGCACAGGTGGATAAAGTAGAAACAAAAAATTTAGCCATCAATCAGGGTTTTTAGTAAAAGAACTAAAGACAGAACCCAATCTGTCGATTTGATAAAGAAGAGAAATTTGCTATGTGAATCCACGTGGCTCATGACTCCAGGGAGCTAGGCTCCAGTGCTTGGGGCAGTGTTGGTGTGCAGCCTCTCTGTGGGCCTGCCCTGCAGAACCCTGACCTGTCCCCACTGCCCTGAGTCTGTGACACAGACCCAACCGTGAAAATCGCCACCGGGCATCCCCAACAAACAGTGCGTCTGCACTGCATTTGTCAGGGTGGTTCTCCCCAGAGGGCCTCTGCTCACTTCAAATCTACCTTGTCTCCTGATTGTTAGGTACCAAGTCACACGTCTAAGCTAATTAATGAAATGACAGAGACTAAAGGGCAAAAAATGATTGATTTCTAAGGTCCTCTCTAGATCTAAAAAGCCATATATCACTCAATCATGCCTTTAGTAGACACTGGCCACATATTCAAAAATTGGAACCCTAAATTAACTACTTTTCTTACCGCACTGATTTTGCAGGATGAAATAG
The DNA here is from genome assembly GCF_000442215.2 of Lipotes vexillifer. Lineage (NCBI taxonomy): Eukaryota > Metazoa > Chordata > Mammalia > Artiodactyla > Lipotidae > Lipotes > Lipotes vexillifer. The sequence continues at coordinate 2,664,387 of NW_006785319.1, forward strand.
CTTTATCTCTTCCAGTCATGATCATCTTTACAAATAAAAAGATTATATCACTTTAAAATTAGCTTTTAAATGCACATGGAATACAGGAATGCATTCTTATTCAAAACAAAACAAAGCATAATATTGCTGTCACCTCCCCTCATCACCCTCATGGTGGGCTCACATTGGTGGAAACAACCATCACCAACCTGGTGGGTTTCCTTCTAGAGAGTTTCCATTCCTAATTCTCTTAGGATGTGAGCAATTGAGCTAGTAGTTAATTTTACGGCAAATTAGACAAGTACTGATTTCCAATAATAACAATTTTATATCAAGAAACTCTTAAAAAAGAGATTTTCTAAAAAGTGTTGACTATTACATACTAAACTAAATACTAATACTAAATACTAATACTAAATTATAAATATTTGTAATACTAAACAGTATTCCATTTAGTAAATCATGGGAGTTTAAAAAGGCACAATGTCCTGAAATCTCATTTTAGCAAAAGAAAAAAAAAAAAAGTCTTCTGAAACTCAAGAAAATTTGGAGAATGCTTAATTTACCATTGTGCTTAAAAATCAAATCTGTACTTTCAGGAAATCTATTTATATAATTAAATACACAGATAAGAAACACTAATACCATAATACAGCACCAATTTAAAATACTTGCAGACTATATTTTAAAGGCATTTCCATAGGGGGATCTGCAGTAAATCATGTCTACAGAAAGCACTGTCTTTATTACAGGATGTTAGCGGAAAATTCTACATATGTTACTCTCATTGTGTGTCATATTCCATGGGTTACTATTCTGGCCATAGATAATAGGAATTGCCGATTATTAATTGTAGAACTGAATTGAAAGCCATTTGATAATGTGTACCTAAGTGTGTTCTGCGTCAGACCAACAAAATGGGATGGATCTACAGTCAGACCACAGAACAGGCCCACAAACTGTGGAAGATTGCTTAATCTTGTTCTAGTTCCATACCCTCGTTGCTAATTTTAAAATGATCATGAGAGTAAGAGGACCTAATTATTGTGAAGAGTAAATGAATTAATCCACGTGAAATGTCTACAACACTCTTTGGTATAAACTAAGAGCTCAATAAAGGTCATTTATTATTATTACCATGCTATTATTATCACTGCTGTTATTATAAGTAGGTTTCTATGACTGAAAAGATTACTTTCACAAACTCATGTATCTATTGAGTGAAGTTTTGTCTTGAATATCTACAGTTTGAAAGTACGGTGTTCTTGTGTCCAAAAATTTTAGTTATAACTTCTTAAATTTTTCATGATGTGTTCCTGTAGCCTTTAAACAAAAAATAGCTGCAATTCATACAGTCCATGTTATTTTCGAAGAGTCTTATCACACTCCTCTTGGCTTAAACTCCTTTCCAAAACTCCGGGGGTAGTGGGGAAGACCTTATTTAAACATGCTGACCACAAATTATTAAAGTGGATGTTTTAAGAGAAAGGAAATTCAATGATGTGTTCTATAACTGGTATATTATTATAACAAACATATTCACAAAATTTCCTAATCTCTCAAAATGTCTCAAAGACTATGCCAGAATGTCAGCAATAGCCCTGTGGGATGGGTATTTCCCTGTAAGAATCTGACTGACGTGGTCCAATGGGACAGACATGATACTTCTCTTGCTTACCTTATTCTCCACATTTAATACCTTCAAATTATACAAGGCCATACATGACAAACCACAGCTAACATCACACTCAACAGTGAAAAGCTGAAAGCCTTTCCTCTACCATCAGGAACAACAAGACAGGGATGTCCACTCTTGCAACTTTTATTCAACTTATTATTACAAGTCCTAGCCACAGCAACCAGAGAATAAAAAGATATAAAATGAATCCAAATTGGAAAGGAAGAAGTAAAGCTGTCACTGTTTGCAGACGACAAAATACTATACATAGAGAATCCCCAAGTTGCCACCAGAAAACTACTAGAGCTCATCCATGAATTTGGTAAAGTTGCAGGATACAAAATTAATACGCAGAAATCTGTTGCATTTCTACATGCTAACAATGAAATATCAAAAAGAGAAATTAAGGAAACAATCCCATCTACCGTCACTTCAAAAAGAATAAAATACCTGGGAAGAAACCTACCTAAGGAGGTAAAAGCCCTGTACTCCAAAAACTGTAAGATGCTGATGAAAGAAATTGAAGATGACAGGAACAGATGCAAAGATATACTGTGTTCTTGGAATGCAAGAATCAATATTGCTAAAATGACCATACTATCCAAGGCAATCTACAGATTCAGTGCAATCCCCATCAAAATACAAATGCATTTTTCACAGGACTAGAACAAATCTGCTTCTAAAGCCACACTTCTAAAACCACACAACTAATCCTCAGAAGAGACCAGGAAGAGTTGATAAACAGCAGTGCCGTATCATTTTACATATTCAGTTTCACCCATTTAGTTCCACTTTATACTTTGTGCCAAGCGAAATTCCCTTTCTTTATCAACCCATTTCCTATTCCTTATTATTTCTCTTTTCAGAGCCCTCTCCCAGTTTTCCAGCCTCCCAGTAAATCATCAAGCTAAAATTGAACACCTAGTAAAATGAACACATTCTGCCTCTCCCTAAATGTTTTCCATCATGTTTCCTTCCTTCCAATTAGAGTGCTTTCTGATGTGTAATTTTCAGAAGGCTTGCTGGTGGGGGAGGGGTTGGGTGATCTGTGCTGAGTATAAGGGCTCCTACTTTCTAGACGGCGATTCGTAATTTCCGGTATCTTGCTTACCCTTATATGACATGTGATCATTTTTTTGCATCACTTCTGGAAAACTGATTTTTACTGATGCTGTACTAGCTCAATTTATTTTTCTTCGAGTAGATTCTCTTGCACCAACAACACCATTATTTTTATAAATCTCTGTTTTCCAAATTCGTCATCAACTTGGTAGAATTACTACGTTTAATGGACATAATATATATTCTCTCCTGTAAGTCTTTCAATAATACAACTAATAAGACCATACTACCACCAACACTGCTTACTGCATTTTACTTACTCCCTTATTTTTAAGTTATTTAGAACAGACTTCTAAATTTGTTTTCCTGCCACTCTCATCTGCTTTAACCTAAGACCTCTTTAATCTAAACCATATTTCTACAATGTTTTGATAAACGCCCTGTGAGATAAAACCTTGAACCTCATTAAGGTGAAATCATATTACTTTTTGCTCCTTGTCACTTACCTTCTAGGGAAATCACGTTCACGTGAGAAGAAAAAAAAAAAAGCCAGCTTAAGTTGACAGAATTTGTTTGCTTAGATGAATTACTTTAATAATGTGTAACATATTGCCAAGTTCGAAGGCTGCTGTTACCCTCATCCAGCCTCTTTTTTCCTCAGGGTCTCTACCTTTGCCTTTTTTCAGTCTTTAGGAATTAGCCTCACTGTTGATAAGTTCTCAGAAGTAGTGGGCAGCATTCTTCCGCAATGACAACCAGTTCTTGTGTGCCAGGACCACAGCCTGCGTAGGGTAGAACACACCCAACCTGTCAGCGCAACCTTTACACAACCCCACCGATTTAACCATGGCCACCAACGTCAGGGGTCACCTACAAAAGCCAGCAGAATGTAGGCGAACTTCCAAGTGAAACCAAGAGTTTTAAAAGTAACTATTTTAAGTCTTTTCTAAGTCAGCTGACAAGAACTTCCCTTTTCCATCATCCTTTTTAAGCATCTCACTTAGCTTATTTTTGGGATTAAAGACTTTTGCATATTCCTTTATTCCTTATGTAAACTGCATCCACTTTGTTTTGTGTGTCTATGCAGCTGTTCAAGGGATTCCATTAAACCGCTAAGAGCAGAAGATGTCAAATTTCTCTTGTCTAACAGTGGACAAGAAATCAAGGTATTTAAATAGTATACACCATCCGCTTTTCCAGATGTTACATTTGCTTACTTCCAATAAATCTCTGTTTACCATGGGCAAATATTACGTGCTACCAACTACAAATGCTCACTTTGAAAGTCAGCTGCAACATTTTAAAAAATCATAGAACTAGAGATTTCTTAATTATTCTAGTTAGTTGATGCCTCTGCCCCCAAATTATCACGAAATCAAATTATTGCGCACGTGCAAGTGGTTTGGCTCTTAAGAAGAGATTCCAAAGGAAGAGGAAAACCAACACTGTCTCCTGCCAAAGTAATCTACTGAATCATTACTTGTGAACTTAAGAAGCTCTTCCTAACATACAACCAATGCCACGAAAGCCCTTTTTAAATGGCTCAAAAGACAGATCCTCTAAAATGTGGGGGGTTTTTTTAGAAGAAAATACAGTGTACAGAACAGTGACAGAAGGGATATATTGTTGAAGAATGATATCAAAGATGTGGCTCTTTTAATTTCAATATGTTACAGTGACAAATAGCCTGCAACAAAGCAAAGACGTACAATTTGTCTTGTAACTATTCCCCTGTCCACTTGCTTGGCTAAACATAGATTGGGTCAGGAATAAAAAATACATATTGATTTAATTTCTGTCCTTACATATTTTAAGATGAAGTCTAGTGAAAAGGGTAGATGCTGATGGTATTTTTAATGGCAGACAATTTCTACTTGATGGGGTTTTTTTTGCTCTATAAATTTATGTATAAATTTTCTCCTGAATCTATAAGCTTGCTCCTAAGTGTTGGATTAACAATACTGATAACAGAAGATTCACACGGGCAATGGATTATTCCTTAAAAGCACGTATACAGGAGATCTCTGTTACAGTGATTCAAAACTTGTATATAAAGTGTCTACCAATAAGTATTTTCAAAATACTTTAAAATCCACCCTTCTAATATTTTGTTCTGGAAATTCTAAACATCTATAAGTGAAATATTCCAGAATTCAGAACAGATTAATTCTATACTAAATGTACATTAAGTATATATAATGCAATGATTCCAGGTGGAAGATTTCTTTTCTCTGTAATCTCACTCTCTCAAGTGAGTTGTTCCAAAGTCTGTACCGAGAGGGATGCACTAGGAAACCCAATTATATACATAAACCTAATCTGAGTTATTATTCAATCCAGTTGATACTTTGACCACTAGCTTCTGATCCTTACAACAGGTGTCTCTAAACACAAGAAAGTAATAAAGATACGATCATCATTCTAAATACCCCCCCATTCATGTAATTTCCATTATTTGGAACTGTAACAACCAGAAGAATTGAAATCAGAAATGGTTAAAAGAAATGGATTGACTCCAAGAAATATAGGGTAGGAATGGGTGGCAGGTGTAGACACACTTTTTATTTTGTGTCATTCTGCTCTATTCAGTTGTTTTGTCACATGCATTTCTTTTTTAATGTCAATCATGACTATACCATGAAGGTTCATGTCCAATGATATGAAAATACAAATCACAAAGTGATCTGTTGAGACCCTGTTTATAGCTTCAAGATATTAGAAACTATGCTTCTAAGTAAAAGGAAAGGTTAAATAAACTATGGCACATCTACACAATGGAAGACCATGCAGTTGTATAAATAATTAGGATCTCTGACTTTACTTAATAATTATTTATCTCTGATAAATGAATCAGTGAAAAGAGCTAAGTGCAACATAGGTCTATCATATCTCTTTTGTTTGTAAGAAAAATGGAAAAATTAAAAATTATGCATATCCACTCCCATGGGCACAAAACAAAAGAGAGGACAAATTAGAAATTACTGATATTGGTAATAGAGGGAAAGAATAGAAGGAATTTGGAGGAATAACACATCTCTGACAATAGCTCTTGTAAACAGTTCTAACCTCAGAACTCTGTGTTTTCACATACTCAAAAAGAATAAAAAATAAAATTAAAAGGAGGAATTGTGAAATAAAAAATAAAAACAAATAAACCAAAGTTGCATTTCAAGTTAATAATAAAACTAGACTAAGGAGGTAGTAGGGAGGGGCAGGAAAAGAGGAATAACCTTGGCAACTTTTAAACATAGTTTTTCAACTAATTGTCCCCAGGATAAGGAAAGAAAACAACTTTAAACAAAGGGTGAACTCCAGGCAGGAGACTAAGTCTTCACAGAAGCATGAGCTAGCAATTCAGAATAAAATTCTGTGTGTATTCGAATTGTGAAAGATTAAGTAAGTAAATTGTGGATAATAGAAAACCAGTCTCTCACTACTGGAGAAGCAAGTTGCAATTATGGATAGAGGGAAAAATAAAATAAGCCCGCTGTTGTTGAATTGGAATAGGGAGTATCCACATGAACCCATGGTTTTTATGCTAGATGGACAAATATAGAAATAGGCACAGATATGTATGAAGGTATTAGCTCTTTGGCTAAGAAGGCCTAGAAGTAATGATTCCCTGGTGGCACATCTTGAGTTCTAAATACCATTATCCACCAAGTATCATTGGAGACATGCTTAATTCCAGAGCTGGAGTGAGGAAAGCATGAGATCATTCTGGAACATCTTACTGTGTCATAAAATAAGAGAGTAGCAAAAGAATACAGATTCATCTGGATTTGAGGCTCCTGCTAGCCATATACGAATTACAATTCTATAAATGACATTAGAACCTTTGGGTCCAAACATATTAATTAATTTACTAACTAGTTAGTTTATTACCTAGTTAATGGATAACTGGGGGGGACTGATTCTTTACAGTACGAAGCCACCTAATAAACATGCAAGGAATGATAAAATAAGAGAATCATCATTTGTCAACCATTATAATAAAAATTGATTCAGAAAAGACTCTTCAGTGGATGCTAAAACTAGTGGGCAAAAATTCAGGGAATAACAGGATGTTTCCAGAGTTTCAAAGTTTCTCTCCAGAAAAACTACAAGGGAAAAATCTGTAAAATTATAATGGAGAAGCCTGACAAACACCACCTTAACCATGTGACAAAGCTAAAAGCACCAATAACGGAACAAAAAGGCATTATGTAACTCCTGGTAGAACGCACTGAGAGGAACTTATCACTTCTGTGTATTTTTGCTCAAAACCTATAGCTTAAATTTAATCATGAGATATCAGAAAAATCAAATTGAGTGAATTCTATAAAATATCTGGCCTATTTTAACCTAAAAATATCAGCATGATTAAAAATAAAGAAAGTCTAGGGCTTCCCTGGTGGCGCAGTGGTTGAGGGTCCGCCTGCCGATGCAGGGGACGCGGGTTCGCGCCCCGGTCCGGGAGGATCCCACATGCCGTGGAGCGGCTGGGCCCGTGAGCCGTGGCCGCTGAGCCTGCACGTCCGGAGCCTGTGCTCCTCAGCGGGAGAGGCCACAACAGTGAGAGGCCCGCGTACCGCAAAAAAAAAAAATTTAGACATCAAAGCTCAAAATCACCACTTAGGGAGAGTACAAAAATACATGATTCATATCCTGTAAATCGCGGGGCGTTGTTTTCTAGAAAAAGCAAGGCAAGCAGAGTCTCCTGTCTTACGTCACAATCCTATGCGTACAGGTCTCTCCTCTACCCAGTCTTTTTCTTCTACACATACACTCACTGCAGACCCTTAACACTGCCCTTTGGGAACCAAGCCAAAGTTCAAAACCTACATCTCCTGTCCCTGTATACTTATAGTGAACAACACCATTCTTGACGATTTTTTAGGATTTTTCTATGATCATAACAATTTTTTAACCAATCCTGTAGCAAAGGCCAACAACCGCTCCTCAGGTGCGAAGGAAACACCCAAAGCCATCAACGACCTTTGAGATCTTCGCCATTTCTTCCACATTTCTCCTCTTTTCCTCCTGGGCTAGCATTTTGCTTGAAGGCTATTTCACACTTTTCTTTGAAATTAAATTCTACTGAAGAGGATACACCATCTATGTTTTAAATTAGTTTTCCTTCTTTCATTCTTAAATACTAAGAAGTGATTAAAATTAATGATGTGCTGGGCGGTCTGAGGACTCAGCAGAGCGGCCCCTGCAGGCTGCGCGATGCCTTCATTATGTGAGAAGGCTCCCATCACTTAAAAACCTAAGTCACAATTTCCACAAACCGAACAAAAGTTACTCTCCCGGGTACAAAGCTAAGTTTACTTCACTTTCTACATTAAAGAAATAGCTTCCCATTCCCCTGCTACCAGGTCTTGAAAAGACAGGGAAAAGATTAAAGTCCCTTATGAGGGCAGATGGGGTGATCTAATCCCCCTTCCCTGCTGCCTGCTCTCTTCCAGGGAGCATTCATTCCTAATTAGCCACAGCCAGGAGCGGGCATGAGCAGTACACACAGCCCCCCTGGGAAAATTCACAAATGCAAAAAGTGAAATGTGGCCATAACACATGTAGTGAGTTCCATTATGGCCCCCAATGATAGGCACATCCTCACCCCAGAACCTGTGAATAAGGACAAATCCAGAAAGAGGGGTTTTGCAGATGAACAAATTAAGGATCTCAAGATGAGACCATGCTGCACGATCTGGAGGAGCCTTAAGTTCAGTGATGAGTGTCCTTATAAAAGTCGGGAAAAGACCAGGAAAGGAGAAAGGTAGGGAAGACAGAAGCAAAGATTGGAGTGATGGAGCCACCAGAAAGCAGAGGAGGGAGGAGGCATTCTCCCAGGGAGCTCTCAGAGAGAGTGCGGCCCTGCCCACACCTTGATTTGGCCTTCCGGCTTCCAGAACTCTGTGAGATTCACCATACCTGTGTTTTAAATCACCAAGTTTGTGCTAATTTTCATGGCAGCCCAGGAAACTGACAGGGCATCTCACTTCCCAGGAACAAAGGCATGAAATTAACCCAGAAAATAAGGATTCAGACCCTCACACTGTTTCTCTTCTGGACAGGAAGCGGAAGAGCATGTTAGGTCGTGTGTGTGTGTGTGTGTGTGTGTGTGTGTGTGTGTGTGTGTGTGTGTGTGTGTGTGTGTGTGTGTGTGTGTGTGTGATGATCCTCTATAAAGCATAGATAAGCAACAGTTTTTTCCAAAACATGACTCAACTTTATTGCAACTTACTCTCAGAAACCAAAATTTCATCTCTGTAAAACATCATCGGGGTAATACAATTGGAGGGGATTTTCTCATTAAGTTAAATTTCCCCTGGTATCATACAGTTATCTTTAGAAATATGTGGGACATAAATAAATGTTTTAAGGCTTCCTGTTCAGATGAGTACATACTAATCTCTCATTAAAAAAAAAACCTCAGTTAGTCATGTTCCTGTTTGAACTGTCCTTACAAATGAAAAAGTTCAGTCTAATGGAATCCTGCATCAGTGTTTCTCAAAGCTGATTAGCATAAGAATGCCTTGGGGGTAGATGTTAACATGCAGGTGCCTAGGCCCAGCCCCGGATTCAGTAAATCTACTTTAGTGAGGGCTGCACCTTAATTTTTTTTTTTTTGCTGTACGCGGGCCTCTCACTGTTGTGGCCTCTCCCGTTGCAGAGCACAGGCTCCGGACGCGCAGGCTCAGCGGCCATGGCTCACGGGCCCAGCCGCTCCGCGGCATGTGGGATCCTCTCGGACCGGGGCACGAACCCGTGTCCCCTGCATCGGCAGACGGACTCTCAACCACTGCGCCACCAGGGAAGCCCTGCACCTTAATTTTTAACAGCTGTCTCAGATTTTATCGCCGTGGTCATAGGACAAGAGTGAAAAAAGAAAAATGTCCCCAAGATGTACCATTAACGGCCAACGACTCAGTGCTTTAGGCTGTACTTTACTGAGAACAGAATTCAAACTGACCCAGACATGTGTAGCTCAGAAGAGCTGCGCGCTGTGAAATATGCAACAAGTGGATTTTTTGTTCAAAATGAAATTAAAATAATGACAGTGGGATGAAACTCTTGTGTTTTTTTAATCCCTGTTATTCTCCTACATTTGGGTGTCATTTATGAGCTTGGCTTTGCCCCATAAGGAAATAGTTATTCTGCAGCCTGAAAACAAAAGCAACAAATTCTGTTTAAAAATTGATGATAAAGTATCTTCCTGCCCTCCACCAACTGCCTGGTGCATCAGGCTAGATCAGAAGCCTCCACGAGCACCAGACACCCTGCCCTTCACTGCCCCCAGTTAATAGGTGTGGAGGTGAGAAAAGGCCGTCAGTTCAATTTGTGAAATCATAGGTAGAAGATAGTGGCTTCCAGCGTCACTGAAATCCTGGGAAGTTCCCACGTGATCAGAGAGTAGAGGGAACAAGAGAAGCAGATGCTTACTGACCACAGATGGTGATTGATAAGATCGCCCCACCAAGAATTCTAGACACTTAGGAAGGTGTGAGAGGGTAGCCAAACCTTCCCCGTGCCTCCTGAAAGGTAAGGAAATTAGGAGAGAGGGAGAGGGAGGAAGGATGGGGGATGTGTGTCAGACTCGGTCCTGCCACAGCGGAAAGCAGCAGCCAAGTACCGCCGGAAAGACAGCCTCGGCTGAAGCCAATGGAGGGATGTCCCCATCAAGGGACCAGGTGGGATGAAACACCTACTGGAGCGGGGAGGAGACTGATGGGACCCGTGTCACCCGGCTTCTCCAAGGCGCCTGGCATCAGACTCTACGGGAGCTTGTGATGGAATGCACAGCTAGGAAGCTAGGGTTTGTCTGCACATGGGGGATCTATGACTTGAGAAATGTGAACCTACCACAAGATTTAAGCGTTGATGCTGTCAGAGTCCCTTCCGCATTGTTACCGTAGAGACATTTCCCTATATAGTAAACTCCACCAGAGGGACTTCTCTTCTCCGCATTTTTATTTCATTTACCAGGAAAGAAGCTGCCCCACTGTCACTGGACAGAAACAACAGAAGTATATTGATATGCAGGTGCCAACGTGAGGTGTCTTCCGGCCACTTCGTCACTAGGAAAAGGAACGGGGGCGGCCCCTAGAAATGCAGGATTCAATCCTAACCTTACGAAGTTCTCATCATGTGATTTGGGGTGAGCACCATAAATTCTCTGTCAATTTTCTCATCTTTTAGAGAGCTCTAATTATATCTACCTCAGAGGTTTTGTTTTGTTTTGAAAGATAGTAAGAAGGCAAAAGTTCCCTTTGGCTCTATATCCTCAGTCAAAAATCCACCAAAACTACCTGATATCATTAGAGTGTACAGAATGGTAAGTAACGAATAAAAACAAACTTATTAATCTAGCCCACGTTCGAGCTTCATTAATCAATTTTTATATTTTTATTTTTTATTTTATTTTATTTTTTTGCGGTACGTGGCCCTCTCACTGTTGTGGCCACTCCCGTTGCGGAGCACAGGCTCCGGACGTGCAGGCTCAGCGGCCATAGTTCACGGGCCCAGCCGCTCCGCGGCATGTGGGATCTTCCCGGACCGGGGCACGAACCCCTGTCCCCTGCATCGGCAGGCAGACTCTCAACCACTGCACCACCAGGGAAGCCCAATTTTTATATTTTTAGAGTTTCTTCCATTCTGTTCATAATCTCTCCTCTGTCCTTAGGGACAGGTCTCATTCTTTGGCCTGGTTTCAGATGCAAAGCCCTGTTCCTAGACCACAGCTCTGCGTGTGCCCTTGATCACCTGCTATCAGGCGAGTTTGCTGCTTCACTGCACCTCTCCTCAGCATCATTCTTAACCTCATCCCAGCACATAAACCTCTTTATTCTCCCTGGGGTATGAGGCTGAGAGTGTTTCATGATCTTGCCCTTGTGTCTTCCAAAACTGGATTTTCCATCTTTTAAATCCCTCTCTGTCCTTCTGGCAAATTCTCAGCAATGGCGTCCCACTAACACAGTCTGATTTCCGATTTCTCGTGCATATCCTGGTCCTAAATCACACCCTGTTGCTTGCTGCACAGTTAGCTTTTATTTCTGGCCTCTTATCATTTAGGCCATTTATTCAGACCTCTAGTTCTCTTGCTAATAAAACTTAACTTATAAAAAAATCAGTGTCTCTAAACCTCCCTTTTGGATATTTCTTATCCATCCTTTGGTCTAAAACACAGAATAAGGGCTTAGAATCATATTCATGAAATGTGGGAAAGAGTGGTCAGTTCTAATTAATGTGAAACTTAAATGTCTCAAATCCATGTTTTGATTTAGTCAGCAAAGGAAAAAGCAGCAGGAACGCAGTCCCTCCCCCCTGACTTTACCCTGGGGAATGGGATATTCAGCACCTGTATTTCAAATCTTAAGCCGGTACTAATCATGTCATTGAAAATGCATCAGTGCATAATTCAGCAGTAACAGATAATCAAGGCAAGGAAAACAGTATGAGAAGAGCACCCACATTATTACCAAACCCTTCAACACAGAACCACGCCAAAGAAAAGAAGTTATCTTTTTCCTAGAGCACAGTATATGAGATCTAATCAACACTGTCATTAAAACCTAAAGGCTCCCCAACTTCGCCCTTATGTAGCTCCCTCCATCCCAATGCCAATGTGTCAACTCCCTACTTCAGGACAGAAAGGTGACATGCAATGTGATCAGAGAAAATTGCACATCATCATATATGGCAAAACCAATCTGGGACTGCTGTAGACTGAATTGTGTCCCCCTCCCTGGCCACATTCGTATGTTGCTGCCTTAACCCCCAACGTACCTGTGTTTGGAGATGGGGCCTATCAGGTAAGAGCAAGGTTAAATGAGGTGATAAGGCTGGGGCCCTGATCCAATAGGATTAGTGTCTTTGTAAGAAGAGGCACACAGAGCTCACGTTCTCTCTCTCTAAACACATGGGCACTAAGGAAGGGACAAGTGAGACTCTCTGCAAGCCAGGATGAGCTCCCACAAGCAACCAACCCGGCCTGCACCCTGATCTTGGACTCCAGCCTCCAGAACTGTGAAAATAAATTTCCATTATTTAAGCCACTCACTCAGTCTATGGTATTTAGTTATGGCAGCTCAAACTCACACAGGAACCAAGTGCAAACTCTTGAATTCCTTTTTTAATCACTCCTTACTTTGCCATAATTATCTCTTGCGTACTTTTACACCAGTTTACTGTCAGGCAAATATAGGGTTTTCTTTTTTTGCTCCTCTATTACATACACAGAACCTTAGAAAGAAAATGGAAAAATAGCTCCCATAATCTGTAAAACACAAATCTCCTACCCTCATCCTTCCAAAGAGAAACACCATCACTGGAGGCTATCCACACCCAAGAAAAATGTGGAAAATATGGTAGGTTCTCATCTCCAGGTGAACCCCCCAGTGGTTTAATCTAATCCTGGAGACCCCGTTCACCTTGCTAGTAATTGGTTTGGAGGCAGGCACGCGTCTCATTCAGGATTTAACCAGGAAAACATAAACACAGCAAATATTTGGGGGAAAAAAAAGGAAATTCAATGCAGGGAATTTTTTCCACAAGTGATGGAAGAGTTGAGAAACTGGACGGCCGGGGAGGGGAGGCAACCAAGCCAAAGCCACCCCTAAACTGGAGAAACAGTGGGAATGGGAGTTTAACCAGAGCCCAGTGGCCTGGGTGGGGTGTCTGCAGAATCTGGACTCACTTCCACGGGTCCAGTGGGTGTTGGAGCAACAGAGCCAGGCTGCTGCTGGACACACAGCACCAGGAAGAGGGAGGAACAGAAACACCCCTCTCCCCTGCCCAGCCTTTAGTCTCCACTAGTGGTTCCCTGTGACCAAATCCAGCGAGAAACCAGGGTCCTAGAGACAGCCTACAGAGGTCAGATCCTCCCGTGAAGCAGAGCAAACAGGGCAGAACTAGCCATGTGAGTGACCCACTTCCGACAAATGCAGGAAAGTCAACCAGGCAGCTTCTGCCAACTATTTCCTTTGTCATAAGAACAGACACACAAGAAGAGACAGCCCCTATGCGTGGTTAGTCCGTGTGTGAAGCCGGGAATTACCACAGCCAACTTGTCACCAGGAGGGGACTAGAGAAAACACAGAGGGTGGCAGGGAAGACCCAGTAACATCTGCAGTAACATTATTATTTGCTGAGTCAATAAAGCTAGTTGTTCTGCACATGTGATTGTGAACAAAGGGCTTGCTGCTTCCTATCACAGAAATCTTCAGTGTCATTGACTAGAGTGTCAGGTGCTTTGGCAGTGGTTGGACACAGCCTCAGATACTGACTTGGGACGATCACAATGTCCCCACTGTCTGGGTACAGACAGGTCCCCACTATGACAAGGACACCGGAATTTAAGGCCCCATTTGTTCTGCTTCCATTCACTCCATATTGAGACATGTTCTGACAAAGAGCAACTCGGGAGAGGTGTTTATCCTGCTGTTTCAAAGATTTACGTTTTGCCTTTTTAAAATATTATATTTCCACTATAAACACGAGCCTTAGAGCTTTATACAGGAGGTTATTTATATTAATATATCCACCGGAACTGTTGTGAAGGAAGAAATCAACCATCGTACTCATGAGTTATTAAACACAATGCCTTCAGTGTGTGAGGAGATTAAATAAAGCCATGAAGGGCAACGGTGGGAGATGGACTTGAACTTGAAACCTGAGTTGGCCCCAAATGCGTTCCGTGGTCTTGGGCAAAATACTTAATCCCTGTGACGCTCAAATTTCTCACCGAAGAAATGGGATCATCGTGCTGCTTGCCACTCTAGACTTTTGAGGGAATCAGATCGCACAATACATATAAAGCAGTCACACAATGTGGGGCATTTACTAAGAGCTCAGAAAGTGTTATTTTCACACCCAGATCATCTCAACCTGAATGTAACTTATTCAGAAAAGCTACCAGGATCCTCTTCCTGCTCAAGCTAGAACTCACGGTTGTACAACCACATCTACCTGTAACAGCACACAAAGACCATTTAAATAGTATCTATTCTCCCATGCAATTCAAACAGAGCACGTCTAGGGACTGTAGTTCAGTATTTCATCTCCAGAACTCAGGAGAGGGCCTTGACATCACACAGCAGGCACGTAATCGAGGATTTGCCGAGTGAGTTGTTATTCTTGTCTTTTGCTTTTGTCTGCATTTCCCCCTCAACCCACCTTATATGTGGAGACTGCAGGCTACCTACCACCAGAACAAGGCAATTTGGTTTGAGAAGTCACAGAACTTGAGGAAATGTGGTTTTTTCAACACCTTTCTATCAAATATAGTTAAAACTTTCCCTGTTGGAATATAGAAAATATTGTTCTCTTTAAGACTTTCACACTACACTGCTGTAATTGGAAATAGTTTGTGTTCCCTTCCACAATATTTCTGCCTGGAGGAAAGGCATCTGGGAATTTTAATCTTAAAATAGCAAACAGTGCTTAAGAGGAAAGCTGGGAAGAGAAGAAAGTGAAGGACTCAAAGGAACAAAAGATGAAAGAAGTGTGGGGACTGACAGAGGACGGGTGGAATCTCTGTGACTCATGTAAACACTGGCTGAGTTACAAAAATCATGGTCAAAAACCCAAAAAAGCATTTAAACGTTTATTTTACTCTAGAAGCCTTTTTAGTCATTTGCTTCTGTGCTCATTTCTGCATAGGGTCGTCAAAGCAGCTAACTATGGGCTCTAAATCACCCTATTTATAGAAGAACTAAGGTAAAACACACACAAAATTGGGGCACAGTAATGCTGAGAAAGAAATAGTCAAGGAAGTAATACCATACACTATTATCTTGTTTTCCTCATTTGTTCATTATGTAGCTAATGAAGGTGAATACCTGTGGCTTGAATAATGTTCCCTTCATTATTCACTGAGATCTCAAGTGTTCAATTCTGTTAAGAATTCCCCTAGTTTATTCATCAGTATCTGAAAACAGGAGCCTAGAGCTCAGCTCTATCACGAATAGAACATAAGCAGAGGATGCCCATCCCGACAGGACTGCAGGGTCTCTGCTTCCTCACCTGGAGATCAGGCCCATCCATTCTCCAGACAAACAGTGGCCCTAAAAGGGGCCTGAGGAGCCCCAGTGATGCCCCAGCACTCTATGCCAGGATACACTGGCCTCTTTATCAGGGCTGCTGTTGTCCCCTGGTTCTGACCAGTGTTTTCTAATAACCAACTCACTGCTTTATTCATCTATCCCATTCTCTAGTTTATTCTTTTGAGGTCCAGGCCCTTGATTATCTTTCCTGGCAGATGTTCAGAAACCTACCAACTCATCACACGCCTCCCCCACTTGCCCACCCACAAGAATCAACATCTAGCTCTCTAGGTTTGCTTCTGAGACATACTTTGCTAAGTTCCCCTCTTAGAAAATCCAGACGTTAAACTCTCTCCACACTTCTAACCCATTCTACATTCATCAGTGCTTCTAAAAAATATTCACCACGAATACCCTATAAGCACATCTTCTAGACATTCCCTTGAGAATTACAATACTAATCACAATTCCGGGCAGAACTATCTAGCTTTTTTCCCCCAAGGACTGCACGGATGTTTATGTAAAGAGCTAAAGAAAGTTAAAATGATCGCCGTTGCTGAGTTTATTTCCCAGAAAAGAATGTGGGTTTTGCTATGTATTTAGGTTCAGCGCAACAACTAAGTTGTTAATATAAACTAACACAGAAAAGAACTGCAAGGAACATGTTACAGTCAAATTCGGTTGGGTTTGTTGTACATTAAGTTGCTGTATCAAGGGAGAGTGAGAGCGGGGGAAGCATGGTGGTGGAATTGGTGGGGGGGCGGGGCTTAGAAAAGGGTGTGCGCACACGCGATGGGGGGAAATACAGCGCTAGCTGGTACTGTGATGAGGAGACGTTGGGTGTATCTCAGCATCTTTGCTCAGGACACAGAAGGAAAAAAGTGGGGCTGAGGCAGTCATGGTGAGAAGAAGCAATCAGTCGAATGATGAGAAATGGCCGGTCACTTTTCAACCACGGTGTGGCCTTGGAAAGTATGGTTTATATAACTTTGGCCATATGCTGTTAGGGTATTTATTTTTCGCTTCGAATATTTTTTAAAAACTTTTATTAGAGTATAGTTGATTTAAAATGAGGATATTCTTTCAGATTTTTTAGGCACATCATAATCTGACTACCACCAGTGCTAGGAGAGAACTCAGGGTCTTATGTCCTTGGGTAATACAAAGTGAACATATATTGGTGGAATATGGTGTTCAAAAAACCCTTATCTGAAGCTCTGTACCTGTTCTGGAAATAGAGCTGCTTTCTGTGTCACAGTGACCCTTGTGGCTCTGATCCTTCAGACAAAAGTAATATGTTCCATTCTCGCAACTACAATTTCAAACAGCAAAGTTTAAAATCATCTGTGATTTTAGAGGCAGTTTTCTCAGCACTACGTACCTGATGTTAATTAACAAAAGCAATTTTTGTAAGTTCATTACTATGAGTTTCTTTATTTTAGATTTGTTTTCTAAAGAAAGAAATGATTTTTTAATCATAATTGTTAGGCAGGAGCTGGCCAAGTAAAAATTATCTCATTCTTAGAACAGTAGGATTTGCTTCATTAAATAATATAATCCTACCATAGAAAGAGGATTCTATTTCCTTCTCTGAAAATCCTCACCATTTAGTAAATTGTCTACTATTTTTACTTAACAGAGAGAATTCATTTTTAAAATGTTTTTATGCAAAGTTTTGATCTTCTCTTAATGTTTAATAACATGAGAAGTATTACAATCATTGTTCCAGTCTTGCTAATTTTATAAAATATTCATCTTCATGGTTACTATGGAAAGAACCAGGATTTTTCCATCTCAAAGTGCTTTTGTTTCTACCCTCATAATCCATGATCTTCCCTAAGCACATGCAGGAAAATGAAAAAGTTTTCTGCATTTTGACGAGGTGATAAGCACTCTGTATTCTGAATTCATGAAGATGTAGTAAGTGTAACTATGTTTCCGTCCTTGTGCAAAGTCTCTTGGATACCAAGATGAACAAGAGCTAGCAGCCTTGTCTCTCTTTCATACTGTTTATCTAAGATCCCTAAAACAAAATCTGGTTTCCAAATTCAGCAACAATCAATATTTTATAATTGACTAGTAGACTTGTATAAAGCAAATTACTTAGGGGACCCTGAGAGTATACTTCCATCTATTAGTGTAAAGGCATAACCCCAATCCCTTGCTAATGCAGAAGAATGTCCTACAGTAGATAATCACATTACCTGGCAAGAGGCTGAGAGCAATTCAATCAGTAAGACTTTAAAATACATCTTTTCTTAGAAGCCACAGGACCATTAGTCTTTGTGGTGTCATTGAATTGTCCCTATTGGATTAACTAATTGATGCTCATAACAATAGTTTACTCATTTTTACAAGGGAAGAATAAGAATGAATTATTGCTTTCCAAAAAATAGAAGTCTGTTATAGATGATACAAGGAATTATCTTCTGTTACAGACGCACATAGGGAAGAAAGAGTAATTTATGTGTTTGTAAGTATTCTTTTCCCATTTATCATCGATCATCACTCAGTGTATAGTATTAATTTCAACAGAGTGTGTTTAAACAGCCACTCAGTGTCCTGCTAAGGTATATGGCAGAGAGGAAGGGAACTAATATTTATTTACAAGTCTATTAGTTTGGGAGAAAAGTGACATATTCCTTGGTTTTCCCCCCTTTTTTCAAAATACCTTCACCCATAATGCATTCACCCTTGAAAATGTGAGCTTTTTGAGCACTAGGCCCCTTATAGCAAGCCCTAACTTCAAAGAGAAAGATGAGCAAATCTGATAGAAGTACAGCCGTTGTTATCATGTGTGGACACTTTTGCCTCCTGTCTTACTGACTCTCCAATTCTCCCCTTCCCACATCTGATCTTTTTTGTCCACTAACACAATCATCACATCAGCTCTGAAGCTAAACTTCACCTCTACAACGTTTTATCTTGTCTCTGCTGTAAGGTCTCCTAAATCAGTTTGATTATTTAGGGACATTTTCTAGCCAGTGGCAGGGAGGTACAGCCCTCTGACTACAGTTTATTGGACATTCAACTACATCCAAAGTCCAGCGACTTCTCAGTAACTTCGCTGCCACCGTCCTGGTCCAAGCCACCATCACATCCCATTGGATGGTGGCAATAGTTGCCTGACATCTCCTTGCTGTCACTTCCCAAGACAGCAGCCAGAATGATATTTTCAAAGTTTAAGTTGGATCATGTCACTTCCCTATTCAAAATTCCAGAATTATTCCCTAGTTAACTTAGAGTAAAACCCAAAGTCCTACCATGGCCAAGAAGGCTCTGCAGGATCTGACTCTCCCTACTTCTCTGACTGACCCCACAGCCTCCTCCTTACTCCTCCACTTCACCCACCCTGGCCTCTTCTCTGTCCTTCAGCAAACCAGACAAGCCCTCCCTTGGAACCAGGGCTCTAACTGTTCCTCCCGCCAAAATGCTCTTCCTCCTGATGTCTGCGCACTCAGAACGACTAGTCTTTTCTCACATCTCACCTCTCAAGGAGGTCTACCTGAACATCCAATCAATACTTGAGTCATGTCTCTTTTAAGCAGCATACAGTAGGGCTTTGATTTTGTATTCAGCCTGGAAATGAGGCTTTCACTTGGAGATATTTAGAGCATTTTCATTTTCCATAATTACTGACATACTTGCAAGCATATATACCATATGGCTATCTGTCTTTAATTTGATACACTGTGAAGGTTAATTTGGTTCATTTTATGTGTCAACTTGACTGGGTTACAGGATGCCCAGATATTTGGTTAAACATTATTTCTGGGTGTGTCTGTGAGGGTGTCTGTGGAAGAGATTAGCATTTGAATTGGTGGACTTAGTAAACCAGACTGTCCTCTGCCATGTGGATGGTCATCATTCAGCCCATTGAGAACCTGAGTAGAACAAAACAAAACAAAAACGAAGAGATTTGAATTCTCTCTCTCCCAGACTGCTGAGCTGAGACATCGGTCTTCTCCTGCCCTTGGACTGGGACTCACACCGCTGGTGTTCCTTGCTCTCAGGCCTTTGAACTTGGACTGGAATTTACATGCCCACCTTTCCTGGGTCTCCAGCTTGCAGATATTAGATGGTGGGACTTCTCAGCTCCATAAGCCAATTTCTTATAATAAATCTCATTATATATAACCTCTTGGTTCTGTTTCTCTGGAGAACCCTAATACAAACAGCTTTTTTATGTTCATTTTTCTTTCCAAATTTCTTTTGGATGTAACCCGTATTTTTGGTTTTTCCATATTAGCTCTATTGAATTATTATTCATTTGTATCCTGTTGCTTTATCCAGGACATTTACAACACACATCCTTAATTTTTTATTATTATCGTTAACATTTTACTAATATTTACTAATATTTCTTAAACTTTAGAAGACTTTAACTCTGCCCTAATTCCACCTTTTGTCACATTGCCATATATATTAAATCCCACGAGATATTATTGTTTTTAACAATCACTGTTCATCAATATTTACTGCATGTTTATCATTTCTATGTTCTTCACCCTTTCCGCATTTACTGATTTTTCATCAGGAATCATTCTCTTTAAACCTCTTAACATTTATTTGCATTCATGCCAGTTGGTAACAAAATTCTCTGAGTTTTTGTTTTTCTAAAAATGTCTCTATTTAGGTTTCTATTCTTGAAGGAAGTTCACTCTAGTTGTGGAATTCAAGGATGGTAACTCCATGCTCCCAAGCAATTTAAAGACATTACTCATTATCCTCTGGGTTTTTATCATTTTTACTGAAAAGTCCATTTTCAGCCTTTTTTTTCTTTACTGTTGCTCCTTTGAAGACATTACGTCCACCCATCTCCCAATCCAGTCCTTGCTGCTTCTAAGTTTTCCCTCTGTCTTTGCTTTCCAACATGTTCACATAAGGTGTGTAATTCTCTTTGACTTCATCTTCATTGGCATTCACATAGTTACTTGAATCTACAGGTTGCTGTCTTTCATTGATTTTGGCATATTCTCAGCTATTATTCCTTCAATTTATTGCTACTTTCACGCCCTCTCTCCCCCTCCAACTCCTATTACTTATGTCGAGCATGATGATTGTGTCCCATGCATCACTTTTGCATTTTCTCTGTTTTCAAATCAACTGTCATTCTGGAATTCAGTTTGGATTTTTTCTATTTGATCTCTCTTCCAATTCACTCATCTTCCATCTGCTGCACATACAGTCAGGTTAAGTAGTTGCTGGTTTCAGTTACTGGATTTTTTCATCTTTAACATTTTTACTTATTACTTTTTACCAGATTCCAATTTTCTGGTAAAATTACCCATCATCTCATCTATTTTCTTTATTTTTTCTCTATTTCTTGAATACATTTACCAGATATATTTTAAAGTATTTTTCTGCTCATTCCAATATCTGATTCACCTATATGATATTTCTCTTGTTTAGCTTTAGATGTTCACCATATGGTTTAATCTCTTGGTATACCTAAAATATTTTTATTAAATATCAGATATCACATACCCGTATAAAAATATAGAAGATTCTGGTGATATTATATTATGGTCACTATTAAAGTTTTCTTAGAGTTAAAAATTATGTTTTATTCCCTTTAAGATCATTTTGTCATGATTTGGTACAGAGTTTGATGGGGTTTTCTTTTAATTTTTATATTGGAGTATAGTTAATTTACAATGCTTTTTTAGTTTCAGGTATACAGCAAAGTGATTCAGTTATATACATACATATATCTATTCTTTTCCAGATTCTTTTCCCATATAGGGTATTACAGAATACTGAGCTCCCTGTGCTATACAGTAGGTCCTTGTTTGTTATCTGTTTTACGTATAGTAGTGTGTATATGTCAGTCTCAAACTCCCAATTTATCCCTCCCCCCAACCTTTCCCCTTTGGTAATCGTAAGTTTGTTTGTTAAATCTGTGACTCTGTTTCTGTCTCGTAAATAAGTTCATTTGTATAATTCTTTTAAGATGCCATATATAAGCGATATCATGTGATATTTGCCTTTCTCCATCTGACTTGCTTCGCTTAGTATGATAATCTCTAGGTCCATCCATGTTGACACAAATGGCATTATTTCATTCTTTGGTGTGACACTGTTTCACAACTATTACTGAACTTTGTGTTTAAGAGACATGTAAGCCAAACCCATTATTTTTGAGAAAAGAAGAAAATACAGATGTGAGGCAGGAAAAAATTGGTTTCAAATTTCAAACAGACAGCTTAAAAACATACACTTAGGGCTTCCCTGGTGGCGCAGTGGTTGAGAGTCCGCCTGCCGATGCAGGGGACGCGGGTTCGTGCCCCGGTCTGGGAAGATCCCACATGCCGCGGAGCGGCTGGGCCCGTGAGCCATGGCCGCTGAGCCTGTGCGTCCAGAGCCTGTGCTCCGCAAGGGGAGAGGCCACACCAGTGACAGGCCCGCATACCACAAAAAAAAAAAGAAAAAAAAATACACTTAATATGATGTGATGGTGAATCTATGGATTTGATAAAGAGCTACATTTATTCCAATATTATTCAGTGGCCATGTAGACAACATCAGTGAAGAGACAGAGCAAGTTACGATACTTTCTTTTCTTTTCTGTTGAGAGGGAAGTTTGTAAGGGGTGGTGCAAAATGATAGAAAAAGAACATAGTTGAGAGTTAGCTCTAACTGTGCCAACTTTGAAACACATCTCTGCATTTTGGTTTTTTATATTCATCCATAGTATAGAGATAATATCTTCCCCATAGTATTGTTATGAGGACCAAATATAATTATTGTCTCTGGTACAGGGTGGGAAATAAATTCATGGCTATATTTTGAAGCACGGCTTTTAGTTTGTTTGTTTGACTAGCTGGTTTGCTCAGAGAATCCTAAACATGGGCTATTCTACAGTTACAAACAGAAATAGGAAACCTCCATATACAGTACTGAATCTCCGTAAAAAAGCTAGCCGTCTTCACATCATTCCCGTGGAAGAAAAATTAAGCCATCAGAAGTAAGAAGAAGAAACTCCAGAGCAACTTCTTATTACCTGAGATCACTGAAGGTCTACCACAGATGCACATATCCTGCAATCATTCTAGAACACGGAAAAACTCCTTAACTCAGCCCTTCAGTTCTTCTTTCAAGGATTTCATGAACTGACCTTCTCATGAGAGCTTTCCTGAAATCCAAGGCTCTCTAATTCCAGGCTTACTACAGAACAATTTAAATCCTTACTTTGTATCATTTTCCCTAAGCATCATTTTTTTTTCTAGACATTTTTATTGCTATCAACTACAATGTAATATGACATAGGACCAAAAATATTAGAGGACTGTAAGAAAACTTAAAATTTGTTAATAAGAGACATTTATCCCTGACCTTTCTTGAAGTGTAAATACGTTTAAGCTTGATAATACTTAACTTCCTTCATCAGCTGGGAGACAATCATTCATCAACCCGATGGGCTATGGGGTTAAACAGTTCAAGGAGCAGGAGGTATATCAGAAGAAACTCTTGTTTCAATACAGGAAAATCAAATCATAACCTTTCTTCTCATTAAAAACTGAGAAAATTCGGCAGACTTTAATGCTATGCCATCACTGCCATTTTCTAAGAAGTAGCCCCATTATGGCCAAGAGTGAAATTCGCCCAGGACCCTGGAGGCGATTCAGACACGCAGGAAAAGAAGTGGGATTGTTATTAGTCTGCCTGATAATTACAGTCAAGATCCTAAACATCTGGGGTTAAAAAATCTCTTATTAATAAGATGCAGACTGCTCGATTTGTATGCTTGAAAAATAGTGAGAGATAATTCATTAGGTCCTAATTGACCTGTCTTCTCCATGGTTCCTTCTAGAGCAGAAACCACCATTTATTCAGTAATGACCCAGTCCTTGTCCTGCTGCTGTCCCAGGGCAGCCACACATCTGCAGGAGCTGCACGAGCTGCTCTCAAACATCAGTGAATATACAAACATAATCACTGAATAGCATTCATTAAGCACCCTCTGGCCTGGACTGTGCGACACTGATAAGTTAATATACAAATGTGACGAGGTACCAATTTCATATGGTAGAAGTGAAAACAAATTAGACTTAGCTCAGATATCTCTTAAGAGTTATTTATAAGGGAGTAAAAGACAACCAGTTCTCCTGTATTATGTTTCTTGTTAATAGAATGATTCACTGCTAGTACTAGATGTAGTCTGAGGGTCACTGCTCCCTTAGGATAAAATCCAGCACCAGCGTCACGTCGTGTATATTCTACAAGATGCCAGCCCCATCTCCCTTGATTAGCAATAACACCATCTCTAAAACACACTGCCAGGCATGGTGTCGGATACACTTATCAATAAAGTATTTTCTTGGAAGACACAAGTGATTTTAGCTATTAAAATAATATCTAGCAAGTTTGAACACACAGTTTCTTGGGGGCAGCCATATCATATTTATATCCACCTACTTCATTAAGTAATACGACGCCAAAATGCCCAGACAATTCACCCGGAAAATACAGGAAGCTATTTTGTATAGTAGACCTAAAATGTCCTGACAAGACTTCCTTATTTTTAAAACATTCATATTTGTGGCATAAAATATTACAGAAAATCCTATTATATAAGCTGGAGCTTTCTGAAAGGATTATTATCATTCTTACGAATTATCCAAACTTCCCAGAATACAAAATTTCACCCAAACTTATTTTCCTACCATGCTTACAATACTCAGAAGTGGCCCCAAAAACCTTTTTAGATGATTAACCAGATGTTGAGTTGAAAAATATGTTTACCATATTAATTAATGAATATCTAACAGGTGATTTTATTTAATTTTAGTACATTAAAATAGCTAATAAAGTTGCAAAAATGTTCTTGGTAATTTTGTGGAAATGTATTAAAGTGTCATAAAATTCTTGTCAGAGCTATTTAAATAAGCTTTATTTAGGAGTCATTTTTTGTCACTCAGTGGCTCTCACCTGATTCAACCTAACAAAATAAGTAGTTTGAGATGAAAAAGAAAACAAGCAAGGGAACCTCAGGGTGATGGGGCTGCGAGACATCTGTTTGTACAGCTAGGTGGGTCCCCCTCCATGGCAGCCATTTGCTTCAGCTGTTTCACTACCAATAAGTAGTGGTGGAAAGAGAACGGGCCAACAAGTAAGAGACCAGTCTCCAGGCTTAGAAAATTATCTTCTGAAGAACCTTGGCCGTGGTTACTCACATACAGAAGTGCCCAGAAACAAACAGGCCAGAGGCTCACTAAGTTTTTTGAGGAAACTGTATGACCAAAATAATCCTAAGTGTAGTTTCCAGAAAGCTGTCCCTATTCAAACTGCAAAACAATCCCCTGGACCGTAAATGTTCTCAGGGGGAAGAGGAACTGGAGAAGCCCACCAACGTCCATCCCAGATGTTTCCATGAAGAATAAGAATCAAGAAAGAACCTTCTGGGCTTCCCTGGTGGCACAGTGGTTGAGCGTCCGCCTGCTGATGCAGGGGACGCGGGTTCGTGCCCCGGGGCCGGGAAGATCCCACATGCCGCGCAGCGGCTGGGCCCGTGAGCCATGGCCGCTGAGCCTGTGCTCCGCAAGGGGAGAGGCCACAACAGTGAGAGGCCCGCGTACTGCAAAAAGTTTGAACTTGACTATCAATTTAAAGCAAGTACATATAGTTATGGATCAGCATACTTGAACTCCATGGTAAACACAGATCAAAAATACACAATAGATTCATAAAAGCAAAAAAGAAAGGAACTCAAGCATATTACAAAAGAAAATCATCAAACTTCAAAAGGAAAGAAGAAGAAAAAAGAAGAAGAAATGAACAAAGAAGAATTACAAAACCAACTGGAAAACAAGGTTTAAAACGGCAATAAGTACATGCTATCAATAATCACTTTAAATGTCAATGGGCTACATGATCTGATCAAAAGACATAGAGAGGAAAAAAAAAAAAAAAAAAAAAAAAAAAAAGAAAGAACCTTCTAGGGAGTCTGTTCAGGGGCCATGGAGGGTGGTGGAGAGGGCGTTTTCCTCAGAAGAACAGAACCCGGGGCAGCCAGGTGGGCTAACTGGGCCCCACCTCCCTAGTTACCCTGGACAGCTCCTCATGGACACAGACATGATCACAGGCTCCACAGAACTATAAAGTGAGACGGAAGAGAGAAGGTGCAAAGATGCAACAACAGGAAGACAGAGAAGAGGACGGCAGCTAAGAAGCTTCTCCTCTGGCTGTGAACACCCCCTTTTCCATCAGCTATTACCCAACACAAAGTTTGGACCAAAGTTGGTGGTAGGAACCAGATACTGCTCCTAGGTAGCAGCTACACAATAAAGAAGGAAGATGTTGCTGAAGGGTCTTGGCTGGAAGAACTCTTATTAAGCGGTGTTCACAGGAAACAGTTCATAAGTAAGCCAATCACTAACCATAAACTTTAAAAATATTAATCTGTATACAAAATATTCCGTATAGAAACACTTACTGCAGTCTGGCACAAATAAAAATAAGTGCAAATTAAAATACAAGTTTCAAAAAAGATGTCAAATAAATTTAAAAGAGTGGGAGGTTGTAATCTTAGTTAAAAGTCATTACCTTAGAGCCTACAGATAAATGTTTTATATATTAAACACAGTAATACCATAACTGCTATTTATTTGGATTAGTAACCAAAAAAAAAATTGTTTCCCTTTCTCTTTTAATATTGTTCACAAAAGGACCCTGTAAAGAACTCTAAATCAGTGACTTAGTTATCGCAGGGCAATCTAAAAAGTAAAATTTTTAATTAGATCAGAAAGATATTTATGGTTTATTATGCCCCTAGAGCACCAAACCTTACTCCACCTACCAGGTATTCCCCACTACATCCTCAAAGCCATGAAATTTGAGGCTTTGTTTCCAGAAAACCTCCATTAAATCTTCAATCTATCATTTTCATTTTACTATAGAAATCAAGTTTTTTTAGAAGGCCTTAACTATTCTCTTGACCTGTATTTCATTAGTTCATGCAATTTTGAACTAACTAATAAATTTGAAAACAAAATTTAAAGTGGAAAAGTGCTTGAAACATAGGAATGCTTCTCCCTCTTTTAGACGTTGCTGACCTCACACCTTACCTGTAGCTTATTTCTAACCACCACTCTCCTGCCATTGGTACAAGTAGGGACCCTCACACATTACAATTTAATGAGACTGAGGAATAAGCCATGAGCCTGTAGAGGAAAGTATTTCTTGATCCTTCCAATATTTATAATATCGTCTATAGTTTCCGTGTCTAATTAGAGACAGCTAATAATTAATGCTGGTCAATTTGCATCCAGTTAAAGATAATGAAAAATTACAAGTGGAGGAGAGACTAGGTAGAATTACTTGCTCAGCACTGGGTACCTACCTCACTATAAAGCATGCAACACTGCGGTCTGTGATTTCCAGACAGATTTCAAGCAAGAATACTTAAATGCAAAACAAGTGTATGCTCTTATTTGAGAAGTAAGACCTCATATTCCTTCATTCTTTCACTGTATTTTCCTTTCCTAAAGAGCTTTATTGAATGTAATTGGAATAAAATACACCAAATATATTTAAGGTACACAACTTGATATATGTTGGCACATGTACATATCCATAAAAATACTGCCTCAATCGAGATGAAGAATATACCCGTCACCCCAAAAAGTTCTTCTTGCTACTTTGTAGCTTTCCCCTCCCATTCCTCCACCACTGTCACCAGGCAACCACTGATTTATTTTCCATCATTTGAATATTTACATTATGTAGAATGTTATATAAATGGAATCATAAATATGTTTCCTTTTTATGTTTTCTTTCATTCATCATAATTATTGTGATATTCATTCACGTTGCATCACGTGTCATCAATTCATTGTTTTTTATTGCTAAGTACTATTATTGAACAGATACACCACAGAGTTTATCCACTGACCTCTCGATGGATATTTAGGTTGTTATCAATACTTACCTATCACAATTAGCAGTACTGTGAACATTCCTGTATATAGCTCTACTGGATTACAGTTGTTTTCGTATGCTACTGGAGTCTATTTGCTAGTATTTTGTTGAGGATATCTGTGTCTACGTTCACAAAGGATAGTTAGTCTGCGAACTCTGCATCGTAGTTTTGGTGGCTGTGTTGTTAGGCGCATATAATTTTATAATTTTTATGTCTTCTTGATGGATTGACTCTAGCGTTATCAAATGCCCTTGATTTATCAAACTGTTAATTATCAAATTGTCTCCAGTAATAATTTTTGTATTAAAGTCTTTTTTGTCTGATATTAGTATTAACCACTTCGGTTCATTTTCAGTTGTTTGCATGGTATATCTTTTTACCATTCTTCTACTTTCAATCTATCTGTGTGTTTGATATACACACAAGGAATGTATATTACTTTCCTATGGCTGCCATAATAACGTACCACAAACTTGGTGGCTTAAAACAACAGAAATTTATCCTCTTACAGTTCTGGAGGCTAGAAGTTCAAAATCAAAGTGTTGGGAAGACCATGTTCTCTCTGGTTCTGGGGAGGATACTTTCTTGCTTCTCCCTAGCATCTAGCAATTCTCAGCTATCCTTGGCATTCCCTGGCTTGTAGATGCATCACTCCAATCTCTGCCTCTGTATTAACATAGCCATTTTCTTCCTGAATCTTCCCTCTGGGCATGTCGTATCCAAATGTCTCTCTTCTCATAAGGACACGAGCTATTTTATTTTACTTTATTTTATTTTTTTCGGTATGTGGGCCTCTCACTGTTGTGGCCTCTCCCGTTGCGGAGCACAGGCTCTGGACACGCAGGCTCAACGGCCATGGCTCAGATGTCCAGCCACTCCTCAGCAAGTGGGATCTTCCCGGACAGGGGCACGAACCCGTGTCCCCTGCAGCGGCAGGCGGACTCTCAACCACTGCACCACCAAGGAAGCCCACAAGCTATTTTATATTGAGGAACCACCCTACTCCAGCATGACCTTGTCTTAACTAATTAATCTGCAATGACCCAGTTTCCAAATAAGGTCACATTCTGGGGTACTGTATTTAGAACGTCAACATATCTTTTTGTAGGACACAATTCAACTGATGAATCTGCCCTGGCCCCCCAAAATTCATGTCCTTCCCATACTCAAAATACATTCACCCCATCTCAACATCCCTGAAAATCTTATCCCATTCCAGCCTCAACTCTGAGTCCCAAATCTCATCTAAATATGATCAACTCAAAAAGTCCCAAATCTCACCTTCTAAATCATCTAAATCAGGTATAGGTGAGACTCTGGGTATGATCCATACTGGGGCAAAATTCTTCTTTATGTATGGACTTGTAAAACCTAGAAAACAAGTTATCTGCTTCCAAAATACAATGGTGGGACAAGCAAAGATAGATATTCCTATTCCAAAAGAGAGAAACTGGAAGGAAAAAAGGAGTCATGGGTCCCAAGCAAGTCAAAAGCCCAGGAAACATATTCCATCAGACTTCAAGGCCTTTCAGCAACCCTCTATGGTTGGACACTCGTTTCTCCCAATGACAGCCATGAACTCTGGACCCATCCTCTTGGTCCACTGGGTCAGCAGCTCCAATCTCTCTGCCCAAGGAGTTCCTGTTGGTCCAGTCCTCTGCATCCACGTCTCTTCCCTTAGAGTCATTCTTCCTCCATTTTACCCCATCTTTGTCCCTTGCAATCCAGGCCGGCAGGTTTTTTTTTTTTTAATCTTTATTGGAGTATAATTGCTTCACAATGGTGTGTTAGTTTCTGCTTTATAACAAAGTGAATCAGCTATACATATACATATATCCCCATATCTCCTCCCTCTTGTGTCTCCCTCCCACCCTCCCTATCCCACCCCTCTGGGTGGGCACAAAGCACCGAGCTGATCTTCCTGTGCTATGCGGCTGCTTCCCACTAGCTACCTGTTTTATATTTCGTAGTGTATATATGTCCATGCCACTCTCTCACTTCTTCCCAGCTTACCTTTCCCGCTCCCTGTGTCCTCAAGTCCATTCTCTACATCTGCGTCTTTATACCTGTCCTTTCCCTAGGTTTTTCAGAACCTTTTATTTTCTTTTTAGATTCCATATATACGTGTTAGCATCCCGTATTTGTTTTTCTCTTTCTGACTTACTTCACTCTGTATGACAGACTCTAGGTCCATCCACCTCACTACATATAACTCAGTTTCGTTTCTTTTTATGGCAGAGAAATATTCCATTCTATATATGTGTCACATCTTCTTTATCCATTCATCTGTCGATGGACACTTAGGTTGCTTCCATGTCCTGGCTATTGTAAAGAGAGCTGCAATGAACATTGTGGTACATGACTCTTTTTGAATTATGGTTTTCTCCAGGTATATGCCCAGTAGTGGGATTGCTGGGTCGTATGGTAGTTCTGTTTTTAGTTTTTTAAGGAACCTCCATACTGTTCTCCATAGTGGCTGTATCACTTCACATTCCCACCAACAGTGCAAGAGGGTTCCCTTTTCTCCACGCCCTCTCCAGTATTTATTGTTTGTAGATTTTTGGATGATGGCCATTCTGACCAGTGTGAGGTGATATCGCGTTGCAGTTTTGATTTTCATTTCTCTGATGATTAGTGATGCTGAGCATCCTTCCATGTGTTTGTTGGCAACCTGTATATCTTCTTTGGAGAGATGTCTATTTAGGTCTTCTCAGGTCGGCAGTTTTGATACTATTATAAGTCCTCCAAAGACTTCCACAGGTGTCAAGAAGACCCACTCTATGAGGCACAAGGGTTCTCCAGGTATCCTGCCTCTAGGTAATCACATCCTTCCTCCTGTCTTCTGGTCCACTGGATCTAGAAGTCACACTCTCTTTAGCAAACATGTGTCCAATCACAGCCATGGTCCTGGTTCCAGAACATGCCATCTGGGCCAGCTGAGAATTTTCCAAATCATCAAATGTTGATTCCTTTTTTGTTCAGCAAGGAGAAACCAAGCTGCACCTTCTACACTTTGCTGGGAAATTTTCTCCGTTGAATATCTAAGGTCATTGCTCACAGGTTCTACTGTCCTCCCAACAGCAAAACATAATTCAAATGAGTTCTCTGTGACTTTATACAACAAAGACCACCTTCACTCTAGGGTCCAAAAACATGTCCCTCATTTCCATCTGAGACCTCACCAGAGGCACCTTTAACATTCATATTTCTAAGAACATTGTGTTGACGATGATATGTGTGTTCTCTAAGGGGGTAGAAAGCTTTCTTTTATCTTCTGTCTTCTTTCTGAGTCCTCACCAGAATTGCATTTAACATCCATATTGATAGACAATCTCTTCAAGGCAATTTAGGTATTTTTCTATCAAGCACCTCAAACTCTTCCAGCCTCTACACATTACTGAATTCTAAAGCCACTTCTGTACTTTCAGGCATTCTTATGGCAGCAGCACCCCGTTTTCTGGTACCAGAATCTGCATTAGTGTCCTACATGTGTATTCAATTTCCTGTCTTGCTGAATAAGAGCAAGAAATTGGTCAGTTTTTTTTATCTGCTATATCCCAATACCAAGATTCCAGAATAGAACTCAGCATATTAGTACTCAGTAAATGAATGTATGAAATAACAAAATTAAACACAAAGAACAAAGTTGGTGTCATTCTTTTCCTACAGTCATTGAACATTGGGAAGCTTAGGAACAGTAAAAAATTGGGGGCACTTTTCTCTATCAAAATTTATGTATGTTACTCCCCCCCCCCAAAAAAATGTGGACAGTATGATATTTTCTGAAAATGAATATTTTCTATGCTGGAAGGACCAAGGATGTCACTCCAAGCCATGACAGTACATCTGGTCAATTCAAGAAGATAATCAGTTCATTCAAAATGCTTGTTTTTTTGATATTGACCAGAGAAGGTAAGTCAACTGGCAACTTCATCTCTATCCTTACTTGCAACCTGGCCTTACCCAAATCTATTTCAAATCATCAGTTAAAATATTTTTAATTTTTTTCATTATTCATTTTTCTCAGTCTTCTGACTACAAGTCAGAAAATATAAAAGGTGAGAAAGCTACAGTAAATAAAACATGGTAATTTTTTGTCAGAAGTCAAATGTAGATTTAGTAACAGTATACTTCCTTGCCTCCCTCTACTGATAAATTAATAGCAACACTGGGTTCAACCTATTTACTTAGAAAGATGATTATGTTTTACTGTGATCAGTAAGTCAATTAGTTTGCATTTCATTATATTTACTGTGTAAGGAAATTAGCACAGCTCAAAATATCCTTTTATGAAACCTGATGAATAAGAACAAAATGAAAAATAGAGTGACATCGTTATATACCAATAAAGTTTTAGTACCAAAACAAAAATGATGCTTGGGAAAATGTAATATAAATCTTTAAGCAGGATATAATTATACAGATTAGAAAAGACTGGAATATTATTTGAACAAACGGTCACAAGGACACTTTCACATCAAGTGTACAAAATTAAAATGAAGTTAAAATGTTTTAAATTATCTAAAAGAAGGTCTTCAGTTATTCTGGAAAATATAGGCACCAAGCCCTTCTCTTTTCTCATTGAGCTAAGTCAGTCAAGAAAATAAAAGTATTAGGAGCAGAAGTGTCCTGAAAATGTAAATGTTCAGCAAATTTTTCATTCATTAAAGAAAACCTGCCTTCTCATTTTTATCTACAACACATGGAAAATTAGATAGAGTGGGCAAGAGAATCTCAACATAGTTTCAGCAAAAGTGTTGCTGAACTCTCTGAAATTTAATACATTAACGTGAAGATGAACCAGACGTTATTCAACTTAACCTTCACAGTTACCTTCTGAGACAGGACTAGCCAGCCAGCTTTATGTAACCTGTAGTCTTGTTTGGGGACATACTGTAGATGAGGCAGGAAGGAGGTAAGTAGATTCAACTAGTTAGCGGAAGAGCTGGGATTTGAAGCGATGGAGTTTGACTCTAGAATCTTCACCTACCAACCACCACCCGCACGGTGTGTGCAGCCAACCTAAGCAAAAGCCTTTGACCTGGTGAGCTCCAAGTTTGGGTACGTTTCTGTATATTGAATGCTTCCTTGAAAGCAGCCTAAGAGGGAGAGGGAATGAACAGGGTGACAGCAAAACGTTCACGCAAACTGACATGCTAAAGAGAACGTTGTTCCTTGAAATCCTTTCAACTTTCCTTTCGTTTTAGTACTTTCGTAGCAAACAAAGCCTGCAGATCACCAAAAAAAAAAAAAAAAACACACACACACACACACAAAATATATATATATATATATATATATATATATATATATATATATAATAGACCATTGTAGTAGAAGAAAAAAACTTCAGATGAATGGATCTCAATGCTTTCTGTCACCCTTCAGCCTATGTCAAATATCAGCTAGGCTTCCACTATCAGCATCTTCAATCCTAAAACTCTTGGTGATTTAATACTAATATTATGTTAATACCGATACTGTTAATTTTATCATGTGTTAACATTAACACTGTTTACTAACATGATTTTCATTGCAGTGAAATCTGAATAGTATTTCCTTAAGTAAATATCCTTCAAGTATAAAAAATTAAATTGTATTATCTATGAAATGCCATATGTACATTGTATTGTTTCTTTGTTGGATTTTTTAAAGAAGTTTAATTCTGCTGTGGAATTGAAGGGAATGAAACAGATGAAATGCATGAGAAATAGTAAGCATAGACAGTAAGCTAGTAGCTTATGAAATTACCAGTGAAGCTCATGGGCTGTGTGGGGTACAGAGAATGGATACACAGCAGCTGGTGAGCCACAGGCAGAATCCATCAGACACGTAGATGGTAAGTTAGTAACTTCTAAAACATGTTAACAGTAGACTGAATAAATAGGAAATATGATGGAACAAACAAAAGTGTTACATCTAAATAGGAAGGCTGGAGAGACCAAATTACGATCACACCACCTCCAGGCTGACAGCTGCTACCTCCAGAAAAGGCACACACGGGTCCTTCTCAGGAGGGTCCCGTTCTAGCCCCATGGGCTCTAAGCTAGACCATAAATAAAACCCATGGCTGCTCAGCTGTCTAAGTGCCACGCAAGCTGCATGGAGCATTGAGGCCTCTGCTTTTCCCTGATAGGCAAGTGTAGGTCAGAGCCCAAGATACCTTCCATTCCTGGGCCTCCTTGCTCAGACCTCCATGCTAATTCTTGTAACCACACCATCATTGAGGAAGGCTGTTGGGCAGAGAGACAGGAGGTGGGAACACTGAATACCCCAAGACTCAGTCTTCCACCAGCTGGCATCCTATCCCATTTCTTTCTCCTTGCTTTTATTTTTTTCAACCTTTTATATAATTTCCATTCTTTGCTACAAAAGTACTAAAATAGTGAAAACGTTGAAGAAATGCTGAAGTTAAAAAACAAACAAACAAACAAACAAAACTATGTGATTCAAGCAATTTTATATCGTCTGTGACCTTTCCATTCTGTCATCTCTCTATGGCTTGCCTGGTAGCATATCTTGAGGCTAGCATTTCATCAGGGAAATTTTCGACATGATCCAAATTTTTAAAATAGATTTATAGATGGCTTGCTGCAAATCAGTAAAAGATTGACACATGAAGATGTAAAATTACTAACCTTATTGTCCAAATGTTGAAATGGCATTGAGCTATTACTATGAGCTGAAGAAAGAAAACAATACTAATATGACAGACCACTTCAAATATTTAAGTTTTAGGGTAAAAAAAGAAAATGAGAGAGAAAAAGGACACTAAAAAGGCACAAAGAAATACAGTCAAAAGTATCATTATGTTTTAGAATTTATTTCTCTCCTGCAAGCTTCAAAACTTCCCAACTTGTATTTTTAAGCACTTGAATGGGTAAATGGACTTCATTCATTCATTCCCTCATTCAACAAATGTTTGGTGGCCTCCGATTACATTCTGGGTTCACCGCTAGGCCCTGGAGATTCATTCGAAATACAATCTCCATCTTCAATAAGTCTATCTATGTATTTGTCTTTCACCTTCCAAATTTGGGAATTTTGAAAAATATCACAAATTTTTCCTTCGTGTTTTTCTTAGCATCCAACTGGCATTTTGCACTATGGTCTAGCACATTCTGTACAATGTAATCTTAGGAAGCAGTAACAAAAGTGCTATAAGAAAATACAAAATGTCCTGAGTGATGGGTCCCTTTACCCTGTTGACCAAAGGAGAAAATTATGTTTGGTCAGTTCAGAGTGGTGCTTCCCAACTGTGAGTGTGCTGACCAATCCCGTGTGGACTTTGTTGAAATTCTAATTCAGTTGGTCCTGAGGGGGACTAAAATTGCATTTCCAGCAACACTGAGTTGCTGGTGCACGGACCACACATCTAGTAGGAAGGCTGTAGACTACGGGATTTTACATTTTTTGCTAAATCTACCAGTTGATGTCAAACACAACCAGCATCGGTTTCTACTGCATGCTAGCCTCTTCTCCCAATATATTCATTCAACAAGATCTTACAGTCACCTTCCATGAGTTCTTTATAGTAAGGAAGTCAGAGCCTGGTAAGGGGGCTTCAAGTATAAACATGTAACTATCTTATAGCATCATTATAACAGGATCCAAAAGTATAATTTTGCTATTTCATCCCAGAGCCTTCTCATCCCTCCTTAAGGAAATTTCTGAATTTTCTAGGTTTGCCTACTCAGTAGCTGGACTTTGTTACGCTGATCAAAACAGGAGCAGAGAGAAAAATGAACCTAGGCCAAGAGAAGCTACATTAATACTCACCATAGAAAACTGATCCAGCATGCACGGGTAAGAGGAGGGCAGAGTTGTAACACGCACTGAAGACCAGAGATTTTTAACAGGATGACAGTGGGTGAAAAGAGACTCTCGCAGAGCAGTCTCCTTATGAGAAAAACCTCAGAAGAAAAACTTAGTCGGGAAAAGAAGGATACAGATGGATCAAGAACAAAGTTGTAACAATCTGAAGTACGAATAATGCAATTCCCACCTGATGTGTCCCCTTAAGCAATTTGTATATGGACTTAGATCACTTTTCAAGGGTTTTTCCAGTTGAAGTGTTTACATTTTTGAGCTGACACCACACTTTACCCCAACTTTACCCTAATCACACAATTAAAGAGTTAAAATTGTCACTGTCCCTTAGTTCAGGCTGTTAGAATATAAATTCTTTCCTCTTCACAAGCAGTCGTTTATTTACTGTCCCTCTAAAATTGTTAGATGCAATCAGATCTCCTCAGCCTGTTTTAAAATGTATTTTTCAGACATAAATGTATTCATCAGGAATCCTCCCTCACAAAAATAGCTATTCTGATTTTTGAATAAATATTACAGTCATTTTCAGTATCATTCACCAAGTTGAAACTCCTTAATTACACTCAGTGTTTAGAACCAAATATAGCATTGCTTCTGAGGACTTGTAAAGCGGATCTGTGATTTCGCTTGATTCCCAGAACAAAGTGTTCACTAAGAAGTAACTCGATTTTTATAAGTCTTCATGCTTCCAAAGCTCCAAGCTATGGTGCTGAGGACACGGTGCAAACAGAAGAAACAGGACAACTTTGTTCTGCCATCAGGTGTCCAGTCATGGCAGAGATGGGGGGTGGGGGGGATCTCGCTGGACTCAAAGGGACCAGCAACCTCATCTCTGCTAACAGGCAGGACTGCATCACCTTAGCTGTGCCCCGCCTCCCCGTGCCATGGCAATTCTTCAAAACATTCCACAGAGCCAGGCTCTGATTCTAGCCATGTCTCCTTCATTGCAAACACTTCCTTCTACTGTTAGATACTCCATTCAGGGGGACATTTTTTAAGACGCAGGCACCAGAGAACATAGTCATCTAGTCATCCTATTGTTCTCTCTCTGGCATCCTATCCCATTTCTTTCTCCTTGCTAAAACATCTTCTCGATGCTTTATGTAAACATCAGTCCTTGCAGCGTGGTGTAGAGGAAAAATGATATAATTGAAGTCAAATAGGCTCTGTCAGTTTCTAACCACCTTCCACCAACGTTCAGTTTTCTCTATAAGCCTGCTTCCCAAACCTTAATGTGCATAGAAATTACCTGGAAATCATGGCGAGTGCATATCTGATTTCAGTGGCAAAGGACAGGACCAAGATCCTGCATTTCCAGCAAGATCCCCAAAGCTGCCAGTGCCGCTGGTCTGAGGACCACATGCCAAGTATCAAGGTGATCAAGACTCATGTACCTTGAGTTCTTTCAAAAAGGCTGCGACATTTCTCACAAAATGGAAACTAGAGAGTGAAGTTCCAACGGTCCTCTGAGTTACACTTAGAGATGGGTCTGCAGAAAGACCGATATTGAAGTTTGTAATAGCCAAAGGAAGGGTCTAGGATGATAAAGGGTTGTGAGCAATCCTTGTCGATCTGCAGAACCCATGAGGGATTGTGTAGTGAGATACTGAGGAAACAGACAGGGTCCTTGTCACTGAAGAACCCCTGCTGAGGACTGCTGGCAGCAGTGACCCTATTCAGGGAAGCTTCTGGAAACCATACATGGGAAGCACCAAAGAGGGCAACCACTGGGAAGGGCACTGAGAGTGCTGTTTGGGGGCCTCATTACTCAGACTTGTTGGCTTCAAGATATCTCTGTGCATCTCAAAGCAGAGCGAGGGGTGCTGGTCTTTGATCAGAGGGTGAAATGACAGGAGGTCAGAGTTTTCTGGCAAATAGTTGATGACATTGGAAGCCCAAAGATTGTGCGTGGAGTGGGGAGTACCTGAGCCAGTAACAGAGGGTCCCAAACAATCCCCAGCCGTCAGCTTTTCGGCTGAAGCGCACATCCCGTTCAAGAGCGGTGACATCCAGCACTACCTAAACTCGCATGGTCCCCCTGCCTCTACCTGTTCCATCTGTTCCATTACTGAGCTGCTCCTGGAGCTTGAAAGTCCACCTTCAGCTTCTGATCGTTCTGGGGACCTACTTGTGTACCCATCCTTGTTGCCCTTCTTCCTCCGAATCCCAACCTACTACCCATGAGGCATCAGCAGATTGCACTGCTGGCACACCGAGAGCTTATTGCTAAATGAGCCATATAAATCTTATTTAAAGTATTCCTGAACTTGGAGCCACGTGAAACCTGCCTGTCAACTGTGCTCCAAAGAATTATTGTCCATGTATTATTACCTCCTCTGGATTGCCAGTTAGTCATCTATTTTAGCAATCCTCTGCTAATGACATTAGGTTGGGACTTATTCACATGCTTTTGGAGAGATGTTTTATCAAAAGCATTGCTAAAATCAAGATAAACTGTGCCTTGTTTGCAAGGCAGAAATAGGGACACAGATACAGAGAACAAACACCAAAGGGGGAAAGCCGGGGTAGGGGGGAGAGCGGTGGAGGTGGGATGAGTTGGGAGACTGGGATTGACATATACACACTAATATGTATAAAATAGGTAACTAATAAGAACCTGCTGTATAAAATAAAGATAAATTATGCCTTCATAAATTAACTTAGTTACTTCATCAAAAAAATTCAGATTAGTCTGACATGATTTATTTTTAGAGAATCCAGGCTAACACCTGCTCGACAACCCAGACAATTGATTTCATTATTTTAGAACATATTTAACATAGTAGCTCAGTTTGCTAAGAAAAGTTCAAATAATTGACCAATCACCTTCTCCATTAAGAGTCCAGAAAAAAAAATCACAGGGAACACTAGTCTCTTAACTATATGCAAGAACAGAGTTTTAGAAATTATTTTCGAATTCTCATCCTCAGTAAACTTCAGAGGTACCAGATCTCAATTACTTTGAATAACGTGAAACGTTTTTATTGGCCTATTAATAGATAAGTGCATCTAAGAGAAGAGCCTTTGTTTCCATATGTCTGTGCGTCACTCATGGTATTAAAACCACTTGGCTATTTTGTGAAATCTCTTCTATACCTGTTTCTTGACAGAGTGAACACGGAGGGCAGAGTTGGAATTATTTATGAGTAAATTATTTATGCGTCAATTTGCATACGTTTCTGCAAGACGGCAACGGTGGCTGGGTTGTGAAGTAAA
The DNA here is from genome assembly GCF_000442215.2 of Lipotes vexillifer. Classification (NCBI taxonomy): domain Eukaryota; kingdom Metazoa; phylum Chordata; class Mammalia; order Artiodactyla; family Lipotidae; genus Lipotes; species Lipotes vexillifer. The sequence continues at coordinate 2,703,100 of NW_006785319.1, forward strand.
CTCAGAAATTTCAGTCTCATGTGACACTAATGTATGCTGCTGAGGGGGAAGGAGATGGGTTGGACTAGGAAGCTAAAGTGGAGAGAGCACATGAGTACTGACCAACCTCTCGGATAACCAGAGCCACCGGAACGAGAGCTACAAACACCCCCTGGACCTTCCCCGTCTCCTGGCTTCTCTGTGCTTCCCTCCAAGGTCAGGGGAAAGAAGCTTCCTCTCACTGAAGACGGGGCCCCTCCCACCTCTCACGTTCACATTAATGGCTGCACTAGAGTTGAGCCAGCAATTCACTGCTGGTTCCAGGTTAAAAGAATTGAAGGTCTTTACTGGATCTGGTTTGAATCATCTCTGGGCCAATAAATGGTGGTTAGCGGGAGGGATACACAGTAAACCATGTTCTTCAGTAACTGGCAGTAAAAACATTTCACCTGCATCCCACCTTCCACACACAAAAGTTGTCAGTAAAATAATCTGTAACTTTCACTTTCATATCAGTGGACATGTTTCAATGCATTTATGATAAAAGGAGAATTTAAAAGCATATTTAAGATGGTTTTATTTCCAAAATTCAGATTAACAGAACAAAGTATCAAATTAACTTTCAGTTCAAGATGGCAGAGAGAGCATAAATCTCACTGAAATGAGGGAATAAAGATACAATTGAAATAAGAATAAGAGAGTGGAGAAACTCAAAAGCAGGAGCACCAGGGTTATGACCATTTCTCCAAGTTCTGAGAGCTGGAGAGCTGCTGGGATAGTTCTGCCAGAAGGAAACAGACGTGAGGAAGCCACAGACCAGCACACACCCTCAGGGGCTGCAGGCAAGGGTGGAGCAGCCTACCAGGGGAGAGAGGAGCGCTCCTGGCTAGGACTCTGAACAGGACCGAGGCTGGGAGTTAGAAGCAAACATACACACACCACTGTATATAAAGTAACCAACAAGGACCTACCACATAGCACAGGGAGCTCTACTCAATATCTTGTAATAACCAGAAGGGAAAAAGAGTCTGAAAAAGAATATATATATATATATATATATATATATATATATATATAAATAACATAAATCACTGAATCACTGCTTTACACCTGAAACACAACACTGTAAATTATAAATTAACTATACTTCAATGTAAGTAAGTAAATAAATAAATAAAAGAAAAACAAAAAAGCAAAACTTATATGGGAAGCTTAATTGCAGATCTGTAATCTGAATATCTGATTCCTCCTTTTCACCCCCAATGCAGAGTGCAATCAACAGGGTTTAATGGCCAGAAAAGCATCAGAAGGCTCATCTCTAAGAAACTGAACACATAAGCTAGGAAGATCTAGGATTTCTTGTGAGCAGGATGGTAAAACAGGATAAAATCTTTCTGACGCTCTCACTTTGAGAGGCAGCATCTTGACAATCCTGACAACCCTGGTGACCCGGCTGACTAAGAATTATACTCAGGGAGACACCTCGGGAGGCCTTAGAACAAATACACACGGTCTACACCAGCCTTGGGTCTTAAAAGTGTGTGAGCAACCAAGGATGACCAGACATTGGAGGAAAGCCATGAAGGAGAAATAACTAAATAAAAACTTTTACTGAATTATAGTTGACTGACAATATTATATTAGTTCCACGTGTAAAGCACAGTGATTCAGTATTTTTATAAGCTATACTCCATTAAAAGTTATTACAAGATAATGCCTATAATTCCCTGTGCTGCACAATATATCCTGTTGCTTATCTATGTTATACATAGTAGTTTGTATCTCTTAATCCTCTACCCCTGTTTTGCCCCTCCCCCTTCCGTCTCCTCACTGTTAACCACTAGTTTGTTTTCTGTGGCTGTGAATCTCTTTTTAGCATATATATTCATTTATATTATTTTTTAAATTCCACATATAAGTGATAACACACAGTATTTGTCTTTGTCTGACTTAATTCCACTAATCTTAATCTCTGTCTATTCACATGCTGCAAATATTTCATTCTTCTTTAAGTCTGAGTAATATTCCAGTGTGTGTGTGTGTGTGTGTGTGTGTGTGTGTGTGTGTGTGTGTGTGTGTGTGTGTGTGTGTGTGTGTGTGTGTGTACACACCATATTTTCTTTATCCATTCATCTGTTGATGGGCATTTGGGTTGTTTCCATATCTTGCTATTGTAAATAGTGCTGCTATGAACACTGGGACACATACATCTTTTCAAATTAATCTTTTCATTTTTCTGGATATGCACCCAGGAGGGGGATTGCTGGATAATATGACAGCTCTAATTTTAGTTTCTTGAGACACCTCCATCCTGTTCTCCATAGTGGCTGCACCAATTTACATTCCCCCCAACAGTGCAGGAGGGTCCCCTTTTCTCCACACCCTCTCCAGCATCTGTTATTTGTAGAGTTTTTGATGATGGCCATTTTGACAGGTGTGCGGTGATATCTCATAGTTTTGATTTGCATTTCTCTGATAAGTTAGCAATGCTAAATATCTTTTCACGTGCCTGTTGGCCATCTGTATGCCATCCTTGAAAAAATGCCTATTCAGGTCTTCTGCCCATTTTTTGGTTGGGTTGTTTGCTTTTCTGATATTGAGTTATGTGAGATGTTTATATTTTTGGATATTAACCCCTTGTTGGCCATAACATTTGCAAATTTTTAAAAAATTTCTGAGCAAGTAGGGATAATTCAAGAAAGAGAATAGCTCCAATAACACTGTAATCAGTATACTCAAGAGATGTAAGAAGATATTTAACTCATAAAATAAGAATCAAATGTTATCTGAAGGAAGAGGCAGAGAACAGGAAACAAGCACTAAAAGGTCAAAACTACACTAACAAAAAGACATAGTCAATAAACTTTGCAAAATCTCCTGGATTACAGAAAACAAAACCCAAAGATATGGAAAATGTGAACCATGTTATTTTGCACGATCAAAGTTCATAAGAGCTATTTACTGAGGTTCAACATTCGTAGCCAATCCATAAACGCAACATGAAGGGGCAAAGCTTCCTTTTCACGGTGCTATGTCTTTGTGTGGAAGGACCACCATCAGAACTACACTCCAGGCTCTTGGCCACTACTAACTCACTCCTAGTGGCTGAGAAGGGGAGACACTTATCTGGTTGGTCAAGACTGGAGGAAGAATGGGGCCCTGATGGCCCTAACCCTTCTGACCCCATTGGGGCTTGAGTGTTTGCAGAGAACGTGTGCAGAGCTCCGCTCTCTTCAGTGGGGGTGACGGCGGTCCAACCCCACTGGAAAGCCCCAAGGTCTCCACACTGCCTGACTGGGGGTAAAGCTCTGCCTCATTCTGGAGGGAACTAAGAAAAGAGTGTTTGTGGTCAAACTCTGAAGCCATATTGTCCCACAGCTCTGCCTGTAACAAAGCTTCCATTTAGGATCAAAATATCAATTATGCAAATACCGAACGGGGGAGAACTGACTTGGCAGGAGGGTATATAAAAGGCTCTGAGATTTAGTTGACTAACACTAAGCTGGCAGCCATTGATAAAATAACATTCATTAAATGGCATCACAATGCCCTCTTCTAGGTATCTAGCCTATAAAATAGTGACAGAAACAGGTCCATGCAGTCGGGGTACAGCACTGTTTGCATTAAAAACAAGCGTCTAGGGCTTCCCTGGTGGCGCAGTGCTTGAGAGTCCGCCTGCCGATGCAGGAGACGCGGGTTCGTGCCCCGTTTCGGGAAGATCCCACATGCCGCGGAGCGGCTGGGCCCGTGAGCCATGGCCACTGAGCCTGCGCGTCCGGAGCCTGTGCTCCGCAAATGGGAGAGGCCACGACAGTGAGAGGCCCGCATAACGCAAGAAAAAAAAAAAAAAACAAGCGTCTACCTAACTCTAAAGGTGGACAATATTGGTCTAAAATTATTTCAAAAAGAAAAACTTTCACTTATCCAGTGATTTTTTTAAGAATTTTATTGAAATATAGTTGGTTTACAATGTTGTATTAGTTTTGGGTGTACAGCATACACACACACACACACACACACACACACACACACACACATATGTACATACTCTTTTTCAGATTCTTTTCAATTATAGTTTATTATAAGATACTGAGTATAGCTTCCTCTGCTATACCGTAGGTCCTTTGTGATTATCTATTTTACATATAGTAGTGTGAATATGTTAATCCCAAGCTCCTGATTTATCCTCCCCCCCCTTTCCTCTTTGGTAAACATAAGTTTGTTCTCTACGTCTGTGAGTCTTTCTATTTTGTAGACAAGTTCATTTGTATCCTTTTTTTAGATTCCACATATAATCGCTATCATATGATACTTATCTTTCTCTGTCTGACTTACTTCACTCAGTATGACAGTCTCTAGAGATTGTGCAGTGATTTTTTTTGACTGAATCTCAGAGCCCTGGGTTCCTCCGTGCTGCCTCAGGGGCCACTACAGGAAGCAGAAAATAAGGGGCCACAGACCCCACCGCCTCTTTTGCCTCCCCCAGAGCAGCCCCACGTTGGACTGTTTGCTGTCCGATTTCATTAATCGATTTACATGGTCTGGGTCCCGACTCTTTGCGTGAGTTCACCTTCTGTTTCGCTCTGTCCACTAACACTACCCTTTGAGTTTGAATTCCTTCCTTCCTTCTGTCCTTCCTTCCTCTCAACAAGTGTTAAAATAGTTATCTTAGACAAAATCAATAATAATAATTATTATTAAGTGCACGTTACAATACCTAAGTTGACTATTTGCCCAATGGACAGAGAAAGCTAGTGTCTGCTTCCTTGCCGGCCCACTTTGAGCGTTCTCTCCTCAAAAGCCTCCGAGGCCACCACGTTGCTTCTTTGCTATCAGGCTACCCTTTCTCCAGAGTCTGGTCAAGATTAACATTTTCTGATTCCACTCTTGGTCTAACCACAGAAAATTAGCTGTACTCTGCCTTATTCCCTCAGGGCTGGTTTTTATCATCAGCACATATAAGCTAAACTATTGATAATATGTATTTTAAATACTCCCAAATCATATCATCATATTAAGTGTTAACTTCACTGCCTCGACCATGCAAACCAAGAATTTTATAGAGTACTTGGAAAGGGGAGATTTATAGACAAAGAAGTTTGGGCACCTTTCAAATTATACCAATATGGGTGGATGCCTAGTATTTTAACACGTCTCTTCACTATTCAGAAATAAAAGCATTAAAAATTCTACACGACAGTAAGGCGCAGATAGTGAAAAGCACCATAATATGCTTATTTCACAAATTTCACAAGTCAAAATCCTGTTTTTATCAAGTAGGAAGCCTTTTATTAACAGAATATGCAGTCACTTCCAGCATCTAATTAGGTCTAACTTAATCCCTTCTCACTACCCTATAGGGTTGGCAAGTGTAAGTTAAATAGCAAGCTTGGTTTAACGAAGATGCTTCAGGAGAAAAAGGAGCGGAAAATTTCAAAAACAGTAAAGCTTTCCCACTGAGACTCTCCCTCTGCAGACACTTCAAGGAACTTAGGAATTGAAGTCCCTCAGGACACAAAATTGGGAACTCTGACCTGGTGAATGTACTACTTGCCTTTGTTCAAGAAAGAAAAGAATATTTTATCACTATGGTCTCATCCTTCACTTAGATTCTTTACGGTGAGGAGGTGAACAGGGAGGAAACAGAAATGGTGGATGGAAACAAATGGAACAAAGTGGAAACGTGGCTTCAGATCAGTTCCCAGGAAGGGAGGAGCTGCAGGTGTGAGGGTCTCTGAGCTCTGTGGCCAGGGGGAGAGCGGGGGTCGGGGGCGCTGAGCGAGCACACATGGCTTTGGTCCCTTCTGCACCCAGTGCTGTGACCTTGGATGCAGGCTGCCTGCAAATGTGACAGAGCTGGAGGGGCACTTTCTTCTACTTACTTCAGCCCAAAAAAGACAGAAATACTCGAGCCGTGATGAATGGTGTCTGAATTTAGCTTGCCTGACACACAAATCAGTTAAGGTGGGTGAGTGACTGCCGGGACCCTTCAGATTTCTGCTGCATCATCAGAAAATATTAACAGCATTTTGAAAAAAAAATGTGGTGAAATAAGTGAACTTGTGGAGGGTTATATTTCAAATTGATGTAAGTTAATGAAATGAGAGACTTAAGGGAATATTTTCTTAAAGGTGATAATTGTGCATTATTAAAGTTTTGATTTCTTAGGTTATATTCAACATCGTGAAAACTTTCTTTGTAAAATTAACTATTTGCAAACTGTTTCCATATCTGTGAGTGAAATACAAATACAGTACCATGGCAGTATAACTCTTCTAAATTTATGGTTAAATTAATATGTATAGTTAAAATTTAGTTTAACATTGAAATTAGAGTATATCAACAGTTCCTTGCTTTAAAAACAAAAACTTCTAAGTATGTTAAAAAATATCTCCTAGAAGGCATTGTTAACCCAAAGAATGCGGTTATCACTACTCAGTTTTTATTTATCAGAGAATACGTGTGCCCTTCAAGGCTAACTCTTCTCTCCTAAAAGAAAATGTGGAGGGAGTGAGGGCGCAGGAGTGAAGGATACAGGTGCTGTCAAGTCTAGGTGGTGCCTGGGGGGGGGGGGGGCCAAGGGTGCTGGTAAGGCGTGGGGGGGCCGGGGGGGGGGGGGGTCCCTGGAGTGTATCATAGCAGGGATCTCTTAGCCCAAATAATTTGTACAAGTGTAAATTAGATTTTTACATATAAAGTGAATATATAAGAAATCTAAGTTTTACGAATTTTCCAAACTAGGTGAAAACATAGCAAGATAGGAAAAATTTTCTTTTTCAAAATCAGCAAAGTGCCAAATACATTTCTGTGTTATAACTCCTGTCCTGAGTGACTTATATCCTTTTGAACAATAATTTATTGATTTGACGGAAAACACTTAGTACCTCCTCTATCCAGGCACAGATCTAGACATTTGGCATAGGGCAATGACTAAACATAGAGATCCCTGCCCCCAAGGGGGCCTACTTTCTAGCAGGGGAACAGGCAATAAAGATAATTATAATAAATGAGTAAATACATAGTGTGTTAGAAGATGATAAGGCACTATGGAAACACACAGAGCAAGTGGGGAGATCAGCTGTCAGGATGGGGAGGCAGTCTGCAGTTTCAGAGAGGACCATCCCTGCAGACATCATTTCAAAGGTTACAGCTGAGCATACAAAGGAAGTGAGTGAAAAGAGGAGGAAAAAGACACAGTTAAAAAGTCAGCCCCAGATGGAAGAGGAACTGTTCATTTTAACCACAGGTATGAAGGCAGAGCGTGTGATGCGGATGCTGTTAGGTGGTGGATGTGTTGGTGGCAATCTGTGGTTGTTCTTTTCTGATGGCTTTCATTTGCTCAACGAAATAGGCAACAAAATAATCAGCTAAGACAAATATGGGGAAGGAGAAGTTGGGAGTTTGAGAAGAGAAGGTATGAAATACCTGTCTAGGAGGGGGACAAACAAATTAGCTAGGGAGATGGATCACAGTCGTCAGGCAGCATTAAGGGTCCACCAGGACTCACCCAGGCACACCCAACATGGCTCTGTGTTTTTCATCCCCACCATCATGAGTGCTGGCACAAAGCAGACAGGCCTACGATGAAACACTGAGTGTATGGGTGAATGCAAGGAGGTGATTAGATAGATTGGAATTTATGCTTTGTAAGAAGAGAAGAGAGACCATTAAAGGGTTAACAGGCAACAGAAAGCTGCAGAATCAATGGATCAGAGGTTTTGTGGGGGTCAAAGGATTGTCAGCGTCAGATTAATTGTGGGAGTTACTTCCAACTTTATAGGAAGTGATGGTTAGAGTGGGATGGATAAACTGTAGACAGTGGAGGGATTAGTTATTGGTGATGACAAGGGCCATGATTATGGCCAGGGGAGGGCAGGACTGAAGAAGAAAAGACAAGGACAAAAGTAAGTGAAGAGGCACTGAAGTAACCCAGGGAACAGGTCTTCAGAAAGGTCAGCCACGTGTATTTCTAAGTCACCCAGAATCAACACCGAAATCATGCTGGGGAGAGTGACAGTAACCCAGGAATTAAAAGTTTAAGGAGGGCTTCCCTGGTGGCGCAGTGGTTGGGAGTCCGCCTGCCGATGCAGGGGACACGGGTTCGTGCCCCGG
>NW_006785319.1:2711298-2753249 GCF_000442215.2 Lipotes vexillifer
GTCCGGAGCCTGTGCTCCGCAAATGGGAGAGGCCACGACAGTGAGAGGCCCGCATAACGCAAAAAAAAAAAAAAAAAAAAAAAAAAAAAGTTTAAGGAAACGAGGGAGCCTGAGTCTGGGGTCGGTAGCAGCTGCAATTAGGGATAATGAATAACTTTTGGTGACAACAAGTCCAATACTGGCATTTTAGGAAGGAGGGAGAGAGGAGCATGGAAGCCCTGACAGGAAACAATATGGCACCTGTAGGACCTTCAGAATCAGCCAGGGAGAATGGCTGGGAGGGAAATGGTTTACCCCTTGAGAAGGCTGCAGGGGAAGGATTCCCCAAGAGGGATCTCTGGATGGTGCTCAAGGTCTGAATTGCAATTTAGAAAAATATTTCACACTACAAGCTTTATCCTGCCTAGGGGCCAGGCATGGTAAACGTGAGTTGAGGTCCATGGAGAAAATGAGTCTCAATTCAACAACTTTCTCCTCTTGCCCTCCACCTGCCACAGTGTTAGAAATTCTTCCATGGGGGCTTAGGAGGCCACCTGGTATGGGATGCTGATGGCCAGAGAAAGATCACCTTCACTGGGAGGATGTGTCCAGTGTCCCAAACTGAAAGAGGCTCTCAGGGTACAGTATAAACCTTATCACGCTGTGTGCTTATATATGGAGGGGTAAATCCTCAGAGGATACCAGCAGAACACATCTTCACTCATAAAAGTTTGTCCTCAAATTTCAAAACTGTCTCAGGAAGCACATCAGAAGTGGGTAAAAATAAAATTCCTCCAGACTTGTAAGGGCCTTGCATGCGATAATTCAGCTTTTCAAGAGCAGAGATTTTAGTTTTTTATTTTTTCATAAGGCAGAGCACAATCGGGACCTCTCCACCATTTCCTTTAGCTTTGAAACATGTTTATTCCAAATCCCACAGTTTTATGTAATATTTATGTACCTTCAACTCTCTACATGTGAAGAAAGGTTTAAATACATCTCTAATTTCACCTCCCTGACTAATGAGTTAAATGAATAGAAAAGTAATGAGTGACAGTTGAAAAGTGAGTTATTCATGAAAGAGGGTGGGATAAAATGTTGATAGATTTCTTTGAAAGTGTACTGTTCTTTTTTTTTTTTTTATAACTTCCTTTAAAGCACACAGGTCTATCTCCATAACAACAAAAAAATACCTTTGCAACACTTTGTAGTAAAAGGATAAAACACTGTTGAGTATTTTCAGAGTCTTAAAAGATTGCCTTCTAAAGGCTCTATGATAAATAATCCAAGTTTTCTTTTAATGTCCCCACCACTTGAAAGATAACCCTACCTAGCTTATATAGTGACTAGATGGGTCTTTTACATCTCTGAAAGGCTGAGCAACTCTCTTTAATCAAGTACCATTATATGTGTGGGTTGATAAGATGATAGTAAGATTTTTTTTTTCAAATTCAACAGAGGATGCCCCTGTTGACATTTGATTTTTAAAAAATCTTCCTCTATACCCATATCTTGCCATAGTTTCAAGTAGCTTTATTATCAGCTTGAAATATAAATAAATAGCACCTTAACTCTTGAACTCACAGTTTCTTACTCAAAACAATCACAATCATTTTCATCGTGCTGTATCTGAACTAATCCCCCAACGTTTACCATATCACTTAGAGGAGCTCCGCTCCACTCCCCTAATCTTAAACTCCGCAATTAGGTTTTGCAAAGAAAACTTCCTTATCACTGCCAACTCTCTCACAGCTCAAAGCCTGGATTTGTCCTCATTGTGACTTGGAATTCTTAAGATGGCACAGATGATACATTATTCAACTCCTCTCTTTACACATTTTTTAACACTTGTTTTCCATTAAATTTTAAAATATATTTATTTTGTTTAACAATGAGTCATTATGATCTAATGAAAGATTAAAACCCATTGATAAACAACCAATGGATGTCTCCCATACATCATTTCTCTTAAAATCATGACTGATCCCTAGACTTAAATATATAGAAGTTTTGATAGAAACGGCATCTTGATGGAAAATTTGTGTGAGGAATTGCTTAAGTTCTATTAGGTCCTATCTAATTAAGTTTCAATTAAAAAATCTCAAAAATGTTTGTGCCCTGATTAGTAGAGCATGAATCATATGAACAGCTACTTTCTGACAAAAGAAATGTTTACTTGATCATGAAACTGTATCCACATAATTCAAACATGTCTGTGTAACAGTTGAGCAGATACATAACCAAGATATTTGTCTCACTACTAGAAAAAGCAATAGGCTGATAGCCTTTTCAGATGAAAACTGCTCACAGTAAATACACTGAGCCCCAGTTCGCTCAGCTATAACTGAAACAGTAAGTATCTTTCTCAGAGTTATTGTGAGGACCGAATGAGATAATGCTCATAAAACGCTTAGCAAGTCGTGTAGTACATATATTAATTAAATTAGACGTTGGCTCCATGAAAACAATTAAGTGTTAGTTATCATTGCTCTTTATATGATTACTAATATGTGCTCCCAGTCCTAGCTTGGAGATTCTGTTACAACCTGTTCCTGGGTTGTTTTCTTGAGTATCCCATGGTATACTTTTTCCACTTTAGCCCAATGATTATGCTCAGCTCCTTGCCTTTGTTCCTGCTGTTTCTTGATCCAAAACATTCTTCCTCAGCCTATTCATTCCCATCACACGCATTCTCTGGGATGCCACCTCAACCCGCCCCGGCTGTCCCCATCTGCATTTGCTACGGATGACTGCACAATGAGCTACTACCCCAATCCTGGTGGCTTGACAGAACACTTGCTATCTCTCTAGGTGTAGAGTTCAGGTGTGGCTTCCCTGGGTTCCCTGTTGCAGGTTCTCAGGGGCTGCAGTCAAGGTGATGCTGGGGCTACAGCCTCCTCTCCAGGATGGAGCATGGGCTGTGTCTCCATGTCTCTCCTGGGGCTAGTCCCAGGAGGCAGTTCCTTCCAGGCTGCTGATGTGGGAGACTTGCTGCTTCCACAGTGTTGGCAGATGCGCCTCAGCTCTCTGGCACCACACAAATCTCCAACATGGCAGGATTTTTTTTTTTTTTTTAAACAAAACTATCAAAGTGTACAAGCTTAGAAGAAATAGAAAGAGAAAGCCAACAAGAACAAGGTCACAGTCTTTTGTAGTGCAACTAAGCCAGGGGGATTTCATTACTTTGTCTTATGCTCTTTGTTAGAAGCAAGTCTCTAGCCCTCACCCCCTCTCAAAGGGAGGGGTACGAATACCAGGAAGTAGGAACCCTTGGGGACCATCTTTGACAGCTATCTGTTATCATCTCACCTTCAAACCACCTCTGACTATTCAGCTGCTACAAACTTTTATGAAAATAATTAGGAAATTAGTGGTTAATTTACTTTCCAGTTTCAACTGGTCTCAACACCTTAGAATTTTGAAAGCACTAATATCTAGATTCACAGTTTTTAATGTGTCATAAAATTGCATGCTTTTTTCCCGACAATATTGTATGTTGTCACGTGTCTCTATCTCTGGGAGAGTTTAGTACAAATGGTGGATTAAATAAATACTAGTTGAAAAAGCAAATATGATTTCTCACTGATAAACAATCTGGATGATGGAATTCTAACACACTTCCATGAAAGATATTCATATCTCCGGAAAGAAAAAAAATATTTATTTTTTTCTATAAAAATGATACATTTACATATTAATACAGAAACAAACTGGCCTATATTCCCTGTCTTTGCAACATAATATGTTTTCTATAAAGACAAAATTATGTGACTTCAGCTACAAGATACTGTATTATAACTGTTTACAAGAACAAAGGAGCAAAGAAGACAAACTTCTTTTAAAGATTTTAGAATTACTTTGTGATAATAAAAATGTAGGCCTCTTTTCCTTCACTCCATTGGATGTATTCACGGAAAAGAAAATTTAAATCAATCACTTTTAAACAGCACAAAGCAGGTATGATATATGTCACCTATAAGAATTATATCTTTCAAATGCTACAAATGATTAAATTACTACAGAGATCTTCCCTCTAAAACATTAACATCCCACAAATATAGCTTTAAATAAGCCTATAAATTCAAAGAAATTAGTCTTAAATTAAGGCTAAAATATTTTTATTCTAAATAGCCTAATGACCTACTTTTCTTCTAATAACTAGATCTGGCAAGTAACACAAAAAAATAGATGGATTGCTTCATATGAATCTAGACTGGACCATGTAATTGGAATTTGATTAGAGAGGTAAAATCAATAAAATCTCTTGAGCTGTATGTTTAGACATATTACACTTTCAAAACTGTACCCTATTCCTTTCTGACCACATTTATATTGGGATTAAATAATCCACTTTAAATTCCTCTTATGTCACTAAAAATTGGAATAGTGCTGTTAAAATCTTAGTTAATTCAGATGAATTCATGTAATTCCAAGGATGCTAGATAATTATTATAATCTAGAAATATTTAGCAATAAAAGAAACGCTGATTAAAAGGAGCAAAGTAAAAGCATTAATAATATTTGTAACTTTTCTCAAAACCAATGAAAGCAACTACAGGAAGATAAATAAATAAATAAAGGGTGAGGGCTCCACTCTCAATGGGACACAAAATATCCCTCAAGCTGATATATTCCTCCTCGACTCTCAAGTAGAATTCAAATTTCATTAAAGTTATTATCAGGAAACAATAAAGCTCTTAGAAGAAAAGAAGGGTGAATATTATTGTGTCTTTGGAATGGGAAAGATTTCTCAAACCTAACACAAAAGCATGAACAATACACTAAAGAAAAATTTGGTAAACGAACCACTTTAAAATCAAATAGTTCTTTCCATCAAACATCACATTGAGACTTCCACTTCTGTTTAGAACAGAAAGTCACAAGAGAAAATTGTCACTACCCAAATGACAAGAACAAGCTGAGAAGCTACAAACTCATATCTCAAACCCACTGGAGAGCTGAGGAGGCAAAGAAACATGAATTTACTAAACTCACTTAAATTTACTAAAGAGGGAGGACAGGAAAACTATGAGAGAAAGTCTCCGAGAACGCCCACTGTATACCAGGGAGAGGACACATGTGGCTGGAGGAGGGGCAGGAGAGCTGAGGGGCACCACTGGAGGCAGAGACACATCACATTTGTGCAAGATTCAGGATAGAGTTCTAGGATGAGGAGAATCGTCAGACCCTCTAATCCCTAACTTTGCAAAGAGGCCCTCATCTGGCCTTCATAGCAGCTGAAGCCAATGGAGAAAAATCCAGAAAACCCATTTAGCTACAAATGTGATTCAACTCCCAACACTACTCTGACGAAAGAGTCAAGTTCATGACTGAGCAGAAATTTTATTTACTTCAGTCTCTACTGCTCTCTAATGTACAATGTATGGTACAGAATAAAACATTATGATTCTTTCAATAGGCTTATTAGCAGTCTGGCCCATCATCAAAACAAATCAGTCAACGTACACTTGGGTCAACAGAAATTATTCAAGGTGAAATATAAGGAGCAAAAACGAATAAGCAAAATAGAATAAAATACTCTTTGGAACAGTATCAAATCAACTACCATAGGTATAACTGGAGTCAAAAAGAGAAGAGATTAAAAATAAGGCAAAAAAATTTGAAAAACACACAAATTATAAATCAACTATACTTCAATAAAAAAATTAAAATAAATAAAAAAATAAAGTTGCTATGCACATTAGTGGACAAAAAAAATTTGAAACACAATGGCCAAGAGTTTTCCAAAGTTGATGAAATCAACAAACCACATATCAAAGTTTAAAACATTAGGCAGAATAAATAAATCACACCTAGGCCCATCATAGTCAAACTGCTGAAATCCAAAGATAAAGATTGAATTTTAAAATCAATCAGAGAACAAAAGATAGGTTATATTTTTATATATCATGTCACAGGTATAAAAGTGATAGCTGAAGTCTCAACAGAAACAATGAAAGCCAGAAAAAAATGGCACAGTTTCTTTACATTACTAAAAGAAAAAAACAGTTGTTAGCCTAGAGCCTATAACTAGTAAAAATGTCCTTTTCAAATAGAGGAAAAGAAAAATGTGTTCGGATTAATCATATTAAAGAATGAATGCTGTCGTTTAAATAATTACAAAGGTTTGTATTGATGTTTATGCAGGAGTTACTCTGTAATTGCTGTATCTAGAAAATCTTTTCACTGATTTATATTCCTAAATTCTGCAGGATTTTCTAGTGAACAGGTAAGATTGTAGAGAATGAATACGTTTTTTCAAATGTCCAAATGTCAAATGTCCAAATGTCAAATGCGCTGAAGAAAAATAAGGGATCATGTAAAATGAGAGCATTAGACTGACTCAAGTTTTCTTTGACTTTACAATAACTGTACTAACATTGTTTATTTTGAATGTACTGTGTAAATCCAGAAATATGTAACCCCACAAGGTTTAGAAATATTAATTATCCCTGAAGTGAGTTCAAACAATCCCAAACCATTGAAACTTATTACTAAAATGAATGGAGCTGATTCTAGTTTGTTAGGGGCCTACCGTATGACTAGGAGTGCTCTAAACCAAATCCTGTGTAGAATACAATCTTAACTAAAGTGCAAGCAATAGAAAATGTGCAAATTTGACTGTTTAACCACAGAAATTTTTTAGAAATTAGGTAAGCAATTTCTTTTTTTCTGGAAAGAGGACTTTATCACTAACTGTGATAGTGACTGACTATCATTAATCTGCTGGGGCTACTGTAACAAAATAATACAGACTGGATGCTTTAAACAATAGAATTTTATTTTCTCACAGTTCTGGAGCCTGGAAGTCCAAGATTAAGGTGTTGAAGGTCTGGATTCTTCTGAGGCCACTTTTCCTGGCTTGTCAGTGACCCTCACATGGTCTGTCTTTGTACTTACACTCCTGGCATCTGTGCATTCAAATTTCCTCTTCTTCTAAGAACATCAGTCATATAGGATCAGGGCCCACTCTAACAATCTAATTTTAACTTAATCATCACTTTGAAGGCCCCATCTCCAAATAATCACATTCTGAGTTGCGAGGGTTTAGGACCTCAACATATGAATTTGGGGGAAAACACAATTCAGCTCATAATACTGACATTGTTTAAGGTGTGTCACATAATGAGAACTTAAAAAGCCAAGTAACTTTAATTCAGAATTGTTACTGTTTTTAAATTTTCTACAGACAACTTTTCCACGTGTCCTATACGTAGGATGAACCAGTCATACTGTCCCACGGTGGCTAAGAACACACTTAATAATAAAATACTGAATACTTTCCTCCTAAAATCATGAACAAGGCAAGGATTTCAGTCATCACTATTTCTATTTCTATTCATTATTGTAACAGGGAACCTCACCCATGTGATAAGGCCAGAAAAAGTAATACAACACATAAAGATTGGAAAGAAACAAGTAAGCCTGTATTTATTTGCAGATAACATGATTGTGTACATAGAAAACTAAGGATCCAACCAAAAAAAAAAAATCCTGGAAATAATAAGTCAATCACTAAGGATACAAACCTAATAAATTAAAATTAACTGTATTCTTATTGCACTAGCAATGTATATTGTACAATTTTTTTAATTTGCAATTGAACACAACTACTTAGGGATAAATATAATAAAAGATGTGCAAGATCTCATATCAAAATTGTAAGACATTTCTGAAATAAAGTAAATGAAATCTTTAAAAAAAACAGGAGAGTTTTGAGAGGATCAAGATGGTTGTGTAGAAGGATGTGCTCTCACTCCCTCTTGTGAGGACACCAGAATCACAACTAACTGCTGAACAATCATCAACAGGAAGACACTGGAACTCATCAAAAAAGATACCCCA
Organism: Lipotes vexillifer; assembly: GCF_000442215.2. NCBI lineage: Eukaryota > Metazoa > Chordata > Mammalia > Artiodactyla > Lipotidae > Lipotes > Lipotes vexillifer. Next base: position 2,719,123 of record NW_006785319.1, read on the forward strand.
TATCCAAAGAAAAAGGAGAAGCCACAATGAGACAGGAGGAGGGGCGCAATCACAGTAAAATCAAATCCCATAACTGCTGGGTGCGTGACTCAAAAACTGGAGACAACTTATACCACAGAAGTCCACCCACTGGAGTGAAGGTTCTGAGCCCCACGTCAGGCTTCCCAACCTGGGGGTCCAGCAACAGGAGGAGGAATTCCTAGAGAATCAGTCTTTGAAGTCTAGTGGGATTTGACTGCAGGACTTCGACAGGACTGGGGGAAAAAGAGACTCCACACTTGGAGGGCACACACAAAATAGTGTGCGCATCGGGACCCAGGGGAAGGAGCAGTGACCCCAGGGGACACTGAACCAGACCTAACTGCTAGTGTTGGAGGGTCTCCTGCAGAGGCAGGGGGTGGCTGTGTCCCACCGTGAGGACAAGGACACTGGCAGCAGAAGCTTTGGGAAGTACTCCTTGGCGTGAGCCCTCCCAGAATCGGCCATTAGCCTCACCAAAGAGCTCTGGTAGGCTTCAGTGTTGGGTCGCCTCAGGCCAAACAACCAACAGGGAGGGAACCCAGCCCCACCCATCAGCAGACAAGTGGATTAAAGTTTTACTGAGTTCTGCCCACCAGAACAATACCCAGCCCTACCCACCACCAGTCCCTCCTATCAGGAAACTTGCACAAGCCTCTCAGATAGACTCATCCACCAGAGGGCAGACAGCAGAGGCCAGAAGAAGTACAATCCTGCAGCCTGTGGAACAAAAACCACATTCACAGAAAGAAACACAAGATGAAAAGGCAGAGCGCTATGTACCAGACGGAGGAAGAAGATAAAACCCCAGAAAAACAACTAAATGAAGTGGAGATAGGCAACCTTCCAGAAAAAGAATTCAGAATAATGATAGTGAAGATGATGCAGGACCCTGGAAAAACAATGGAGGCAAAGATCGAGAAGATGCAAGAAATATTTTTAAAAGACCTAGAAGAATTAAAGAACAAACAAAGAGAGGAACAATACAATAACTGAAATGACAACTACACTAGAAGGAATCAATAGCAGAATAACTGAGGCTGAAGAACAGATAAGTGACCTGGAAGACAGAATGGTGGAATTCACTGCCATGGAACAGAATAAAGAAAAAAGAATGACAAGAAATGAAGACAGCCTAAGGAACCTCTGGGACAACATTAAACACAACAACATTCGCATTATAGGGGTCCTAGAAGGAGAGGAGAGAAAGAAAGGACCTGAGAAAATATTTGAAGAGATAATAGTCGAAAATTTCCCTAACATGGGAAAGGAAATAGCCACCCAAGTTCAGGAAGTGCACAGAGTCCCAGGTAGGATAAACCAAAGGAGAAACACGCCGAGACACACAGTAATCAAATTGACAAAAATTAAAGACAAAGGAAAATTATTGAAAGCAACAAGGGAAAAATGACAAATAACATAAAAGGGAACTCCCATAAGGTTACAGCTGATTTCTCAGCTGAAACTCAACAAGCCAGAAGGGAGTGGCATGACATATTTAAAGTGATGAAAAGGAAGAAACTACAACCAAGATTACTCTATCCAGCAAGGATCTCATTCAGATTTGATGGAGAAATCAAAAGCTTTACAGACAAGCAAAAGCTAAGAGAATTCAGCACCACCAAACCAGCTCTAAAACAAATGCTAAAAGAACTTCTCTAAGTGGGAAACACAAGAGAACCAAAGGACCTACAAAGAGAAATCCATAACAATTAAGAAAATGGTAATAGGAACACACCTATCAATAATCACCTTAAACATGAATGGATTAAATGCTCCAACCAAAAGACACAGGCTTGCTGAATGGATACAAAAACAAGACCCATATATATGCTGTCTACAAGAGACCCACTTCAGACCTAGGGACACATACAGACTGAAAGTGAGGGGATGGAAAAAGATAATCCATGCAAATGGAAATCAAAAGAAAACTGGAGTAGCAATACTCATATCAGATAAAACAGACTTTAAAATAAAGGATGTTACAAGTGACAAGGAAGGACACTACATAATGATCAAGGGATCAATCCAAGAAGAAGATATAACAATTATAAATATATATGCACCCAACATAGGAGCACCTCAGTACACAAGGCAACTGCTAACAGTTATAAAAGAGGAAATTGACAGTAACACAATAATAGTGGGGGACTTTAACACCTCACTTACACCAATGGACAGACCATCCAGACAGAAAATTAATAAGGAAACACAAGCTTTAAATGACACAATAGACCAGATAGATTTGATTGACATTTATAGGACATTCCACCCCAAAACAGCATATTACACTTTTTTCTCAAGTGCACACTGAACATTCTCCAGGATAGATCACATCTTCGGTCACAAATCAAGCCTCAGTAAATTTAAGAAAATCGGAATCATATCAAGCATCTTTTCCGACCACAACGCTATGAGATTAGAAACCAATTACAGGGAAAAACTGTAAAAAACACAAACACATGGAGGCTAAAAAATACGTTACTAAATAACCAAGAGATCACTGAAGAAATCAAAGAGGAAATCAAGAAATACCTAGAGAAAAATGACAACGAAAACATGACAATCCAAAACCTATGGGACGGGCTTCCCTGGTGGCAGAGTAGTTGGGAGTCCACCTGCCGATGCAGTGGACACGGGTTCGTGCCCCAGTCCAGGAGGATCCCACATGCCACGGAGCAGCTGGGCCCGTGAGCCATGGCCGCTGGGCCTGCACGTCCGGAGCCTGTGCTCCACAACGGGAGAGGCCACAACAGTGAGAGGCCCGCGTACCGCAAAACAACAAACAAACAAAAAGCAGCAGCAAAAGCAGTTCTAAGAGGGAAGTTTATAGCAATACAAGCCTACCTCAACAAACAAGAAAAATCTCAAATAAACAATCTAACCTTACACCTAAAGGAAAGAAAGAAGAACGAACAAAACCCAAAGTTAGTAGAAAGAAAGAAATCATCAAGATCAGAGCAGAAATAAATGAAGCAGAAACAAAGAAAACAATAGCAAAGATCAATAAAACTAAAAGCTGGTTCTTTGAGAAGATAAGCAAAACTGATAAATCAGTAGCCAGACGCATCAAGAAAAAGAGGGAGAGGACTCAAATCAATAAAATTATAAATGAAAAAGGAGAAGTAACAACTGACACCGTAGAAATACAAAGCATCCTAAGAGACTACTACAAGCAACTCTATGCCAATAAAATAGACAATCTGGAAGAAACTGACAAATTCTTAGAAAGGTATAACCTTCCAAGACTGAACCAGGAAGAAATAGAAAATATGAACAGACCAATCACAAGTAATGAAATTGAAACTGTGATTAAAAATCTTCCAACAAACAAAAGTCCAGGACCAGATGGCTTCACAGGCGAATTCTATCAAACATTCAGAGAAGAGCTAACACCCATCCTTCTCAAACTCTTCCAAAAATTCGCAGAGGAAGGAACACTCCCAAACTCATTCTATGAGGCCACTACCACCCTGATACCAAAACCAGACAGAGATACTACAAAAAAAAAGAAAATTACAGACCAATATCACTGATGAACATAGATGTAAAACTCCTCAACAAAATATTAGCAAACAGAATCCAACAACACATTAACAGGATCATACACTATGATCAAGTGGGATTTATCCGAGGGATGCAAGGATTCTTCATTATATGCAAATCAATCAATGTGATACACCATAGTAACAAATTGAAGGAGAAAAACCATATGATCATCTCAATAGATGCAGAGAAGGCTTTTGACAAAAGTCAACACCCATTTATGATAAAAACTCTCTAGAAAGTGGGCACAGAGGGAACCTACCTCAACATAATAAAGTCCATATACAGCAAACCCACAGCCAACATCACTCTCAATGGTAAAACACTGAAAGCATTTCCCCTAAGATCAGGAACAAGACAAGGATGTCCACTCTCACTACTATTATTCAACATAGTTTTGGAAGTTTTAGCCACGGCAACCAGAGAAGAAAAAGAAATAAAAGGAATACAAATTGGAAAAGAAGAAGTAAAACTGTCACTGTTTGAAGATGACATGATACTATACGTAGAGAATCCTAAAGGTGCCACCAGAAAACTACTAGAGCTCATCAATGAATTTGGTAAAGTTTCAGGATACAAAATTAACACACAGAAATCTCTTGCATTCCTATACACTAATTATGAAAAATATGAAAGAGAAATTAAGGAAACACTCCCACTGGCCATTGCAACAAAAAGAATAAAATACCTAGGAATAAACCTACCCAGGGAGACAAAAGCCCCATATGCAGAAAACTGTAAGACACTGATGAAAGAAATGAAAGATGATACAAACAGATGGAGAGATACACCATGTTCTTAGATTGGAAGAACCAATATTATGAAAATGACTATACTACCCAAAGCAATCTACAGTTTCAGTGCAATCCCTATCAAATTATCAATAGCAGTTTTTACAGAATTAGAGCAAAAAAATCTTAAAATTTGTATGGAGTCACAAAAGACCCCAAATAGCCAAAGCAGTGTGAGGGAAAAACACGAAGCTGGAGGAATCAGACTCCCTGACTTGAGACTATACTACAAAGCTAGAGTAATCAAGACAATATGGTACTGGCACAAAAACAGAAATATAGATCAATGGAACAGGATAGAAAGCCCAGAGATAAACCCACACACCTATGGTCAACTAATCTATGACAAAGGAAACAAGGATATACAATGGAGAAAAGACAGTCTCTTCAATAAGTGGTGCTGGGAAAACTGGACAGCTACAGTTTACATTTACAGTTTCATAACAGAATGAAATTAGAACACTCCCTAACACCATACACAAAAATAAACTCAAAATGGATTAGACACCTAAATGTAAGACTGAACACTATAAAACAGAGGAAAACATAGGAAGAACACTCTTTGCCATAAATCACAGCAAGATCTTTTTTGATCTACCTCCTGGAGTAGTGGAAATAAAAACAAAAATAAACAAATGGGACCTAATGAAACTTAAAAGCTTTTGCAAGGCCAAGAAAACTACAAAGAAGACAAAAAAACAACCCTCAGAATGGGAGAAAATATTTGCAAACGAATCAATGGACAAATGATTAATCTCCAAAATATATAAACAGCTCATGCAGAACTCAGCCCAAAAATGGGCAGAAGACCTAAATAAACATTTCTCCAAAGAAGACATACTGATGGCCAAGAAGCACATGAAAAGCTGCTCAACATCACTAATTATTAGAGAAATGAAAATCAAACCTACCTTGAGGTATCACCTCACACCAGTTAGAATGGGCATCATCAGAAAATCTACAAACAACAAATGCTGGAGAGGGTGTGGAGAAAAGGGAACCCTCTTGCACTGTTGGCAGGAATGTAAATTGATACAGCTTCTATGGAGAACAGTATGGAAGTTCCTTAAAAAACTAAAAATAGAATTACCATATGACCCAGCAATTCCACTACTGGGCATATACCCAGAGAAAACCATAATTCAAAAAGACACATGCACCCCAATGTTCATTGCAGCACTATTTACTATAGCCAGGACATGAAAGCAACCTAAATGCCCATCAATAGACAAATGGATAAAGAAGATGTGGTACATATATACAGTGGAACATTCCTCAACCATAAAAAGGAACGAAATTGGGTCACTTGTTGAGACATGGATGGATCTAGAGACTGTCATACCGAGTAAAGTAAGTCAGAAAGAGAAAAACAAATATCGTATATTAATGCATATATGTAGAACCTAGAAAAATGGTACAGATGAACCGGTTTGCAGTGCAGAAACTGAGACACAGATGTAAAGAACAAACGTTGGACACTAAGGAGGGAAAGTGGTGGGGGTGGTGGTGTGATGAACTGGGGGATTGGGATTGATAAATATACACTAATATGTATAAAATGGATGACTAATAAGAACCTGCTGTATAAAAAATAAAATAAAATTCAGAAATTCAAAAAAAAAGGAAATAACATGGACATAGATTAAAAGAGTCAATGAAACTAAAATATAAATCTTCTCCAAATTTGGGATTTAATTTTATCCCAATAAAACCTGAATAAGCTTTTTTGCAGAAATTAATAAGCTGATTCTAAAAGGTACATGGAAATCAAAGGATCTAGTTATATACAAAACAATCTTGAAATGTAACAAAGTTGGAAAGCATCTTATCTGATTTAAAGACTTCCTATGATGCTACAATAATCAAGACAGTGTCATTGATAAAAGAATAAATAGATCAATGGAATAGAATAGCAAATAGTATCATGAATATACAGGTAAATAATTTTGACAAATAAACCAAAGTAAATGGGAAAAGGAGTTTTCTCAATAAATGGCACCAGAACAACCGGATATCTATAAGTAGGTAAATGAACCTCAACGTCTACCATGGACAAAAATCTGTGATCAGTCATAGACCAAAACATAAAAGCTAAAACTATACAACATAGAAAGAAACAGAGAAAATCTTTATAAACTTGAAATAGTAATATTTCCTTAGGGAAGACCCAAAAGCACTATCACTAAGAGGAAAAAGAGCTAACCTTTAGAACGCTATGAATATTAAAGTCATAAAATACAAAAACACCATTAAGAAAATTAACAGAAAAGCCATGAGCTGGGAGAATATATTTGTAACAAATATTTTCAACAGAGGACCATTATCCAAAATGTTTAAATAACTCCTATAACTGCACTAAAAAGACAGCCTAAGTTTTTAAAGTGGTGAAAGACTCAGCAGTTGCCTCAGAAAAGAAGATATAACAATGGCCAGTACACTCTGAAAAAAAAAAGGTTAATATTATCAGCCATCAGAAACATACAAATTAAAACCACAGTGAGATACCACACACACACAATGTACAACACACACACACATACACTAGAATGACTAATATTAGCTTTAAAAGAACTCTTAAAAATGTTGATAAAACTCTCATCCATTGCCAGAGGGTATCTCAAGAATTTTATTAAATCAATATAATATAATAATTATTAATGTAATTATTATTATTAATATATTAATTAATATATAGGCTATAAGGAAAATCGATCTTACTGTCTTGATAGATGCTAAGAAAAAAAAGCACTTCACAAAATGCAGAACCCACTTTTAATAACTCAGTAAACTAGGAAATGAAGGGAATTTCTTCAACCTGAAAACAGTCATCCTACATCCCACCAATAACATCAATAAAATCTATTGATAACATCAACCTTTTTTTTTTTTTTTTTTTTTACCTTTAAAGGATAAAACCAGGATCCTTTACCCATAAGACTGCAAACAAGGCAAGTTCTTGCCACTTTAATTCAACACCTTACTGGAGGTTCAAGGCACTGGAATAAGGTAGGAAAAGGAGCGGTAAGTTAGGGAATGGAAAGGAAGAGATAAAACTCTATTATTTGTAAATGACATGATCACTTACACAGAAATCTTAAAGAATCTATTTTAAAAAAGCAGATATAACCAATAATTAGATTTAGCAAGGTTGTAAGAACTAAAAAATTTTGAAAAATTTTGCAAAAGTGGAACAAGTATTTCAAGGTCTATAATAAAGCTACAATAATTAATATATTGTTGTATTGGCTAGGGATCAATAAAATACAACACAGGGGTCAGCTAAGCATGGCCCATGGGCTGAATCTGGCCTCCTGCCTTTTTTGTACATGAAGTTTTACTGGAATACAGCAATGCCCATTTATTTACATGTTATCTATGGCTGCTTTCATGCTACAGCAGCAGAGTTTAGTAGCTGTAACAGACAGTGAATGGCCTGAAAAGTCTAAAATTTTTACTCTTCCCTTTATCAAATAAGTTTGCCAATACCTACGATATAGTGTTCATAAATGTTCACGTACATAGTCAGTTGATTTTTGACAAAGATGCCAAGGAAATTCAATGGGGAAGTAATAATATTCAAACAACTAGTCCTAGAAACTTTTGATAATTAGATGGAGAAAAATCCTTATACTTACTTCATCATATTATAAAAATTGATTCAAAATTGATCATTAAATGAAAAAGCTAAAGCTATAAAATTCTAGGAGAAAGCAGGAGAAAACTTTCATGATTCAGGGTTATTTCTTCTCATAAAGGACACAAAAAGTACAAACCCTGAAATAAATAATTGCTAAATTGGGCTTGGTCAAAACAAGAGACTCTTGTTCTTCAAAATATAAGAAAATAAAAAGGCAAGCCACAGACTGGGAAAAAATGTTTGAAAGATACATATCTGATAAAGGGTTCATATCAAGAGAATGTAAGTAAATCTTACTACTCAATATTAGGAAGAAAAACAACTTAATTTTTTAAAAGGCTTTTCACCAAAAATGATAATTAAATGTCAAACACTTGAAAAGATGTTCAACATCATTAGTGGTTAGGGATATTCAAAGTAAAACCACAGTGAGAATCCATGACATAACCACTAATTCAGAGAATGTCCAAAATTAAAAAGACTCACTCACCTCACACCACTCAGAATAGCCATCAACAAAAAGCCTACAAACAATAAATGGAGAGGGTGTGGAGAGAAGGAAACCCTTCTACACTGTTGGTGGGGAAGTAAATTGCTACAGTCACTATGGAGAACAGTATGGCGGTTCCTTAAAAAACTAAAAATAGAACTACCATATGATCCAGCCATCCCACTCCCGGGCATATATCTGGAGAAAACCATAATTCAAAAAGATACACACACCCCAGTGATCACAGCAGCACTATACACTACAATAGCCAAGACATGCAAGCAACCTAAATGTCCACTGATGGATGAATGGATAAAGAAGATGTGGTACATGTATACAATGGAATATTACTCAGCCATAAAAAAGCATCAAATAATGCCATTGCAGCAACATGGGTGGACCTGGAGATTACCATACTAAGTGAAGTAAGACAGAGAAAGACAAATACCACATGATATCACTTATATGTGGAATAAAAAAAATGATACAAATGAACTTATTTACAAAAGAGAAACAGACTCACAGACTTTGAAAACAAACTTATGGTTACCAAAGGCAAAATGTGGTGGGGAGGGATAAATTAGAAGTTTGGGATTAACATATACACACATTATATATAAAATAGATAATCAACAAGGACCTACAGCACAGGGAACTCTACTCAGTGTTCTGTAATAACCTATATGAGAAAAGAATCTGAAAAAGAGTGGATATATGTATAACTGAATCACTTTAATGTACACCTGAAACTAATATAACATTGTAAATCAACTATACTCCAATATAAAATAAAAATTAAATTAAAAAAAAGAAAGGGCAATGAACACAGGAAGGTGACATAATATGCACCCCAGTGTGGATCAAGAACTTTTACTTATATGTCTATATGTCTTGGGAAGAATATATTAAAATACAATTTTAATGAGAAAAAATAAAAAGACGCACTACACTAAGTGTTGACAACAGTGTGGGACTCTCACACGTTGCTACTGGGAGACAACATGGCAGTTACTTTGGAAAACAGTTTAGGAGTGTCTAATAATGCTGAATGTTTCTTTACCACATGACCCAGTAATCCTATTCCTATGAATTTCCTCAAGATCAATGAAAATGTGCTGCCACAAAGTCTTCTATGTGAATGTTCATGGAAGCCTTATCCGTCAGTAACATCCTAATTGTGCATCAACAGGTAACTAGATAAAAACAGTGTCCCAGTCGTACCTTGGGATACTGGTCAGCAATGAAAATAAACAAACTACTAACACATGTGACAACAAAGATGTATCTCGAAAACATTATGCTAAGTGGAAGAAACCAGACACAAAAGAGTACATACTGCATGATTCCATTTATGTCAAACTTTAGAAAAGATGAATCAAATACACACCAGAGAAAGGACATCAGTGGTTGCCTGGCTTTGGGATTTGGGGCGATGGAAGAAAGATTGACTGGGTTGGGATACAAGAGAAAATTTTCTGTTGTGTATATGTGTTGTATTTTGATTACAGTAGTGGGCTATACAGATGTATGTAATTTTGTAAAAACACGTCAATACACGTAAAAAACAACCTTATGGTTACCAAAGGGAGAAGGTGGAGGGATAAATTAGGATTTGGGATTAACACATACACACTATTATATATAAAACAGATACCCAACAATGACCTACTGTATAGTACAGGGAACTCTATTCAATATCATGTAATAACCTATAATGAAAGAGAGTGAATATATATGTATACATATAACTGAATCACTGTGCTGTACACCTGAAACTAATACAACATTGTAAATCAGCTATACTTCAGTAAAAAAAAAAAAAAAAAGCAAAGCTGCAATTAAATTTAGGATTTATGACACTAAAAAAAAACCCCAAGTCAAAATGTACACTCAAAATAGGTGTATTTTATTGTATGTAACTATATTTCAACATAGTTGATTTTAAAAAACACATTAAAAGCAATGAAATGATCTCTTTCGATAAAAACCAGTCATACTTTTGTTTCATTTTTCTTGCTCAAAACAGGGGGCCATTAGCATTAGCTAGCTAGAGGGGAACTCTAGTATATTTTTGGTTTATTTTAGAATACTTGAAATATTACTACTGTGAAGGTATTAGAAGACTTGAAATATTACTACTGTGAAATTATTAGCTCTCTTTAATTGAGAGTGTACTCATTGTCAGGCACTTTCCATGTTCTCTTCTGGAGGAAAAATATCCAGGAAAACTAAGCTTCCAAAGAACATATTTTACTAGCCAATGGAGACCCTGACATTAACTGCCAGAGAGAGGATTTGCTCATTTGATCACAGGTCTGCTTCACTCTCAATTGTATTCTTTATACCGTGTTGCCTTGGTGGTGCCAACATACGCCATGAGCCAGCACAATGACAATCAAAACTCTTTGTGAATTTTCAGTCTTTGTTATAGTGAAAAAACTTTTTAGTTTGTTTCTTTAGAGATCACACAACTCCTCAATAACTTGTAGTTTCCTATTCCCCAACAAGTTTCTGATTTGACCTGATTATAAACATTGTTCCACATCCATAAAGGTAAGAGATACATCTAAAGTGTGATCTAAGCAGGCTCCCAATTTTGAGGCTTAATGATTTAAAGAACTGCTACCATCAACCTATTGGGACTAATTCAGAGAATGGTTTAACACAGGTGAGCTTACCTGTCCCCTACACAACGGAATCATCTATCGATATGTTGATGACCCTCCCCCCATCACTTTAAACATAATGAGAAATCATTTTTAGCCAACCTCACTCTGAAGCTTGGTATGGATTTTAAAATCACTGCTAATTATTTTAGACCAAAATAGAGGGGAAATGATTGCCATTGATTCAAGCAGTTAACTGAGTGTTAATGGGATGTCATTTTGCATAATTCAATTATAGTTTGTTGACATTAGAAAATAACTGAACATTTGTAGTCAGCTTTTAACGGTCAGTTCTGTTAGCATAGTACCCTGGGTACAATCTGGCTTTTTTCCTCAGCCCAGTGCAAATTCTAAAGAGTCGATTTGTGCACTATTCATTTCCAATTAGTCCTTAATTGGACAGTTCTCTTAAGGTGCTTGTTTTCCTCCCTTTTTCATTTTTTCTCCTATCCTAACATACGTCACTTTCTTGGGCTTGCGTATTCTCATCTGTCACATGCCTCTGTACTTATGTCAATTTGTATTTTAATCAGAATTTGAGAGTTTCTTCTTTTGGCCTAAATGTATAGGAAGATTTGACAATAAGACAATGAAGAATACTTTATATGAGAGTGAAGTGGAGTAAGTTACCAGAAATTATGCCACAACAAAGCAGAACCTGCTGGTAATTCTGCACGATGCCACTGTAAACAAGACCGAGGGCTGTGCATACCTAAGGCTGCTACTAAACCCCTATCCCAGCGGAAGTATTAAATTATGACAGATATCTGGGACATAGAACTGGGAGATACATCTGAGTCCTTCTGGCTCTCGTTCTTTTGAGGAGCTGTGTCTAAGTTTCAAATGACTAACCACAAGGAAGAAAGACCAGTTGGTATATCTCAATAATTACTGAATTCTGTATGTATCGCGTTTCTACTAAAATCCAGACAGTGTTTTAAGCGCTGGTGACACAGTATAAATAAAGTAGGAGAAGTTCTTGCCCTTAGGAACTTAGATCCTAGTGGGGAAGTCAGTGATAAACAGATACATAAACAAATACGTATCAATTAGGATCAGTGCTGTGCAGAAAAGCACAACATGGGTCGCTATTGTATATGGGATGGCTGGGGGAGGCGTTCTGAGGAGCCGATGTCTGAATAAGGTGAAGAGGTGAGTGATGTGCACGTGTGCGTGAGGAATATTCCAGGCAGGAGAAGCATGCAAATACCTCCCGGAAGGAAGAGTTCAATAAGTCTGAGAAATACCGAGGGGGCTGACGTGGCCAGAGCCCAGCACAGGGAGGTGGAGGGTGCTGACACTGGACCCAAGACCAGGGGTCAGATCACGTCTACCTCAAAAGACATGGGAAGAACTTTGGGTTTCATCCTAAGTCGGATGGGAAATCACTGATTATGTAAACAGAATTATAGGCAAAGTATAACAAAGTGAAAATTAAATCTTTACTCACTTGCTCTTGAAGAGCGCCGTGTCTGAAGGAAACAAATTTATAGGCCTAAACTAACGGCACTTACACATTGGTTCTAAAACTTGGTGGATGCTGTCCTTTGCATCTCAAGCACATATCTGGCTAGATTTATGCTATGCCTTGTCGCATTCAATTATAATTAAGTGGGCGTATCTGTCCCCCTGCTAGATTATGAGCTACCTGAGCATAAAACCTTTACAGAATGTATTCCAGAACTCACTGTAGGGCCTGTATGTATTTTAAAAATTGACAAGAAGCTAGTAAGCTCTGTCTGTTAACAAGATTGTTGGTATTTCCTCAGTCAGGAGAGTAATATAGACATCTCTCCTTCCATACTCACCATAGAAGGCTGCACAGTAGAATTAATCTGGCCTTTTGTATGTTCTGCACTAAAATTGAGCCCGACACTTCAAAACAAAAGGGAGACTTCACAGGCCCATGGATGTTATCTATTCCTGATTTTGCTAATTCAAAAAGAAATGAGAGTCTTAAAAATTCCTATGAGACTGTGTTTTCTATAACAGGTTTGTCATGTGCCAGTCAGTAAACTAGCTGATTTCAAAGACCCACTGTTAAAGTGAAAGATGTTATTTACAGATATCAAATTACATGAATCGACCTTTTCTAAAACATTAAGAATGCTGTTGTTTCTCTTGCACTCAAATTTCTTAAATGTCAGACAAAAGTAAATGCCAAATGTGAAAAATTAAAAATAGTATGAAAACATATGCTATTTATAATTCTTAAAAGACAAGTACTCTTTGTATCAATTTGTTATGTGATTAAAATCTCAGGAAATCATTTGGCATAGCTTTAAACACAATCCTTCATGAAATTCACTTCTTTTATCTTCCAACAGGCATATATCACCATTACTTTATTTTATACTTATTTATTATATTCTCATTAAACCTAATGAAAAATACAAATCATCTATAGTCAATAATTTTAACATATGTTTTCAACATATGTTGAAACATGTGTTTTCAACATATATATTTTACTGTGAAGAGACAAAGGAGAACAAGCATCTTTTCTAAACAATACACAAGAATAATTTTTCTTACCATCTGACTGTAAACATATATTTTTAAAAAATGGACTCCCCTGTGTATTATTCAGTTAAGTAGCATATATTTGATTGTCTTTCCTTTAACTGTTTATCCCAAGAAGTCCTCCTAAGTCTTTTAAGTTATTAATTCAATCACGCAACAAACTGGTTGAGACTGTATACTGTGCCCTCTGCTGTACGCTGAGGGAAAATAAATTTGAAGACGTAAGTGGACTCTTGTATCCGAACCTCCCAAATTACACAGGTAACATGTCTGAAAGGCATACCGTTATTTTTCTCAAAAATGGTAATGCTCCGAAAATAATTTTCAATGCAGAATATTCCTCACTATAAATAATGTAGCATTTAAACACTGAATAATAGAAAATTTACAGGATTGATTTACATTTTTCTTCCTGGAATTGAGAACAATCTGACTTTTCAGGGACAAAACATAATGTATTACAGAATTATCCCTCTTTAGTTGAAATGAATATATCATTTTTCAAATGTCACGGTTCTTACGTTCTACTTAGAAATTTTTACTTGTTGCAAGTTCACTAAGATTGTCTCCTATGCTCTTTTCTAGAAATTTTATAATTTTAGCTGTTATACTTAGGACTTTGATCCATTTTGAGTTAATTTTTATGTATGAGGTCAAGTAAAGATAAGATCTCATATTGGTGCATATCGATTTTCAATTGTTACAGTGCCTTTTGCGGGGGGGAAAAAAACTATCTTTTACTCACTGACTTGCCTGGACCTTTTCTAAAATACTAAGATAATTTTGCTAAAAAACAATTGGCCAACTGGCCATATATGTACAGACTGATTTTTGGAATTTTCATTCTGTTCCATCGATCAATATGTTTGTACTTATAGAAAACTTATCCTGTCTTGATTAATATAGCTTTAAAAAAAAGTCTTGAAATCTGGTAGTTGAATCCTGTAAGTTTTCTTTTTCAAAATAATTTTGGTTATTCTGTGTGCTTTTTATTTCTGTATTATCTTTAAAAAAGCTTGTCAGTTTCTACAAAAAAAGTTTGGCTGGGATTTTGATTTGGATTGCATTTAACTGTACATTAATTTGGGGATAATTGGCATTTCAGCACTATTGAGTTTCTCAATCTATTAGTGTGGTGTGTGTGTGTATATATATATATATATATATATATATATATATATATATCTACTTAGATTCTTTATTGTATTTTAGCAACTATTGTAGTTGTCAGTATGTACACCTGGCACATACTTTGTTAAATATATCCCTAGGAATTTCATATTTTAGTACAATTATAAATGGCATTGTTCTCAATTAACGTTTAAAAGAAACTGAAAACTGAGAAAAAATGTATTTCATATTTACCCAATAGTTCCCATTCTGTGGAGCAATAGAAACACCAGACTCACTACCAGAACTTCTCTGTGGGTCCACAGAGACAACAAACTCACAGATGCAACAGGGTCCCGTAGAACTTTCCGAAGTTCGTCCCTCAGCTCCCGACTTTGGTGACTGCACACACCCGGCATCCTCAATTTCCTTGCAAGGTCCATCAGCTAGCCACCTGACCCTGTGTTTCGGGAAGACTGGTTAGCAACTCTTTATCTGATCTTCTCTTTTCCAGGTCTTCACTCCCCAGGTCCTTATTCCCAGAGTACCGCACTGTGGCTCTGCTTCCCTGACTTTGTTATTTCTATTCACTATCCTTTCTACAAGAGCCCTTATAAGTTTTTTTGTTTTTTGGTTTTTTGGTTTTTTTTGCGGTACGCGGGCCTCTCGCTGTTGTGGCCTCTCCCGTTGCGGAGCACAGGCTCCGGATGTGCAGGCTCAGCGGCCATGGCTCACGGGCCCAGCCGCTCCGCGGCATGTGGGATCTTCCCGGACCGGGGCACGAACCCGTGTCCCCTGCATCGGCAGGCGTACTCTCAACCACTGCGCCACCAGGGAAGCCCCCCTTATAACTTTTTAAAGAGACCTCAACACCCTCCTAACCGTGCGATCATAGTTAACATCACCAGTAACGGGACAGATGATGTCATACACACTTTGATAGATGCGCTGAGGTGGATATGAGAGCATTTCTGATGTACTGCTACCAAAAGTGCATAATCTGAATCTAATCCTGAGGAAACATTCAACAAGACCAAACTGAGGGGCATTTTACAAATATCTAACCTCTGGTATTAAAAATATGCCAAGGTTATATTATGAAAGATAAATATCTCAGGAAGTGTTCCAAAGTAAAGGAAAGTAGAGACATGACATCTGAATGTAATGTGTGCTTGTGAATTAGACCTTGGGCAAGAAAAAAGTTTTCTTCTGTAATAGAGGACAATGGTTAGACAACTGATACATTTTTACTACCTATAAGGTATTAGGATCAAAGTTAATTTCCTGATTTTGATAATTGTACTAGTATAAGAATGTCTGTTTTAGAAAATGTACACTGAAGTCTTTAGAGAAAAAAAAAAGGACATATTGTCTGCAACTTTCAAACATCTCAGGGAAAAAAAGTAATGTAAATGTGGTAAAATGCTAACATTTGGGGAATATGAGTAAAGAGCATTTGCAAATTTTTTGTACTAGTTTTACAACTTTGCTGTAAGTCTGAAATATTTTCCAAAAAATTTTTTTAAAACCCCTGGACCAAGATTGCAGGTGAGCATATGCTTTTATCTCCTCCTCCTGAGCTACCATTAAAATATAGGGAAGAAAGAAAGAAAGACAAAAAGGAAAAGAGAAGGAAGGGAGGGAGGAAAGATATAAATCCATAACAAGTGGATAACAAAGACATAACATAACACGCGTACATAACAACGTAATATACACACATAACAACAGAACAAAGACACACCTTTGCTTAGGAAGTTATCTGAGGATCTCGAAGAAGTGAAGCAAGAAAGAGTGACTGGGAAGAGTGTGCTCAGTTCAGTCGCCAAGAATGTCCTGTCCAGCTTGGAATAGGGAGGATGGAGAGCCGGAGAGGGAGGCCCTATGGGGCACAAAGAATACAAAATAACTCAGAGGCTGATGGAAATAGCCATCTGACAGAGGTCAAGAATTCCTTCCTTAAAATGTAAGTAAACTAAAAGCTCCATAAAAACAAAAAATGTGCACAAAACAAAATGATCCCAATTATTATATGAGAGAACTGGTCCAAATAAAGAGAGAAAGTCAATGGAATCTAAGCAGCAGAATGAATTAATTACTGCAAAATATAGATTAAAGCTGAAGAATATTAGAATTATGGCCAAAAGACATATTTTTGTTTATCCAAAGGTTTTGTATAAAACACATGATCCAACACTCCAGCAACACTAACAAGTAAAGCAACATACAAGAAACACACACAACAAAGAGAAAGTCTCCAAATATAAAGGTTTCATTGGAGCTACTCATCCATCCATCTATAAAAATAGTCTAAAGACACTGGAATATAAAATAGTAACAGAAGACGAAGACAAGATCAGAGAAAGTTACAATCGTGTGTTTAATTTTTTGGTAATATTTTCAATCTTTGGCTGTGTGGAGGGTACGTGGGGAGTCTTTTTCTGTTTTGCTCTTCTGACTTTTTAGTATGTCAAATATTCCATAATGTTATTTACAAAGTAAAATTAGTCAAAGTATAAAAGTATACATTTGTGCGTCCATGTGGGTCTCCATTTTTCCAAGGAAGGCAAAAACTATTGCCCAAAGAGGAAACGGTCTCCCTGGACTGAAAGGTACTTCACTCGTGCAGATTGTGTGTTGGAGGGACTTACTTTCTTGATAAAAACTCTGACAATAAGAACTTGATTTGCTGATTTATCAAGTTAAAGCAAGATCTGAATAAGACTAAATTTAACCATACCCTGCTCTATATTTCATGAAGCAGACTTTCATCATTTGTGATATCTTTCCAAGGACATTTGTGTCAAACTTTACTATGACAGCTACATCTTCGATATAACCTCTAACCTCCATTATTAACAAAATTTCTTGGCCTGAGTGCATGTTTTAAGAAAATAATGTTAGTCAGTGGAATATGTGCAGGTAACTTTTCACTGTAAAGTAGGAACGACATTCTGTATCCCTTTTCCCTTTACATTTTCTTTCTGTTCCCTAAAATGTCAGAAAAAGCCACAATATCTTTTTGGTGTTGATTATTTTCTATTATCTACCTCACTTTTGTGAGAGACTAAGAAAGCTTACAGAAACTAGAGCTTCTAACAATGGTACAAATAGACATAATGCAGAATTTTATTTATGCTCCCAGCAAACTTCTGCTGTCATTTAGATTTAAACAGAGAATTGACAGGACAAATTTCACCACTGCCAAATCCTCAGACACTAAGTGAGGTTATAAATCCCTAACGGGAATTTTAAGAGTAGAGTTGAGAACTCCTGTCACCCTACCATTCATGTGGAGCTGAGCACTTCTCTTTTTGTCACTGAACCTGTAAGAATTCCCTCTAAGACAAAGTAAAGGGAAAGGCTTAGAAGGTACTGAAAGTTATTGGAAAGAAAATGTAGCACATTTTCTGTTTGGTCAAATCAACATAGACAGGAAAACTTCTCTCCAGCAAATGTGGGTGCCTTTTTCCTTTTTTAATATGAATCAACTTGTTAATTGAAGTTTAATTGAAATCAGGTTTATTACTACTGGGTAAAAAGCCTTGAATGCCTCAGAGCAAATGTATTTTGAAGAGGAACTTTTTTTCAATGTATTTCATTCAGTTTGCAGCAATGGAAGAAAAAGGTCGTGTTTAAATTCTCGCATATGTAACTGTCAAGACATAATCAAGCATTCTTTCATTTGGCAGGAAAATAGCAGAGTATACCAATTCAGTGTGAGAGAACTTTCCTTAGACAAGTCTGTAAGTGTCTTAATTTGTTATGAACATAAATATAAATTTTCTAGCATGAGAAAAGAAATTAAATACTAGAGGACAGTTCAGTAAAAATAACAATTAAATAATATATCTGGATTTTTTAATTATCAAAAGTTCACATTAAAAGCCTTAAAAAAGTGTACATACACTCGGTTGACTAGAGAATAAGAATCTGAGCGGGAATTACTGGAAATTTTAATTTGGGGAGAAAAAGCTTAATGAATTCCATTCTTTTAAATCTTTTTCTATTTCTCTTCTGTCTCACATAAGTCTCCAGGTCAACTGCGGAATTTGTAGGGATAAAAAGGTCAATCATTTCATGCGTGGACAAAAGGTCAGTTAACCTCCTCCTTTCCTTCCACCTAGTCACAAAAACTATCAGTATTTAAACACGTGATTTAAAAGTTTCCTTTCTTTTTTCTTCCCCCCTTGTTTGGACTAAGTTTAAAGTGTTATCTTAAACTGAGCTCTACTTTGTATACTTAACTTTTGAATTTCACATCTAATTTTGGTTTATATAGGTTTAGTGTTCCTGCTGCGCTATGAATTTAACTAGTAAAAAGGAACTTAAATTTTCAAGTGGACAACATGACAAAAATCAGTAGTTTCCTGCTGAGCTATGAATTTAACTAGTAAAAAGGAACTTAAATTTTCAAGTGGACAACATGACAAAAATCAGTAGTTGTTTAAAAGCTAGATGTGCAAACAGCCTAACCCTGTGTATCTTGGTTCGAGTCTGCTCAGCCGGCAAAAAGACCCTTCCCAGGACACCTAATTTTTATTAAAGCCTAATTCTGAAGAAATTTATTCTTACAAATCAGAAAAGATTTCCAGTTGAGAAATCTTTACCTTTAATTTTAAGTTTAAAGTAGGTGAAAATGTAACTAGTAAGTTTAAAAAAAATAAAAATTATTTTAATTTTAAAATTTACATAATTCAAGTACCTAGGAATAAACCTACTTAAGGAGGTAAAAGACCTGTACTTGGAAAACTATTAGACACTGATGAAAGAAACTGAAGAAGACACACATGGAAAGATATACTGTGTTCTTGGATTAGAAGAATTAATATTATTAAAAATGACCATACTATCCAAGGCAAGCTACAGATTCAGTGCAATCTCTATCAGAATACCAACAGCATTTTTTACAGAAGTAGAAAAACAAAATTTTAAAATTTGCATGGAAACACAAAAGACCCTTAATAGCCAAAACAATCTTGAGAAAGAAGATCAAAGCTGGAGGAATCACACCCCCTGACTTCAGACTATACTACAAAGCTACAGTAATCAAAACAATATGGTACCGGTATAAAAACAGACATACACTTCAATGGAACAGGATAAAAAGCCCAGAAATAAACCCATGTCAATTAATCTATGACAAAGAAGGCAAGAATATACAATGCAGAAAAGACAGTCTCTTCAGTAAGTGGTGCTGGGAAAACTGGACAGCTACATGTAGAAGAATAAAATTAGAACATTTTCTGACACCATATACAGAAATAAAGTCAAAATGGATTAAAGACCTACATGTAAGACCAGATACTACAAACCTCCTAGAGGAAAACTTAGGCAGAACACTCTGACATAAATCGCAGAAGTATTTTTTTTTGGATCCATCTCCTAAAGCAAAGGAAAAAGAGCAAAAATAAACAAACGAGACATAATTAAACTTAAAAACTTTTGACAGCAAAGGAAACCATCAACAAAATGAAACTACAACCTACTGAATGGGAGAAAATATTTGCAGATGATATGACTGATAGGGGGTTAATATCCAATGTATACTAACACCTCCTACAACTCAACATCAAAGAAACAAACAACTCAATTTTAAAAAGGGCAGAAGGGACTTCCCTCGTGGCCCAGAGGTTAAGAATCCACCTGCCAATGCAGGGGACACAGGTTCGAGCCCTGGTCTGGGAAGATCCCACATGCTGCAGAACAACTAAGCCTGTGCACCACAACTACTGAGCCTGTGCTCTAGAGCCCGCAAGCCACAACTTCTGAGCCCACTCGCCTAGAGCCCATTCTGCACAACAAGAGAAGCCACCATAATGAGAAGCCTGTGCACCACAACGAAGGGTAGTTCCTGCTTGCTGCAACTAAAGAAAGCCCATGCACAGCAACGAAGACCCAACACAGCCAAAAATAAATAATAAATTAATTTTTAAAATGGGCAGAAGAACTGAGTAGACATCTTTCCAAAGAGGAAATGCAGATGGTCAACAGGCATATGAAAAGATGTTCAACACTGCTGATGAATGGGGAAATGCAAATCAAATCAAAATGAGATATCACCTCACACCTGTCAGAATGGCTATCATCCAAAAGACCACAAATGAAAAATGTTGGTGAGAATGTGGAGAACGGGGATTCCTCCTACACTGTTGGTGAGAAGGCAAATTAGTGCAACTGCTGTGAAAAACAGTATGGAGCTTTCTCAAAAACACTCAAAATACAGTTACCATATGACCCAGCAATTCCACTCCTGGGGATATATCCAAAAAAATCCAAAAGCTCTAACTCAATATGACACCAGCACCCCAATGTCAATAGCAACATTATTTACAAAGCCAAGATATGGAAGCAACCTAAGGGTCCATCAACAGATGAATGGATAAAGAAAATGTGGAATATATAAACAATGGACTATTAGTCATAAAAAAAAAAGCAATTTTGACATCTGCAGCAACATGGATGGACTTGGAGGGCATTATGCTAAGTGAAATAAGTCAGAAAAAGAAATACTATATGATATCACTTATATGTGGAATTTAAAAACACAACAAACTATTGAATATAACAAAAAAGAAGTAGACTTACAGATACAGAAGACAAACTAGTGGTAACTAGTGGGGAGAGGGAAGGGGGAAAAAGCAATACAGAGTACGAACTATTAGGTATAAAATAAGCTCCAAGGAATATATCCAATATTTTATAACAACAATAAATGGAGTATAACCTTTAAAAGTTGTGAATCACACTATATTGTACAGCAACTCTACTTCAATTTTTTTTAAACAGTGCATTTATGGAAAAAAATTTACTTAATTCCCCTGACCAAAAATGTTCTTTCAATAAATTGAGTTAAGAATAATGTGGTTGGACTTCCCTGGTGGTCCAGTGGGTAACACTCTGCACTCCCAATGCCGGGGGCCTGGGTTCAATCCCTGGTCGAGGAACTAGATCCCGCATGCATGCCACAGCTAAGAGTTTGCATGCCTGAACTAAAGATCCCGCATGCGACAACTAAAGATCCCGCATGCCGCAACTAAGACCCAGCACAGCCATAAATAAATAAATAAATAAATAAATAAATATTAAAGTGCACCTATTAAAAAATAAAAGGAATAATGTGGTTACCACAGACCAAAGGAAAGATTAAAGGGAAAGTAGTACATTTTAATTTTTCTAAGAATTTGGATATTTGTACACAAGATTTAATCAAAGAAATTCTTCTATATTTTTTATATTTGTTTTGATATCAAAGTAGCTATCACTACTAAAAAAAATCTAAAGGATATAATATAAATATTTCTTCAACTAAAGTAAGTAATAATCTAAATAATTGGTAGGCTGTATAAATTAGTTCCTATAAAACTCAGATGATACTTGGTGCACTTTATTGACTTCTGAGTACTTCTGTATATGACAATTACATCTATAAATCTAATACTATATAAGGAGTTTTAAAAAAATTTAGACAAGTTTCAAAGCTTGTTCATATCCATTATTTTTCTATTTACTAATCGTATAATGTTATCTAAACACAATATGCCCTCCCTAATAATAGTTTCAGGAAATTTAAGGATTTTCATTAAAATAATACTAACCAGGAGATTTATCTAAATTTACATACCATGAACCTTACTATAAGTTCTTGGATCAAAGTAAAAGTAAATATGAATACATAACTGCATGTATGTACACCATTTACATTTGTGTTCTATTTTTTGTCTTATCTGATTGTAAAACAATAGTTTCTTTTAAGATATAAAATAATGTACATATAAAAAGATAAAATAACAATAATAAATAGTAAAATAATTTATTCAGGGCATTCGTTTATATGCTCAAATTTTACAGTTTTTTAAATTAATATTAAAATATTTAAAATTATAAATTATGTATATAATTTGTTTTATGTATAGAAAAAGAAATAAAGCTTGTTTTATATATATACACATATAAAGAGAGAGAGAGGGGAATTTCCCTGGTGGTCCAGTGGTTAGGACTCTGTGCTTCCACTGCAGGGGGCACAGGTTTGATCCCTGGTTGGGGAACTAAGATCCCTCAAGCCACGCAGCCCCAAAAAAAGACATAAGACAGAGCTTATTAAGAGAAATAAAGAGGCCATCTAACAATGATAAAGGGTAATTAGAAAGGCATAAGTATTATCAATGTATATCTACTTAAAGAAATTGTAATGTGTTTTAAAAATTAAGCTGCATGAAAATTTTAAAAATATAATTAGGCATTTGATTTGGCATAATAATAAGTACATATATAACTCAATATGTTCAAATTAGCAAGATACCATACATGACAGAGAAGTAAAAAGGTGGTAACTAAAGGGGAAAGAGGAAAGACCATTTTAAAGGTTTCTTTCTGAAGAGACCAGAAAGGACATAACAAAATTAAACAGGTAAATCCAAACTTTAACAACATATGAACACTTTTGATTCTTAAAGCTGGTATAAATTTTCTACGATACTCCAAACTTACAATGTATCAATACCATTTAGATAATGACTTTTTAAAAATTATTTTAAAAATCTTATCTATTTTTGGCTGCATTGTGTCTTCATTGCTGCGCCCAGGCTTTCTCTAGTTGCAGTGAGTGGGGGCTACTCATCGTTGTGGTGCGCGGTCTTCTCACCGCGGTGGCTTCTCTTGTTGTGGAGCACGGGCTCTAGGCGTGCAGGCTGCAGCAGCTGTGTCACGCGGGCTCAGCAGTTGTGGCTCATGGGCTCTAGAGCGCAGTCTCAGTAGCTGTGGCGCACAGGCTTAGTTGCTCCACGGCATGTGGGATCTTCCCAGCTCAGGGTTTGAACCCGTGTCCCTTGCATTGGCAGGCGGATTCTTAACCACTGTGCCACTAGGGAAGTCCCTAGACAGTGACTTTTAAATGTATGTAGAGTCCAATGATACTACTAATGATTTCTAATAATCTGTAGACGGTACATTAGGTCTATTCAATGAAGGCCAGTATATTTGTAACTGCATTCATAAAATCACATCTTGAGCTATTTCCAGTGGACCAGACAGTAAATGACTAAAACCCCTCTTCACAGGTTTAAAGCATAAACTGCTTACTTATGTCTTCCATCTTTCTGAGCGCACTAGAAAATAACAAACATTTCCTAAGTCTCAGTAATCAGAAGCCTCCACCAAGCAAAAGCTTTCCACTGAAATACCAATATCGTACACCACGTAAACTTTTAAGAAATCAATGTAAAAAATATTTTTAGAGTATTTCATAGGTTCAGCAAAGAAATTCTGAAAACAAATCATCTCAAACTTTGTTCAGAAACATTACTTAAGCATTCAGGTATTCTGCTCATACCACTTTTAAACATCTGTTATGTATAAAATGCTAATAAGAAAACCATAAGTCTTTGTACTACTACCTAGAGGCAACCCACCTATGGGAAGCTAGGTATAAAGTGATATTTTAGTACCATGTGTAGATGTACTATAACAGTATAAAGAAGGACTCAAAAGTTGTCAAGGTATTGCAGTCACAGAGACGAAATGCCTTACCACTTGGACTAAATGAACTATGCTGTTATCTATGCCTAGAAGTTTAATCTGCCTGAAAATTCAATGGAAAGACATCACATAAACCACATAAGAGCTCTGCTGGGTACCACCACAATGACTAGGTGACAGGGTCCCCAGCCTCGAGTATGTGCTTTCTACTACCAGGAGGCATCGGCCCTGGCCACTGAAGAACTTCTGTTTATGTTCTGCAGGCCTACAACTTACCCCGTCAAGAGTCACATTAGTAATTGCTCTCACAAATAAAGCTGAAGCCATCTACCTTGCAAACAACTTTTAAAAGTACAAACCATAATTTTAAAACTATTTAGAAAATAAATATGTCATCCCCCTTAAGTTAAACTTAATATCTGCCAAATAATAACATCAGATCACTCTCCTACCCCACTGCTATACTCTTCCTCCTGGGTACTCTAATATAAATAAAAATAAATACTTTGCTCTATTAGAAGGAAGAAACCTGACAAATGAAAAAGGCAGGATCAAACTTCGAATGATGTGCTTTTGTGTAATTACTGTTATTATCTTCATGACTCTTGTCAAAAAGTCTGACTCCATTTGATGTTTGACTTTTGACAGCTTCTGAGCCCCACTGCCCCCTTTGTTTTCTGACCCACTACTGGATAAGTTGGTAACAGAGTGGACTGTGTTCCCCTGGGGCTTGGTGGAAAGGTCAGACCACCCAAGTCCCAGAGTCTCTGCGAGAACCCTCGTCCCGCCCTGTGCCTGAAACACTACACAACCCTTTCACGGCTTTCTCAAACCATTGTGGACCTGCTTGGAAACATTCTCTGCTTTCTCTGAGGAATGAACTTTTGCATAAACTCTTGGTGGGTGTAGTATCACCAATCTCCACATCCAGGCCAAATTTTGGATCGGGTGGCCCATTTTACCTCTGCAGGTGACCACATCCACTCTATATCCTGGATCTGAGCTCATTTTCTCCATGGTTCCAATGAAACCATAATGCTTTCAACGTCAAAGTCACTGCTCACACATCCCAAATTATTTAGAATTTATTTATAATTTAACCGCTGAGAAAATTAACAAATTTATACCAGGTAAACAGGAAAGAGGGAGTTTAAAAAACCAACAAAGGGAGAAAGGGTTGAATTTAATTACATGTTGAGAAGTAAATTTATGATTTGAGATTATACATATGAATATATCTTTATGTTACTCTCAAATTTCATTAATTGACTGTATAATTCTAAGATAAAAATACTTGTCTTTCAAAATTTGATGCCATTAACCTATTGTCTGTAACTTCTACTACCATTCTAAAGCAGGTGTCAGCAAACTTTTTTCAGTAAAGGGCCAGGCAGTAAACATTTTACGCTTTACAGGTCATGATTCTTCTGTCAAAGCTACTCAGTTCTGCAATTGTAGCACAAAAGTAGCCATAGACAATGTGTCTGTGGACCATAGTTTCCCACCTCGCTGCTCTAAGTCAGAAATCTGATGCCTTTCTGGTTCTGGATAATTTCTATGAAAAGTTGCATGCTTTTTTCAAACTTGAAGGATCTTATCTAGTTTTCTAAAATATTATAATGAAGCACCCTGTTATGGATGTGTTTTCACAAGTCGTCACAGACTTTTGGTGACCCTTTTAAATCTAGAACCCATGTCATTCAGTTCTGGAAATTCTTCTTGAATTATTTCTTTGATGACTTACTTTCTGCTATTTTCTCTTTCCTCTCCTCCTGGGACTCTTACGATTCATATATTGGGATCTCTTTTATATTTTACATCTCTCTGTAATTTTATGTTGCTATGCCTTTTGAGATTTACTGAAGATTTCCTCAATTTTATCTTTCAAGATTTCTATTGGATTTTTAAATATCTATTTCAACTGCCTTTTTTAAAATTTATAATGCTAATTTTTTCTTCTTTAGCAAAGCAAACTACAGGAAGATGTGTCCCAACATGAAGATGAAATCAACCAAGAAAAATAATTTAATCCCTAAAACTTCTAAAAACAGTAAAAGTATAAAAGTAATACGTGGTGGCCAATATCAAAAACATGAGCTATGAAAATAATGGAAAATTACTGGAGAAGGTTGGGAGTGAGAGGCTTTCTGCAGCGTATGGCAGTTTTTCATTATAAGTCTTGCAAAACTATTAGACTTTCAAAAATACGCTTCTGTAAAATTTTGACAAAATAACTAAATAAAAAAGGATGCTATTAGAACAAAAATCTCCTTTTTAAAAAATAGAAACCATGGAAGAAGAAATAGAGTCCACAAATGGACCAACATATATACGGTCAATTGAATTTTAACAAGATAATTCAAAGAGGAAGCAAAACCTTTTTGACGAATTATACTTACAGAACTAGATACACTTGTGGGGGAAAAATGAACTTGAACCATACCTCACACTGTACATAAATTTTTAACTTGAAAAGGGTTCTAATTCTAAATGTAAAAGCTAAAATTATATAATTGCTCCCCAAAATATGGAAGAAAATCTTTGTAATCTTGGAATAGGTAAAAATATCTTATACAGGACACATAAAACCACAAACTTACTTTGATGTAATAAAAAAAAAAACTAAAATTAAACAAAGAGCCCTGATAACATAAATAATCAAGTCAAACTAAGACCCCAAGAAGATTAAACTTAACTACGCCCTATGTACCAAGTAGCCTTATTTAAGATAAGTAATTGACCTCTTTTGTCCAAATTCAATAAAACAGTTATATCTGCATTTAACTTTTAACTTCTACATTCAAAACAATTTCAAGGAGGTACAAAACAATATGTTTTATGAAAAAACTGGAATTTGTTTTTAGTTCATGGAATATGTGCTTTGTGGATAAATACCATCATTGATTTCTGTTTTCTTTTTCTTTCTTTTCTTTGTTCTTTAAAATGCTTCTGAAAACCAGAATAATTTTTGGAGGAAGAAGATGACACTATGATTATTACTTCCCTTCTCCACAAAGTTAATGAGGTAATTTGTGAAGAGACTATAAAAAATACTAATTGCTTCTGATAGTTTGCAAACCTAGGCCTTTGTTGATGCCTCCACACAGCTGCTTTTAAAGTCATGAGACCGGATAAGGTGACCCACGGGGAACAGTTCCTCGAGGCCACTCAGTGTAAGTCGGGTAGAGAAGGAAAGGACAGAAAAACAGAGCTGAGAAAGAGCACAGAGGGGAAGAAAAAACAGGAAAGTGTGATGTCACGGAAGTCCAGATGCAGAATCATTTTACAAAGGATGGAGTGGACAACTGACTTTAATCCTCTTGAGAATCTGAGTAAGTACATGACTGAGACATGCCAAGATGTTGGTTTGTTGGTAGCCTTGACAGCGTGGAATTTCAACAAAGCCATGGAGACTGAATCTTAGCTGGATATTGTTACAAAAAAGGAGAGTGCAGAGTGTGAAGATAATAATTGGGGAACAGAAAATTGGTTTTGCTAATAAGAAAAGCAGAGAAATAGGAAAAGAGGTGACAAGGCTATGGGGTTGGAATTATTTTTTTAAGATGAGTGGTCCTGAAGTGCCTATCTGTATACTGATAAAACTGATCCAGTAGAGAATGAGAAGCTGGTGATGCAAGAAAGAGAAAATTTTTCAGGATTAGCATAGTTTGAGCACATGTGAAGGTGTCACCCTTTTAAAGGAGAGAAGAAAAAGAGGACATGGGTGCACACGCAGATACACTAGTGCATGTCTAGTTAGAAGATGGGATAGAACGTACCTGATAGCTGCATTTTCTCAGGACAGCAGGGGGAAAACTATCAGCTGATCATAAAGGGGTGCGATGGAAATGTGAGGAGAGAAGATGCAAACTGGTGATCTTTAGAGGGTAAGAAAGCAAGTTTACAGAGGAGATACAGTAGGATTGCCGGTTAGTATCAAGTGCCCATTTGAGATCTGAGATCAAGTTGAAACAAGTCAGCTTGATGGTTCAGTGTTCTATAACAATCCTCAAGTGCCTAGATACAGAGCACTGTTGTCAGTAATTAATTAGGTTAATCCAGGGGTTTGGCTTTAAGAGAAATTTTGACAGAAGGCAAGAAAAGCAAGCTTGAAAAGTGTTTTTAAAGGAGCATGAATATGCGATGGACATGGTCCCTAAGCTGAAAAAAGAAAAGAGGAATATAATGAAAGTACTGAAGATTAAGAAGGTGGAAGCATCAATGGACCCAGAGGTCTCAATTCATCAAATAATTGTTGAAGTGAAAATCCTGGGAAAAGTGAGTGAGAATATACAATGCGGGAGAGAACCGGGTGCTCAGATTTGGGGATTTAGAATGTGGGATAGTTATACAATATGACTGTAAGAGTTAGTTGTTAAGATGGAAGAAAGATTATTATGGATGAAGGGGTCAGGAATATGAGAGGCCAAAGTGTTAAATGAATTATCCATATGAAGGAAACCATATGAAATTACCAAGGATGGTCGAAAGGAAGTCTGTGTGAAAGTCGCCGGAGTGGGAGTGGGCAGGGGAAGTGACAGGTTGGCTGTAGGTGCTGGGAACTGACAGCATACACTTCAAATTACCTGGCATTTTTTTAAAAGAAGAAAAGTGGAAAAATAGTTTTGAAACAGTACTGAAGAGCTAAAAAGACATTTATCTCAACACTAGGTCCTACAGAGCATGAAATGTAACAAAACAATCATCTTTCACTCAAGATGGCTATTGGGGAAGGTGTGTCCTCAAGAGGAAAAGTCACATTTCAGCTAGATTAAAAAAAAGTTGAGAAACTCAGTTACAGGAGGTTTACTGATGTTATGAAACTTCAGATCCAGAGGGTATACTGGAGGCAGTGAAGAGCTGGAGGTTAGAAATACAAAGAGCATCATGGGGCTAAGTGTCTGGGTTATGATAGCACAAGAGGTAGGCACTTACTGTAGTGACTGGTGCTAAGAGCTCAAGACATTCTCTAGGTGGATGGTGACATAGATCCTTCCTGACTTCCCTCCCCTTCACTGGAAGAACAACTAACAACTATTCATGAACAAGTCAGCACTGAGAGAACCTAGAACACAGGGGAGGCTGAAGCACCCCCTGCACCACAGAGACCAAGAGAGACCATGTTAGAAGGTAAGAGAAGTGGCTACACACTGACCGCATTGCCCCGCCCCCAGGCCAGGGCAGCACCAGGCGGACAGGTCTCCCCTGAGCCTCTGGCTCCTCCAGTAAGAAAAGAGAGCCCACGGGGAACAACCAGCCCCCCAGCACTGTTTCTCTTTGAGGGAGCCCCTAATCTGGCCTCACCCCATGGGGACTGCAGGGGAATCTGTGGGGCTCAACCACTGGGAATCTGACTGATTGAGGAAGGGGAGGGGCTTGCAACCAGCACAGGGGTCTTGGCAGAGCGAGTTCACACCTGCAGTGCCCAAGCGGTAGACTAACCAGCGGCTCTGCTCACCTGCAGAACCAAGTCGGGGGTGCACTCTGACCAGGAAACATGGCAGGGTGCAGATCCGCCTTACTCAGATCCTCATGTGAGGAGTTTTGACAGCCTGAGAGCCTAGTTTGCCCACTCCCGGGCAAGAAGATGAGTCACACCCCACCCACGGTGGAGAGTGTCTCCCAGCCGCATCTGACCAGAGGGGCTGGCGGGAGGCCTAGAAGCTGTGTAGCCCAGAAATGCTCCAGCCAAGAGACCAGCAAGCAGAGCTGATCACCCCTGGGGCAAAGACAGTACTGGCCTGGAGGGCTCCTGTGCTACTCACAGCCAAGGCAAAGGGTACCTAATGGCCCCTCCCAGCCTGACATTTTGTTTGGGAAAAATTGGGAGATGCCTGGAGTAGTCCCTCAATTTCCAGCACAGGCAGGGGAGCTGAGACAGAGCCCCACCTGCTATGGCTCCCGATCCATCAGACCAGAAGGGCTGGCTATAATACCTAGGAGCTATGAGGCCCAGCCATGCTCATGCCTAGAGAAGGGCAGGCAGATTCCACAGTTTGCAAAGCAAAGCTGGGTCCCTGAACAACCAAGGAACTTGGGATGTGGGCCGGCTTGAATTAAGACAACAAACAAAGAGCTTTACTAGCTTTAGGGCTGCTTCTCCCACTGTGTCCAGGCAGGGAAACTAATCCATAAACCCACACAACAGCCCTGCTTACAGTGGGACCTGAACAGAGAGCACAGCCCACATCTCCCCCATCGGCTGAGCAAAACCAGTGGCCTCACCTGACCAGGGAAATAAGTGCACACTCCTGCCTGGTTCAGGTCCCCCAAGCAACAAGCCATGCTGTTCTGGGTGCTGTCCTGGGTGCAGGGAAGCTAATTCATAGCCCCACTACTACTGAATCAAGTACCCCGTCCCAACCATCTCATAAGCCTGACCAGAGGAACCAGGCAACCATGAAGCCCATCCAATAGCCTCACTCGGGAACCAAGTGAGCAGTTCTATCCAACTGTTCTTAGTCAGGGCACATCCCACATTCCCATCCTCAGAGCTTCAACAGTTGCCTCCTTACCCAAAAATAGACCATAATAGCAGGCATCACCTGCCTAAGGACATTACCAACAGAAACCCAAAAGGAGCTGACAGGTGAAGGACTGTTTCTACCAAAGCAAACCTGCAAAGTCTGCAAGAGGAGGCTGATTACTCAAATGTGTAGATACCAACATAAGAGATCAAGTATCACAAAAGAAAACAGGAAAATATGACACCACCAAAGGAAATTAATGAAGCTCTAATAACTAATCTTAAAGAAATGGAAATTTATGAACTGTGAGACAAATAATTCAGAACAATTATCTTAAAGAAGTTTAGTGAACTACAAGAACCCACAGAAAACTAAACTAAATTAGGGAAACAATGCATGAACAAAATGAGAAGTTTGACAAAGCAATAGAAACCATCCAAAAACAAAGAAACAGAAATCCTAGAGTTGAAAAATATAGTAACTGAACTGAAGAATTCAATAGAGAATTTCAAAAGCAGACTTGACCATGCAGAAGAAACAATCAGTTATCTGGAGGATAGAATATTAGAAATTATCCAGTTAGAGGAGCAAAAAGTAAAAAAGAATGAAAGCGTGAAAAAAGCCTATGAGATTTATGGGAAATGAAAATGAAAAGAAACAAAATTTGCATTGTAGGAATTCCAGAAGGAGAAGAGAAAGAGAAAGGGACAGAAAGTATATTTAAAGTATTAATGGCTGAAAACTTCCTAAACCTGGGCAGAGAAATGGACATCCAGATCTATGAGGCCCAAAGGACCCCCAAAATATCAAACTTAGATAGGGCTACACCAAGACAAATTATAATTAAATTGTCAAAGACCAAAAAAAAAAGAATTTTAAAAACAGCAAGAGAAGAGATAAGTTACTTAAAAGGGAACCCCCATAAGCCTATGGGCAGATTTTTCAACAGAAACATTTCAGGCCAGGAGAGAATGGGAAGACATTTCAAAATATTGAAAGAAAAACTGTCAACCAGTTTTAGTTATAGCTTTGCTATACCAGCAAAGCTGTCCTTCACAAATGAAAAAGAGATAAAGACTTTCATAAACAAATAAAAGCAGATGGAGTTCATCACCACTAGACCTGCCTCACAAGAAATGTCAAAGAAAGTCCTTTGATTGAAAGTAAAAGGATGCTAATTAACATCATACAAATATAAAAATGTGGTTTAAACTCAGTGATAATGATAAAATAATTGTCAAAGTTAAATTCAGTAATCTGGTAATGGTCATGCTTAATTCACTTACAACTCCAGTTTAAAAGTTTAAAAACGAATGTAGTAAAAAAAAAACAAAACCTCGCAACTATAATAATCTATTATTAGCTACACAACATAATAAATATGTCAATTGTAAGGGCAGTAACCTAAAATGTGAGGAGAAGTAGAAGTGTAAAGGTTAGGAATTCTATTGAAGTTAGGTTGTTAGCTTAAAATAAGGTGTTAGAATTTTAAGATATTTTATGTAAGCCTTTTGGTAACCACAAGGGAAAGCAGGTAGCAATTACACAGAAGAACATGAAAAAGAAGTCAAAGCATAAAAAAAACTAGCGGGACAGGAAATAAAGAACAATGAACCTACAAAACGATGATAAAACAAATGACAAAATGGCAATAGTAAGTTCTTACCTATCAATAATTACTTTAAACAATACAGAATGCCTGAATGGATAAAAAATTTAAAAACAGGATCCAGTGATTATGGTACTTAGAAAAGACTCACTTTAGCCTTAAAGACATGCATACACTGAGAGTGAAGGGATGGTAAAAGTCATTTCAAGCAAATGGTAACGAAGAAAAAAGCAGCGGTAGCAATACTTATATCAAACAAAATAGACTTTAAACTGAAAATGAGAAAAAGACACAGAGAAGGTCATTACATAGTAATAAAGGGATAAACCCATCAAGAAGATATAACAATTGTAAATATGTGCCCAACATTGGAGTACCTAAATATATACAACAAAAATGAACAGAGCTAAAAGGGGAAATAAACAGTAATATTTGGGAACTTTGATACCTTATTCTCAACTATGGATAGATTATCCAGAGAATCAATAAGAAAAAGCAGATTTGCACAACACTAAAAACCACATGGACTAACAGAACATTCTATCCAATGACAGAACATAAATGGAACATTTTCTAGGGCTGACCATATGTAAAGCCATAAAATAAGTCCTGGAAAATTCAAGAAGATTGAAATCATACCACATATCCTTTCTGACAACAATGGCATGAAACTACAAATCAATAACAAGAGGAACACTGGAAAATTCATGAACACATGGAAATTAACACTCTCCTAAACAACCAATGAATCAAAGAATAAATTAAAGGGGAAATTTAAAAGCTTCTTTAGACAAATGAAAATAAAAGCACAACATTAAACAATTCATGGGATGCAGCAAAAGCGGTTTTAAGAGGGAAGTTCATAGAAATAAATGTCTACATTAAGAAGCAAGAAAGATCCTGGATAAATAACCTAACCCTATGCCTTAAGGAACTGGAAAAAGAAGAAAAACTGAGCCCAAATCAGGAGAAAAAGGAAATAAAAATTAGAGCAGAAATAAATAAAACAGAGAACATAAAAATTATAGAAAAGATTAATCAAACTAAGAGTTGGTTCTTTGAAATGATAAAATTGACAAACGTTTAACTAGACTAATCAAGTAAAAAAGAGAAATAACAAAAATCAACAAAATAATAAATTTAAAAAGGAGACATTACAACTCTTACCACAGAAATTCACAAGATTATAGAGGCTATGACGAACAACTATATGCCAACAAACTGGACAGCCTAGAAGAAATGGAAAAATTCTTAGAAACATACAGTTTACCAAGACTGAAACAGAAAGAAATAGGAAATCTGAATAGACCAATTACTAGAAAGAAGATTGGAAAAGTAATAATAAAAAATCTCCCAACAAAGAAAAGCCCAGGCTCTTATGGAGAATTTTACCAAATATTTAAAGAAGAATTAACACCAAAACTTCCCAGACTCTTCCAATAAATTGAAAAGAAGTAAACACTCCCAAACTCATTTTACAAGGCCAGAATTATCCTTATACCAAAGCCAGAAAAGGAAACCACTAGAAAAGAAAACTACAGGCCAATATATCTGATGAATATAGGTGCAAAAATTCTTAACAAAATACTAGCAAACCATATATAGCAGCACATTAAAAGGATTATTCACCATGATCAAGTGGGACTTATCCCTGGGATGTAAGGATGGTTCAGCATAAGCAAATCAATGAATATGACATATAACATTACTAGAATGAAAGAAATGAATAATATGATCATCTCAACATACAGAAAAAGCATTTCATCATGATAAAAACTCTTAACAAATTAGGG
>NW_006785319.1:2753259-2764029 GCF_000442215.2 Lipotes vexillifer
AAGGCTGTGTATGACAAACCCACAACATCATACTCAATAGTGAAAGGTTGAAAACTTCTCCTCTAAGATCAGGAACAAGACAAGGATGTCCAGTTCCAGCACTCCTACTCAACATAATACTGGAAGTTCTAACTAGAGCAATCAGGCAAGTAAAGAAATAAAAGGTATCAAAAATGGGCATTAAGAAGTTAAATTATCTGTATTTGTGCATCACATGATTTTATATATAGAAAATCCTAAAGAATCAACCAAAGGCTATTAGATCTAATCAACAAATTCAGGAAGGTTGCAGGATACAAGATTAACATACAAAAGTCAAAATTTTTCTGAAAAAGAAATAAAGAAATAAATCCCATTTAGAACAGCATCAAATACAATAAAGTACTTAGGAATAAGTTTAACCAAGGAGGTGAAAGATATTTACTCTGAAAACTACAAAGAAATCAAAACTGACACAAATAAATGGAAAGATATCTCATGTCCATGGATTGGAATAAATAATATTGTAAAAATGTCAATACTACCAAAAGCCATCTATGGGTTTAATGCAATCTTTATCAAGATTCCAATGGCATTTTTTTTTTTTTTTTACAGAAGTAGGAAAAAACCCTCCTAAAATTTATATGGAACCACAGAAGACCCCCAGTGGCCAAAGAAATCATCAGAATGAACAAAGCAGGAGGCAACACACTTCCTGATTTCACATTATACTACAGAGCTACAGTAATCAAAACAGTACAGCGTTGTCATAAAAACAGACAACAGACCAGTGGAAGAGAATCAAGAGTCCAGAAATAAACCCAAGCACCTACGTCAATTAATATTTGATAAGGGATCCAAGAATATTCAATGGAGAAAAGACAGACTCTTCAATAAATGGTGCTGGGATAACTGGATATGCACATGGAAAAGAATGAAATTGGACTCCTATCTTACACCACTCACAAAAATTAACTCAGAATGGATTCAAGTTTTAAATGTAAGACCTAAAACCATGAAACTCCTAGAAGAAAACAGAAATAAAGTTCCCCAACTTGGGTCTTAGTAATGATTTTTTGGATACAACACCTAAAGCATAAGCAACAAAATGAAAAATAAACAAGTGGGATTACATCAAACTGAAAAGTTTCTATACAGCAAAAGAAACAATCAACAAAGTGAAAAGACAACCTACAGAATAGGAAAAATATTTGTAAACGATATATTTGATAAGGGGTTAATATCCAAAATATATAAAGAATGTATACAGCTTAATAGAAAAATAACAAAGAACCCAATTAAAAAAGGGTCAAGGGATCTGAATGGACATTTTGCTAAAGAAGATACACAGGGCTTCCCTGGTGGCGCAGTGGTTGAGAGTCCGCCTGCCAATGCAGGGGACACAGGTACGTGCCCCGGTCCGGGAAGATCCCATGTGCCGTGGAGCGGCTAGGCCTGTGAGCCATGGCCGCTGAGCCTGCGCGTCCGGAGCCTGTGCTCCACAACGGGAGAGGCCACGACAGGGAGAGGCCCGCGTACCGCAAAAAAAAAAAAAAAGATACACAAAAGGTCAACAAGTACATGAAAAGAAACTCAAAAACACTAATCATTAAAGAAATGCAAATTAAAATTACTATGAGACATCACCTCACACCTGTCAGAATGGCCATCGTCAAAAAGAGACAACAAATGTCATGGATGTGGAGAAAAGGGAATCCTTGTGCACTGTTGGTGACATAGTACAACCACTATGGAAAAGAGTATGGAGGATCCTCAAAAAATTAAAAATAGAACTAACACATGATTCAGCAATTGCACTTCTGGGAATATATCCAAAAGAAACAAAAACGCTAACCCCAAAAGGTATCTGTACCTGCATGTTCATTGCAGCACTACTTACAATAGCCAAGACATGGAAACAACCTAAGCAGACATTGATGGATGAATGGATAACAAAGTTGTAGTATGTATATATGTATGTATGTATACACACACACACACACACACAATGGAATATCATTCAGCCATAAAAAATGAGGAAATCCTATTATTTGTGACGACATGGATGAAACTTGAGGGCATTATGTTAAATGAAATAAGTCAGAAAGAGAAAGACAAATACTGTATGATCTTACTCATACATGGAATCTTTAAAAAACATAACAAAACAAAAAACACCTCAGAGAAAAAGAGGTCAGATTTGTAGTTGTCAGAGGTGGGGTGGGGTGAGGTGGGGGGGACTGGGGAAAGGTGGTCAAAAGGTATAAACTTCTAGTTATAAGATAAATAAACACAAGGGGTATAGCATACAACAGGTTTACTACAGTTAGAACTGCTGTATGATACACAGGAAAGTAGTTAAGAGAGTTAATCCTAAGAATTCTAATCACAAGGGGAATATTTTCTTTTTTCTTTTCTTCTTGTCTTTTTATTGTATCTATATGAAGTGATGGATGTTAGCTGAACTGATTGTAGTAATCACTGCACAACATGTATAAATCAAACCATCATGCAGTATGCCTTAAACTTATACAGTGATGTATGTCAATTATTTCTCAATAAAATGGGGGGAAAAAGACAGCTTCTAGAGCTGCATTGTTCAGTACGGTAATCACCAACCATATATGGTTATTGAAATTAAACTCAATTAAAGTTAAATAAAATTTAAAATTCAGTTCTTCAAACTAGTCACATTTCAAGTTCTAGTTCTCATATTGGATATTGGACAGATATAGAACTTTTCCATCATTGCAGAAAGACCTATTAGACAGCTTCCCTAGAGTGAACACACTGCTTATTATACTCTTCTTGACCCGAAGTGACTCAATAAGGGAATGACAGAAGTAGGCTTGGGGGACTTTAGTACCAAGTGCAGTGTGAAAACCTAACAAGTAAGAACAAGGCCATATTTTTATATATGTATCTATCTAGACACCCATAATTACTACCCAAAGAGGTGTTATTCAGGCACATTCACATCAAGAATCCTCTATATTTCCAGTCCTGTGCCCTCCATTTCTCTTTTTATTTCATTTACTGCTTTTGAACCTGCATGTAAAACACATCTAGTTTTTCTCCACAATTAAATATTTTCCAAAAATGCTATTTCCCATGTAGAAGAAAAACACGTTAGCACAATTCTCTCATGAGTTTACATACTTCCCAATTAAGAGGAGAGATAAATCATTATCTTAGCCCAGAAAGTAATTTCATATAAAATGAGAATAGAGAAAAGGTTAGCAAGTTGCACGAGCTAGTCTAGGACTGAGTAATAGGTTCAAATTTCCCAACAACAAATAAATTGAATCTGTGGCTCCTAATCATTCACAATCCACCTAGGCCAAAATAATGGATGCAAAAAAAAATAATGCAATGGCTCATACATAAAAATTATTAACCTTACACCTGTTTGAGTTTACGTTGTCAGCATAAACGAACAGGGGAGGGACGGGAAGCAGGTAATACAGAAGAAGGGGGAAACTGGATCATGATACAGTGATGCTCAAATCTAACGTGAGACAGCAAAAGTCTATTCTTTCTCAGCAGAGAACTTTACATTGTACTTTTCAGTAGCTACAGATGAACTCTTTGTACATTCCTATGATAACTGTTTCAGAGATGATGCTATTCTCGCAATACTGTAGACCTGTATTCCTTGGGGTCCTAGGGTTCCCCCAGAAGCAAATCAGGAAGGATTATTAATTATAATTACAATTCCTTGCAGAGAAGAAAATTCCATGAATAGTTCCTAGATTCTTTTTCCATGGATTTTGAACTAAAGTCCTGATTTCTAAACTCTTGACCTTCCAATGCTAATTGAGAGGAAGAGAGAGAGAGAGAAATATGACTGGGCTAAGGAATTCCATCACTCCACTATAAGATTTGGGCTCAGCCGTCTAGGTGGTGTCCCCACACTCACCCTATCTCCTGGCCTTGGATCAAGGCAGACGGCTTGATCTAAGGGACCTCCTTCTCTCTGTCTCCCTTGGGTCTATCTTCTCCCAAAGTTACTTCTTTGACAGCAAGAAGAGGTAAACCCATGGGAAACTATCAAGAAGCAGCAGCTTAGTGATCTGGACATGGTCTTTGAGGCTTCAGGATACAGCCAACAGGCACCTCTGAAGACTAACTCAACCTCATTCAGCCAATGTGGGCCCATTCCTAGAAACAAAGCCCCAGCAGTTTTTGTCTTCTCTTGAAAGCTGGCGAGTCCACATGTAAAAATGGCAGCATCAAATGAGAATTTTGATAGTTAGTCAGATTGCCAGTGGGTTTCTCCACCAAGAATCGGGGAGTTTTTTTCCCCCATCCATCCATCCATCCATCCATCCATCCATCCATCCAATAACACTATAGATAAATGTACTACGTGCCGTAGCTTCCCTCCTGTGACAAGTCCCGAGGAACAATGAGAGGCAGGGTGGCAGAGGAGAGGAATGATCATATCTGCACATCCTGGATGCCCTGTGGAGAACAAGGTGGAGAAGGGGCAGACCTGAGTCAGGAAGATCCGTTAAGGGACTTTTTCATAGTCCTGTTAAGACAGGTGGTGATTTGGACTAGGCTGAAGGTAAAGATGGAGAGAAGTGGCTGGATTGAGAGATATCTGGGGGATAAAACTGATCGACCTTGACTATGAGTTAGAAATACAGGCCACAGTGAATAATGGCATCATATCCTAGTTTGTCACCCATTATACAAACAATACATACATGTGTATTACATGCTGGGCATCATTCTAGGTGTTGGGATACAACGGAAACATTTATAAAAACCACCTTGCCATCATGGAGTTTGCGACAGTATGCTTTCCTGAATAAGGCAGCACCAGAGCAATTGTTTGGAGACTGTTTAGAGAAACAAAGGAAAAAACTTTGCCACAATTTCAGGATGTGAGGGGCAAACAAATGCCTGTAAATTGCAAACTCAGAAACTGGATGGATATAAAAGGTTCATTTTTATCTTAAGTGCAATATAAGTAAAATAACAGGACTAGCATAGAGACAAACGGCAGCGACATTCAGTCTCAATGCAAGGGACCGATGTGGTCAACCAGCTACTGCACGAGGACATGTAGATCAGTGTTAAAAAAAAAAAAAAGCCAAAAACTCATTACATACGTATGTATTACATATATATATAAAATCTCTTAAGTACTTTGATGCCAGCAATCAATTAATTAGCAGTAAACATTTTAAAGACAAGATATGGTCCAACACTCTTCAAGCCAAACATCTA
The DNA here is from genome assembly GCF_000442215.2 of Lipotes vexillifer. Lineage (NCBI taxonomy): Eukaryota > Metazoa > Chordata > Mammalia > Artiodactyla > Lipotidae > Lipotes > Lipotes vexillifer. The sequence goes on from NW_006785319.1 coordinate 2,758,477, forward strand.
CTAGTGAACATTAGGCACATGGGCACCCTGATTTCCAAAGCCTGCCTAGACACCCTAGTAGGGGTCAGATGTTTCCAGTGTTAGAAGAACAGGAATCATCATATTCCAAATGGTGAAGGAGAATAGGAAAAAGTCAGCATGTTCTTATCCAGTAGAACACTTCTATGCAGGCAAAGGATTTGAATAGACAGTCCACCAACGAAGACATACTAATGGCTAATAAGCGTATGAAATGATGTTCAACATCATTTGGCGTTAGGGAAACGCAACTTAAAACCACAAAACAGCATATCACAGCCACGAGAATGGCTAACATAAAATAAAAAATTTTTTAAAAAACAGACAAGAATAAATGTTTCCAGGAATGTGGAGGAACTGGAACCCTCGTACATTTCTAGTATAAACATAAAATGGTACGACCACTGTTAGGACTGAATTGTGTCTCCTCAAAATTCACATAAATCACAGGACCTCAGAATCTAACTGTCTTTAGAGACAGGGCCTTTAAAGAGATGATCAAGTTAAAATGAGGCTGTTAGGATGGGCCCGAATCCAGTGGGACTCATGTCCTTATGAGAAGAGGAAACTGGAACACACGGAGAAGATGATGCCGAGTTAGGGTACAGGAGAGGGTGGCCAAGTGCAGGCCGAAAGGAGAGCCCTCAGAGGAGGACGGTTCCAGCAGTACCCTGAGCCCGCACCGCCAGCCTCTACAACAGAGAGAAAACATGTTTCTGTTGTTTGAGCCACCCAGTTCATGGTACTTTGCTATGGGGGCCCTAGCAAACTACTACAGCCACTGTGGAAAGCAATTCGAAAGCTACTCAGTTGATAAAAATAATTACCATGTGACCCAGGAACTCTCTTCCTGGGTACCTAGTCAAGACGACTGAAAGCATACATCCACTAAAAGACTTGCAGGCAAAAGTTTTAGCAGCATTACTTATTAATAACCCCAAACCGGAAACAACCTAAATATTCATCAACTAATAAATGGATAGAATAACATGGCATATTCTTACAACTGTTGATTACTATTTGGCAATATTATTTGGCAACAGATAGGAATGAAGAACTTACACAAGCTAAGACATGGAAATAAAGCATGACATTCAGTAAAAGAAGCCAGACACAGAGCCCATGTACTGTATGGTTCAGTTTACATGAAATGTCCAAAAACGGCCAATCTATGGAGACAGAAATCAGATTACTGGAGTGAAGGGGAAAGACGATTACAATTTAATAGTAAGTGGGCGTAAGCAGTCTTATTAGGATGATGGAAATAATCCAGAACTGATTTATAGTGATGGCAGAACAAGTTGGTCAGTTTACCAAAAATATCATTGAATTTTGCACACTTGGGATGGGTGGTGCCTTTTCTTTGTCACCAGTAAAAGTATGAAGCATTATAACTCAATAAATTTAATTTAAAAGTTATAAAATTAGGCCTCAATGAAGTTACTTTTTTTAAAGTGCCTTGATACAGTTGTTGTTGTTGTTTTTTAATATTGTTTCCAGAATGAAAAGAGAGGCAGACAGGTTGCAGGGAACAAAAATCTTGTGAGAATTCCATATGAGAAGAGAAGAAAAAATAGTCAGTAGCTTAGTGGGGAATGAATTGAGGAAAATTTTAATTTGATTCCTTTGAGACTAGAGAGTAGCAATAAGAAGAATAAAGTCCCCAAATAAGTGAAAGATACAGTTTACGACACTGAGCCACTTCCCTCTGTGTAACTCCTAAAGAACCAAAACTTCAGAGATAGATTTCTGAAGCGGTATTTCAGAACCGGACACACCTCTCCTAATCCCTCTGTGCAATACTTGTTAAGATGAAGAAAAACATGAAAGTCTGTCTCTCTATTAAAAGCTAGCATTTGCAGTCCAGCTACTGCCAAATGTGTAAGAAACTCTGTCAACTGAAAAAAACAAACAAAAAAAAGCACAACCTAAAAGTTGAGAATTATGTTTTATTTGGCAGTCAAAACTGAGGACTTCAGCCCGGGACACAGCTCTCAGATAGCTCTGAAAGGACTGCTCCGAAGAGGCAAGTGGGGGAGCGAGGATACATGGGAGTTTTTGCAACAAACACCAGGTAGTCGGAACATCAAAAGATTGCTGTTAATTCAAGAAAACCAGACACCTCAAGTTAATGAATTTAGCACTTTTCTATGTATGAAGATGCAAGAGTCTGGGCTCATTGAAATCATCCCTTTGATCTGCACCTCAGCTATCTAGGGCCAGTGTCCTCTTTTTCTCCATCCTGAACCCCCTCAGATTTCACAGTTCGGGGGGTATAGTGGCTGCAACCTCCATCGTTCACTAATATGGCAGGTGGCATTTTTCATCCATATCTGAAGGAGGAATAAATCACAAATCATTCCATGGCCTGTTATCAGCTCCCTCTAATGTCTTACATCCAGGGCCCTATGGCAGAGTTGTTAATTTTTCCCCATCTCTTTATTCTGAAATAGTAGAAGTGTTAGCTAGTCATGGTGACTCAAAATAAAGTTCGCATCTCCCAGTATCCTTTGCAGCTCCAAGTGGCCATGAGGCTAACTCCCGGCCACTGAAACATAAGAGGATGTGCCTTAAGTAGTTCCTAAGACGATTCCTCAAAAGGAATCTGGTGCATGTCCACCCCTTTCTTCTTCCCTTTCTCCACCCTTCTCCTTTAGAGGCAAGTGCCGCCATCTCGGACCAGGAGGAAAATGTGACATCGTAGAAATGGTGGAACATGGCATCATGGAGTGGCCCTTGTTCACACAGCCCTGGACTTTTACACAAGAGAAGGAGTTTCTTGGTTAAATTAAATCAAAACCCACTTCTCTATGTTCTGTAACCAAGCTCATCGTACTGTGGAGTAGGGTCCGGCAGAGGGACACAGAGAGCCCACCGGGTCTTGCCAACTAAAAGTCAGTCAGAAAGGATCTTGCTGTGACTTAAGTCACAGCATGTTCTTCCTATGTTTTCCTCTAAGAGTTTGATAGTGTCCGGCCTTACATTTAGGTCTTTAATCCATTTGGAGTTTATTTTTGTGTATGGTGTTAGGGAGTGTTCTAATTTCATTCTTTAACATTACATTTAGGCTCTAATCCATTTGGAGTTTATTTTTGTGTATGGTGTTAGGGAGTGTTCTAATTTCATTCTTTAACATGTAGCTGTCCAGTTTTCCCAGCACCATGCAAGACGGGAATAAAGACGCAGACCTACTAGAGAATGGACCTGAGGACACGGGGAAGAGGAAGGGGAAGCTGGGACGAAGTGAGAGAGCGGCATGGACACATATACACTACCAAACGTAAGGTAGATAGCTAGTGGGAAGCAGCCGCATAGCACGGGGAGATCAGCTCGGTGCTTTGTGACCACCTAGAGGGGTGGGATAGGGAGGGTGAGAGGGAGGGAGACGCAAGAGGGAAGAGATATGGGAACACATGTGTATGTATAACTGATACACTTTGTTATAGAGCAGAAGCTAACACACCATTGTAAGGCAATCATACTCCAATAAAGATATTTAAGAAAAAGGAAAGTCAGTCAGTCTTCTTCAAAGTAACTTAAAAGAGACTTGAAATTCTCTTTAGGGTCAATGCTCAGTCGTCCATGGCACCTTCCCCGCGCGTGCTTCATTCTCCCAAGATGTCATCTGATTCTCCCAAAGCAAGCAGTTATCTTCATAGTCGTGGCCAGAGGAGCCTCTGTTCTATGTGCTGTCTTCTGGGCCTTCACTGTCCCCTGGTCAAGATGCCTCATCACACTGCTCTCCGGACATCAACCTCTGTGTTCCCTGGGGCCACATCAGTGGTCTCCCCCGATCCCGAGGTGTCTGCCCACTGAGGTGTCTGGTTGCGGGTAGACACGGGCATTGCACAGCTCTGTGTTTTCCCAGTCCGGACCCTAGGACTCTGCCAGTCCACCAGGACTCTGACGTCTTCTGCTCCCTGTGAGCCTTCCTGGATTTCTTGCCCTCTCTCCATAGGCTGCAGGAACTCAGCTACAATCACTTATCTGTGTACTTCCTCTATCCCCTGATACTGTTCCTGTTTCTTTTGCCCTGAATGCAAAGGAAAGCTCTTTTGCCTGATTCCAGCACAACAACTCTTGATCTATTTAGGGAGAAATTCTACCCTTTCTCTCTTTACAAAGTCCGACTCCTTGGGAGAGTGCAATCTCCCAAAAACAGCACTGAGATTTCGAGCTGATGGATGGCTTCTCACAACCTCTCTGTTCCAGGTGGTGTATGCCCTCTCCTTCCCTAGAGGGTAATAAGCCTTCTCGGTGGGCTAATAATTTCACACTGTTATTTCCAGTAGCATCACGTGCCTAAAGAAACACGTCTATATAGAAATAAAGGAAGGAGAATCAGATCTTGGAAAATACCAACTCTAGTTGTTTGCAGTACTGTAGACAACTCTCCTCAGAAGCTACCTGAATGGCGCTCAGAATCTTGGGTGCATTTTTAATTCATTTGCTCTTTCACTTGGTACTTGTAATCGTGGATGTTTTATCACAGGCTCTAAGCTTGGTACTAAATAAAGAAAAAAGTTCTCTGACAGCTGCACAAGGAGCTTAATTAGGAACCTCTTTAAGTTTACTTGGAAATGCATAACTGATGGAGAAGCATGTGAAGCAAATAGCACCCCCTTACAGCCTAGCAACATTTTCAGAGTTGCTGATTGTCACATTTGTTTCATATCATTTGGAAGACTTCATTTTCGAGCTCCTTTTTATCCTAATCCAGGGCCACATTTCAGTTTAATAATTCATTAGCAGATCTTTGCAACCTATTGCCTGCTGAGTTTACTGAAGACTGATTAGTAATTTTATCGTTTCTAAGTTGTCTGTATATATTTTCATAAGTGTCATCTCCTGCTGATTCTAATACTTTCATTTGACATTTTTTTTTCTTTTTCTGCTTTGCCACTGTGCACTGATCAATCATTCCCATCCCCCACAGTATGCATCATTGAAATCTGAGATTCTACGGTCATTTTATCTATTTTTTAAAAACTCTACTGAGGTATAGTTGACTTACGATGTTGTGCTAATTTCTGCTGTACAGCAAAGTGATTTAGTCACACATATATTCTTTTACAGATTCTTTTCCATTCTGGTTTATCACAGGATGTTGAATAGAGTTCCCTGTGCTCTACAGTAGGACCTTGTTGTTTATCCATCCTGCTTATACTAGTTTGCATCTGCTAATCCCACACTCCCATTCCATCCCTCCCCCACACACCCTCGGCAACCACAAGTTTCTTCTCTATGTCTGTGAGTCTGTTTGTTTCATAGATATGTTCGTTTGTGTCTTACTTTAGATTTCTGTGGTCATTTTACATCGTACAGACCCGCTTCAGTGGCACATCCATGTTTCAGAGAAGCTTTATTCTGCCTTCTGCCCGATAACCACCAATCCAAATCAGCTGTGCACTCAGTTACATAAGGCATAATTGGGCAAAACATGGGCACTGGAGCAAGACCCAGCTAGAATGTGAAGTTTGCCTCTATTACTTTCTATCTGGACTGTAAACCAATTATGTTTTTTACTTAACTTCC
>NW_006785319.1:2764114-2782694 GCF_000442215.2 Lipotes vexillifer
TGACTTCCTAGCTATGAGAAACAGATGGAGATATATATGTAAAACATGCTATCACTGAAAAATTCTATATATAGTATTTTTGTACGATACTATACATAAAAATACTAAAATACTATACCCGAAAAATGACAGATATACCATTAGATTTTTATTTCACCTATTTTCTTTCTTTTTCTTTTCATCCATTTGAGTCACTCACATGAACAAACTTGTCATCAGTGTCACTGTAACACACGTGGGATTATCTGAGACACCGAGAAATAGTTCTTCTCCCAACTTTCAGTCACAGGTATGTCCAATTTTGTTGTACCATGTCCATTTCACATTCCATTATATTGAGAGAACTCTATTTTGAAGACTGTTTAATAAGCCTGTTCTATTTTTTCTTCAATTTCTTTTCTTTTCTTTTTTTTTTTTTTTGGCCACACGGCATGGCTTGTGGGATCTTAGTTCCCCAACTGGGGACTGAACCTGGCAGTGGAAGCACTGAGACCTAACCAATGCACCACCAGGGAAGTCCCTAATAAGCCTATACTGATCGCCAAAAACTCTCTTAACTGCCACCTGCTCACTCACCATCCCACTAAGATCTTAAAGACAAAGAAGGGGCAGTACTGACACATGTAAACACAACTCTGTGCAAAGGCACAGGTGATCATCCATTTTAATTGGAAGATTGTTGATAAAAACAGTCTTCACAGCTGCACAGCACAGAGAGATCAGCTCAGGGCTCTGTGACCACCTAGAGGGGTGGGATAGGGAGGGTGGGAGGGAGACGCATGAGGGAGGAGATATGGGCATATACGTATATGTAGAGCTGATTCACTTTGTTATACAGCAGAAACTAACACACCACTGTAAAGCAACTGTACTCCAATAAAGATGTTAAAAACAAGACAAAACAAAATAAACAAAAAATAACAGTCTTCAGCAAACCCAGACTAATCCCACCGAAATTCAGTGCTGCAGTGAACTGCTCTAACCTTAGGGGGTTTTGCCCTGTAGTTAGGCAGAAAACTGAGAATTTCAATCCGAAGATGTCAATAATAGTTGTTTCCAGAGATTTCTGGTTGGTGCAGCGCTGCATAACCAAGTTGTTATACTAATATTAATGTGTCATTTTTAAATGTTGAAAATCACCCTCTTTGATTTCCAGCTTCCTCATAATAAATGTACTATGTGTTCATTTCTGAAAATTTAGAAAAGTCAGAGAAGTAACAAGAAGAGAGCAAAAAAGGCTTGATGTCTTATGCACTCCCATTTCTGTTAAGGGTGGAGCTGCCTTAGAAACTTGGTGTTTTGGTTCGTGTGATGTCTTGGACTTAGATGTATGAGAGAGCAGGGAGGGGGGATGGCAATTTTCACTTAATAACCTCACCTCCTCCACCTCTGGGTGATAAAAGCCAAGGGAAGAGAACAACAGTGAGAAACACTAAAGTGGGAGAAATACATTGCTTCACAGGGTCACCCAGACAACGACCCATGACGACATAACCTGCCTCAGAGGTGAGATTTCTGCCTCTGAGACATGTGTTAACACATCTACTTGAATTGAAAAATGAAGTCAGACCTTTTCTGACTGAAATTAGGTCTGATTTAGTAGATTTTTTTTGACTATGGGAAATGGCTTTGGCATATACATTATAAATATTTTCCACAAACTAAATGCCCTAATTCTACAGCACTATGATTTAAAACAAACAAACAAATTTAAAACATGATAAGGTAAAAGCATTTCTGACCAAAATTTCTTTCAGCCAAATGCATTTAAATAACAATAATTTAATTTTCTCAGTCTTTTCTAGGTAAACCAGGTCAAACCTAATGTCTCTAAACAAATGAATAAAATCTCCTATATACATTGGATATATCTTGAAAAACACATTACTCAGAAACTGAGAGAGTAAATTCAGTAGTGAACCAGATAACAAATGAAGTCAGGTGTTTTGCTTTCAAGAATATTTAAGGGGTGGCTTAATCATGTTGCTAGCTAATAGATCATTAAAAAGAATGTCTGATTACCCTATTTGGTTGCAAAGAAACAGGATAATCAACAAAAACCTTTAAACAGATTAATATACATATAAATTCTGTGTGTATACTGCGTACGTGTTTGTTACCAAATGCATTTCTGATAAAATTTTATTTTCATATTTAACAATTATTTATCAAACTTTTTAATATATTTGTGCTGCTTTGACCAATTATGGAAATAAGAGATTGTTAAGACAGAAAAACTTTTTAATATCTAGAGTCTAATAATTAAAAATAAAACACTGAAAAATTTAAATCTCTATATATGTACAATATATATGTACAAGATAAAATACATATACACTATACACATACATGAATCAATTATGTGTGTATATATATGTATATACACACATATAAAAATATATACCAGTATAAATATATACCATATATATACACATACATATATATTTTTATTGATTATCATATTTCTCTGCAACCAATATAGGGTTATCAAGAGCATATTTAATCACAACAATGTAATAGAGTAAAGAAATTTTTTCAGGGACAAGGAATGAAAATACGAGGTCAAGGAGAGAAAGGAACAAAGTAAAATTTCTGACTTTAAAAATGAGCATATTCACGTATTTTTAAAATGAATGATGACAGGTCACTGATACATTTAAAGAATGACACAGTGGTTTCATTTTAAAATGTCAGTACTCACTAGCACAGTACTCACTAGCACTGTAAATTACATTCCTTAAAACTATTTTAGGAGAGGAACTTCAAAATGGCGGAAGAGTAAGACGTGATCACCTTCCTCCCCACAAATACATCAGAAATACATCTACACGTGAAACAACTCCTACAGAACACCTACTGAACGCTGGCAGAAGACCTCAGACCGCCCAAAAGGCAAGAAACCCCCCCCCCCCCACGTACCTGGGTAGGGCAAAAGAAAAAAGAAAAAACAGAGACAAAAGAATAGGGACGGGACCTGCACCAGTGGGAGGGGGCTGTGAAGGAGGAAATGTTTCCACACACTAGGAGCCCCTTTGCGGGCGGAGACTGCGGGGGGCGGAGCGGGGAGCTTCGGAGCCGCGGAGGTGAGCGCAGCCGCAGGGGTGCGGGGGGCAGAGCGGGGAGATTCCCGCACGGAGGATCGGCGCCGACCGGCGCTCACCAGCCCGAGAGGCTTGTCTGCTCACCCGCCGGGGCGGGCAGGAGCTGGGAGCTGAGGCTTGGGCTTCGGTTGGATCGCAGGGAGAGGACTGGGGTTGGCGGCGTGAACACAGCCTGCAGGGAGCTAGTGCGCCACGGCTAGCCGGGACGGAGTCCGGGAAAAAGTCTAGACCTGCTGAAGAGACAACATAATTTTTCTTCCCTCTTTGTTTCCTGGAGAGGGGATTAAGAGCGCTGCTTAAAGGAGCTCCAGAGACGGAAGTGAGCTGCGGCTATCAGCGCGGAGCCCAGAGACGGGCATGAGACGCTAAGGGTGCTGCTGCCGCCACCAAGAAGCCTGTGTGCGAGCACAGGGCACTGTCCACACCCCCCTTCCGGGGAGCCTGTGCAGCCCGCCACTGCCAGGGTCCCGGGATCCAGGGACAACTTCCCCGGGAGAACGCACGGCGCGCCTCAGGCTGGTGCAACGTCACGCCGGCCTCTGCCGCCGCAGCTTCGCCCCGTACTCCGTGCCCCGCCCTCCCCCGGCCTGAGTGCGCCAGAGCCCACGAGTCAGCGGCTCCTTTAACCCCGTCCTGTCTGAGCGAAGAGCAGACGCCCTCTGGCGACCTACACGCAGAGGTGGGGCCAAATCCAAAGCTGAACCCCGGGAGCTGTGCGAACAAAGAAGAGAAAGGGAAATCTCTCCCAGCAGCCTGAGGAGCAGCGGATTAAATCGCCACAGTCAACTTGATGTACCCTGCATCTGTGGAATACCTGAATAGACAACGAATCATCTCAAATTGAGGAGTTGGACTTTGGGGGCAAAGATATATATAAATTTTTCCCTTTTTCTCTTTTTGTGAGTGTGTATGCGTATGCTTCTGTGTGTGATTTTGTCTTTATAGCTTTACTTTTACCATTTGCCCTGGGGTTCTGTCTGTCCGGTTTTTTTTTATTACTTAAAAATTTTTTTTCTTAATAATTATTTTTTATTTTAATAACTTTATTTTACTTTATTTTATTTTATTTTACTTTATTCTTTCTTTCTTTGTATTTTCTCTCCCTTTTATTCTGACCTGTGTGGAGGACAGACTCTTGGTGCTCCAGCCAGGAAGCAGGGCTCTGCCTCTGAGGTGGGAGAGCCAACATCAGGACACTGGTCCACAAGAGACCTCCCAACTCCACATAATATCAAATGGCAAAAATCTCCCAGAGATCTCCATCTCAACGCCAAGACCCAGCTTCACTCAACAACCAGCAAGCTACAGTGCTGCACACCCTATGCCACACAACTAGCAAGACAGGAACACAAACCCATCCATTAGCACAGAGGCTGCCTAAAATCATAATAAGGCCACAGACACCCCAAACACACCACCAGACATGGACCTGCCTACCAGAAAGATAAGATCCAGCCTCATCCACCAGAACACAGGCACTAGTCCCCTCCACCAGGAAGCCTACACAACCCACTGAACCAACCTTAGCCACTGGAGACAGACACCAAAAACAACGGGAACTATGGACTTGCAGCCTGCGAAAAGGAGACCCAAACACAGTAAGTTAAGCAAAATGAGAAGACATAAAAACACACAGCAGATGAAGGAGCAAGGTAAAAACCCACCAGACCAAACAAATGAAGAGGAAAAAGGCAGTCTACCTGAAAAAGAATTCAGAATAATGATAGTAAAGATGATCCAAAATCTTGGAAATAGCATAGAGAAAATGCAAGAAACATTTAACAAGGACCTAGAAAGACTAAAGATGAAACAAGCAATGATGAACAACACAATAAATGAAATTAAAAATTCTCTAGAAGGGATCAATAGCAGAATAACTGAGGCAGAACGGATAAGTCACCTGGAAGATAAAATAGTGGAAATAACTACTGCAGAGCAAAATAAAGAAAAAAGAATGAAGAGAATTGAGGACAGTCTCAGAGACCTCTGGGACAACATTAAACACACCAACATTCAAATTATAGGGGATCCCACAAGAAGAGAAGAAGAAAGGGACTGAGAAAATATTTGAAGAGATTAAAGTTGAAAATTTCCCTAATATGGGAAAGGAAATAGTTAATCAAGCGCAGGAAGCACAGAGAGTCCCATACAGTATAAATCCAAGGAGAAACATGCCAACACACATATTAATCAAACTATCAAAAATTAAATACATACAAAGAAAAAATATTAAAAGCAGCAAGGGAAAAACAACAAATAACACACAGGGAATCCCCATAAGGTTAACAGCTGATCTTTCAGCAGAAACTCTGCAAGCCACAAGGGAGTGGCAGGACATATTTAAAGTGATTAAGGAGAAAAACCTACAGCCAAGATTACCCTACCCAGCAAGGATTTCATTTAGATTTGATGGAGAAATTAAAGCCTTTACAGACAAGCAAAAGCTTAGAGAATTCAGCACCACCAAACCAGCTTTACAACAAATGCTAAAGGAACTTCTCTAGGCAGGAAACACAAGACAAGGAAAAGACCTACAATAACAAAACCAAAACAATTAAGAAAATGGGAATAGGAACATACATATCGATAACTGCCTTAAATGTAAATGGAATAAATGCTCCAACCAAAAGACATAGACTGCCTGAATGGATACAAAAACAAGACCTGTATATATGCTGTCTACAAGAGACCCACTTCAGACCGAGGGACACATACACACTGAAAGTGAGGGGATGGAAAAAGATATTCCATGCAAATGGAAATCAATAGAAAGCTGGAGTAGCAATTCTCATATCAGACAAAACAGACTTTAAAATAGAGACTATTACAAGAGACAAAGAAGGACACTACATAATGATCAAGGGATCAATCCAAGACGAAGATATAACAATTGTAAATATTTATGCACCCAACGTAGGAGCACCTCAATACATAAGGCAAATGCTAACAGCCAAAAAAGGGAAAATTGACAGTAACACAATCATAGTAGGGGACTTTAACACCCCACTTTCACCAATGGACAGATCATCCAAAATGAAATAAATAAGGAAACACAAGCTTTAAATGACACATTAAACAAGATGGACTTAATTGGTATTTATAGGACATTCCATCCAAAAACAACAGAATACACATTTTTCTCTAGTGCTCATGGAACATTCTCCAGGATGGATCATATCCTGGGTCACAAATCAAGCCTTGGTAAATTTAAGAAAATTGAAATTGTATCAATTATCTTTTCTGACCACAACGCTATGAGAGTAGGAATCAATTACAAGGAAAAAAACGTAAAAAAACACAAACAAATGTAGGCTAAACAATACGTCACTAAAAAACCAAGAGATTACTGAAGAAATCAAAGAGGAAATCAAAAAATACCTGAGACAAATGACGACGAAAACATGACGACCCAAAACCTTAGGGAGGCAGCAAAAGCACTTCTAAGAGGAAAGTTTATAGCAATACAATCCTACATTAAGAAACAAGAAACATCTCAAATCAACAGCCTAACCTTACACCTAAAGCGACTAGAAAAAGAAGAACAAAAAAAAAAAACCCAAAGTAAGCAGAAGGAAAGAAATCATAAAAATCAGATCAGAAATAAATGAAAAAGAAATGAAAGAAACAATAGCAAAGATCAATAAAACTAAAAGCTGGTTCTTTGAGAAGATAAACAAAATTGATGAACCACTGGCCAGACTCATGAAGCAAAAACAGGAGAACACTCAAATCAATAGAATTAGAAATGAAAAAGGAGAAGTAACAACAGACACTGCTGAAATACAAAGTATCATGAGAGATTATTACAAGCAACTCTATGCCAATAAAATGGACAACCTGGAAGAAATGGACAAATTCTTAGAAATGCACAACGTTCTGAGACTGAACCAGGAAGAAACAGAAAATATTAACAGTCCAATTACAAGCGCTGAAATTGAAACTGTGATTACAAATCTTCCAACAAACAAAGCCAAGCACCAGATGGATTCACAGGCAAATTCTATCAAACATGTAGAGAAGAGCTAACACCCATCCTTCTCAAACTCTTCCAAAATATAGCAGAGGGAGGAACGCTCCCAAACAAATTCTACGAGGCCACCATCACCCTGATTATTTGAGACAAAGATGTCACAAAGAAAACTACAGGCCAATATCACTGATGAACATAGATGCAAAAATCATGAACAAAATACTAGCAAACAGAATCCAACAGCACATTAAAAGGATCATACACCATGATCAGGTGGGATTTATCCCAGGAATGCAAGGCTTCTTCAAAATACACAAATCAATCGATGTGATACACCATATTCACAAATTGAAGGAGAAAAACCATATGATCATCGCAATAGACACAAAAAAGCTTTCGACAAAATTCAACACCCATTTATGATAAAAATTCTCTAGAGAGTAGGCACAGAGGGAACTTTCCTCAACATAATAAAGGCCATATATAACAAACCCACAGCCAACATCGTCCTCAAGTGTGAAAAACTGAAAGCGTTTCCACTAAGATCAGGAACAAGACAAGGTTGCCCACTCTCACCACTATTATTCAAGATAGTTTTGGAAGTTTTAGCCACAGCAATCAGAGAAGAAAAGGAAATAAAAGGAATCCAAATCAGAAAAGAAGAAGTAAAGCTGTCACTGTTTGCAGATGACATGATACTATACATAGAGAATCCTAAAGGTGCCACCAGAAAATTACTAGAGCTGATCAATGAATTTGGTAAAGTAGCAGGGTACAAAATTAATGCACAGAAATCTCTAGCATTCCTATACACTAATGATGAAAAATCTGAAAGTGAAATTAAGGAAACACTCCCATTTACCATTGCAACAAAAAGAATAAAATGTCTAGGAATAAACCTACCTAAGGAGGCAAAAGACCTGTATGCAGAAAATTATAAAACACGGATGAAAGAAATTAAAGGTGATACAAATAAATGGAGAGATATACCATGGTCTTGGATTGGAAGAATCAACATTGTGAAAATGACTCTACTACGCAAAGCAATCTACAGATTCAATGCAATCCCTATCAAACTACCACTGGCATTTTTCACAGAACTAGAACAAAAAATTTCACAACCTGTATGGAAACACAAAAGACCCCGAATAGCCAAAGCAATCTTGAGAAAGAAAAACAGAGCTGGAGGAATCAGGTTCCGTGACTTCAGACTACAGTACAAAGCTACAGTAACCAAGACAGCATGGTACTGGCACAAAAACAGAAATACAGATCAATGGAACAGGATAGAAAGCCCAGGGATAAACCCATGCACATATGGTTGCCTTATCTTTGATAAAGGAGGCAAGAATATACAGTGGAGAAAAGACAGCATTTTCAATACATGGTGCTGGGAAAACTGGACAGGTACATGTAAAACTATGAAATTAGAACACTCCCTAACACCATACACAAAAATAAACTCAAAATGGATTAAAGACCTAAAGGTAAGGCCAGACACTATCAAACTCTTAGAGGAAAACATAGGCAGAACACTCTGTGACATAAATCACAGCAAGATCCTTTTGGACCCACCTCCTAGAGGAATAGAAATAAAAACAAAAATAAACAAATGGGACCTAATGAAACTTGAAAGCTTTTGCACAGCAAAGGAAACCATAAACAAGACAAAAAGACAACCCTCAGAATGGCAGGAAATATTTGCAAATGAAGCAACTGACACAAGGATTAATCTCCAAAATTTACAAGCAGCTCATGAAGCTCAATATCAAAAAACAACCCAATCCAAAAATGGACAGAAGACCTAAGTAGACATTTCTCCATAGAAGATATACAGATTGCCAACAAACACATGACAGGATGCTGAACATCACTAAACATCAGACAAATACAAATCAAAACCTCAATAAGGTATCACCTTACACTTGTCATAATGGCCATCATCAAAAAATCTACAAACAATAAATGCTGGAGAGGGTATGGAGAAAATGGAACCCTCTTGCACTGTTGGTGGAAATGTAAATTGATACAGCCACTTTGGAGAACAGTATGGATGTTCCTTTAAAAACTAAAAATAGAACTACCATATGACCCAGCAGTCCCACTACTGGGCATATACCCTGAGAAAACCATAATTCAAAAAGAGTCATGTACCAAAATGTTCATTGCAGCTCCATTTACAATAGCCAGGACAGGGAGGCAACCTAAGTGTCCATTGACAGATGCATGGAAAAAGAAGATGTGGCACATATATAGAATGGAATATTACTCAGCCATAAAAAGAAACTAAATTGAGTTATTTGTAGTGAGGTGGATGGACCTAGAGTCTGTCATACAAAGTGAAGTAAATCAGAAAGAGAAAAACAAACACCATATGCTAACACATATATATGGAATCTAAGGGAAAAAAAAAGCTCATGAAGAACCTAGGGGCAAGACGGGAGTAAAGACACAGACCTACTAGAGAATGGACTTGAGGATATGGGGAGGGGGAAGGGCAAGCTGGGACAAAGTGAGAGAGTGGCATGGACATGTATACACTAACAAACGTAAAATAGATAGCTAGTGGGAAGCAGCCACATAGCACAGGGAGATCAGCTCGGTGCTTTGGGAGCACCTAGAGGGGTGGGATAGGGAGGGTGGGACAGAGGGAGATGCAAGAGGAAAGAGATATGGGAACATATGTATATGTATAACTAATTCACTTTGTTATAAAGCAGAAAGTAACGCACCATTGTAAAGCAATTATACTCCAATAAAGATGTTAAAAAACAAAACAAAACTATTTTAACGTATGATTAGAACTTTTAGATATCACCATTAAAATGCATGACAGCACACAAAACTTTTTGACATTCTCCTACAGGGTAAATGAGCACAAATCTTGGAGTCCATTGCTCCAGTAAACCCACCAATATTCATAATTAAGAGGGCAACTGGGTGGTTTTCTAGACATCACATTTCATTCTAAACAATTATTTCTGGCACTCTGTCCCAGTCATTATACTAGGTTCTAACGACGCAATGGGGAAGGCCAAGCTCCCTTCCTCAAAGGGCCGGAATTCTAACAGAGGCGATACAAACACAACAGACAACTTAACAGCAAGGAGAAGACCTCCCAGGGGGGCAGGTGCTGGATCCTGCAGACATGTTTCATGGGGGCCAGAGGAGTCTTCTCATTCCTGAAGACTGAGTCAGGGGTATCCAGGGGAAAGGACCAGAAAGGAGGAAATACACTTCCAAAAAGACGACGATGCACGTGCAAAAACCAAATGGCGAAAGAAAAAGTAAATAGAGAAAGTAGGAAAAAAGTAAAGAAAGAAAGAAGGAGGAAGGAAAGAGAGAGGGAAGGCACTTATATAAAGGAACACTTTACAAAGAATATGAAAAATCATTGTGATGTTGGACATGACAATGAGTACGTGTGGGTGGATGGGTGGGGCCATGGCAGAGTGAGAACACAGTCACCATGGCACCTACACCTGCACCTCAGAGGGAAGACCTGGGCTGACCACACAGAACTTTCAGAGGAGGGCTTCAAAAAGATGATTTGCAAGCCTTAGCTCCAATCCACCTCAGAAGTATGAAAGAATTGAGGTTAAAGAACTTCACTCTCTGAAAAAGACAAATACCATATGCTATCACTTACATGTGGAATCTAAAGTATGACACAAATGAACCAGAAACAGACTCACAGACAGACAGAACAGACTGGTGGTTGCCAAGGGGGAGAAGGTGCAGAAGGAGTGTGAGTTTGGGGTTCACAGATGCAAACTATTGTATATAGGATGGATAAACAACAAGGTCCTACTGTACAGCACAGGGAACTATGTTCAGTATACATCAACATATATCACTCTGCACGTCCCTCAGGACCTTGTTACTGATGCTCCTGGATTAAACTATCATGAATGACTCAGCATATTGTGGCCGGGTTGCGGGGGGGGGGGGGGGGGGGTATTCCATTCCCCCCAAGAAAGGAGGGTTTCAAAAATGAGCTTCTCCAAGACAAGCAACAATTAGAGTCTAAGGCTGGGATTCTATGAGAGGCAGATTGGAGATGGGACTCATCAGGTAATTGACCAAGAAATGTGAGGGGTCATTATCCCCGAGGGGATGACGAGTGTTAACAGGTGATAAGAGTACCAACAGGTCAGACCCCAGATAGGAAACAAGATGCTCGATTGCAACAGTGTTCAGGGAACTGAACAAAGGGGCAGATGAACTGGAAACAGGGAAGGACAGGAAAACTATCCAGGAAGGGTCTGTGTGAGAAGAATCCGTGTTAAGTTTCAGCTCCTGTACTCAAAAAGCTCCCATTGCTATCACCTTGAAAAAAGGCCAAGAGACAACTCAGACCAACATGTGGTCAAAAGGAAGTTAACATCATCCTGAGCTATATTTTAAAAGAATATGTATATGTATAATTGGTATAATAAAAATAAGAAATAATATTTCAGGACCCAGTTAAGGGGTGTGGCCTGATTGTTTTGAGTAGCTCAGGACCACACAAAATAGCCTGTTGGTTCTTAGCGGTTTTGCAAAAGAATTCATTAATATTTTTTTCAAGAAATGTCTAGGGTTTTTAGTGAGCTCTGCAGCTTTCCATAAAGGACTCTGAACTTCCAGTTCTGACCTCGTTGTCACCATGGATCTGGAGAAATGGGAGCAGAGGCGTCTGCTCAGAGGTCTCTTCTGGGTACCATCAATCAGAGGAGTGACAAGCGAGAGAGAGGCATGGACATATATACACTACCAAACGTAAGGTAGAGAGCTAGTGGGAAGCAGCTGCATAGCACAGGGAGATCAGCTCGGTGCTTTGTGACCGCCTGGAGGGGTGGGATAGGAAGGGTGGGAGGGAGGGAGACGCAAGAGGGAAGAGATATGGGAACATATGTATATGTATAACTGATGCACTTTGTTATAAAGCAGAAACTAACACACCATTGTAAAGCAATTATACCCCAATAAAGATGTTAAAAAATAAGTAAATAAAATAAAATAAAAACTTAAAAAAAAAAAAACAATCCTGACACCAGACTGCTTCTCTTCCACTTTCATGCTGCAAAGAAATTAAGAAGAGTCCAAGTAAGAAGGCACTTTACAGAACGCTACTGCAGGGGAGCTGGGTCAAGTGGTCATGTCTATTTAAGAGGCGGTGCACACTGTAAAAGGCTCTACTCTTTTTCCAAAAGATGTTTTAAATATCTTACAGGTTCTGGCAGCCCGGGAGGACGAATAGAGCATTGCATGACTATTTTTTCTCCCAAAATGTCAAACTGTCATCACACTGCACGTCCATCCATGGGCATGGCTCCCAATCAGGCTGAGGAACTCAGGTGACCTTTTTGGGCCCCTGCATATCGGATGGCTGTGCGCACAGCCTCTGAGACAGAGATCTCTGTTTCCTGACTTCCAGCACCTGCGCCGCCCATCCCCCCTCCCCCCCCACCCCCCCGGGACATCAGCCACAGGAGGCTAAGGTGTGTGGCAGCGGCAGTAACAACTCCAGGCTCTCAAGCGCAGGTGCTCTGACCTGAAAATTAGAAATACCACCTTAAATGACGAGTTACTGGCCCAAACTAGTTTCGTGGTCCTGCTCAACCACAGAGGGCAGGAAGTCCAGCCTTGGAGAGAGGAGTTAGTGATCAAAATGATCGACCACCACATCCAATGAGTAGTAAAATCCCAGCCAATGCGAACAAGCTTCCCTGGTATTAGGGAGACGCCTTTATGGGCGCTCATCGTCTCTGATGGGGATACGGGGCCTCTCGATTCTTCCCCTGGATGGTCACCAGTTTGTTGTTGCTTAAAAAGAAAACATAATGTAGGGGGGAAATAAAAATAAAGGCCCTGAGATGTGAAAAATTTTAAAACATTATTAAAATTTTAAAAGAAATAAATATGTTCTAGTGAGACAGTACATAGCAAAATAGAAATATTTAAGTTAGTGTAAAGATCTTTGATAGTCAAGATTAAAAACTATAGGTTTTGATACAAATTTCTCTACTCAAGGATAATTTGACATAAATTCTTAAGAAAAGGGGAAGTATTCTTAGTTTAGAAATTAAAATTTCATGATAGGATTTTTATGCAAAGAAGTGTTGGTCCTAGTTTTTCAGCTAACAAATCAGAACCAAGAATGGGCAGTTTATACTTCTGGAGTGTTGCCACAATGAGATTGGAAGGTCATCATTGTCACTTGTCATATAAACTGTACGCTTGTGCCATTGTTCCCAAACTTTCCAATGTAACCAGTTTACTGAAGAGTCTGAACTTGGTGCAGTAGAAACAGGTAACCATTTTGCTTTCTTACAAGCACTGACTACAGCTGTGCTCTGCCACCGTTTCTTATCCCCTTAACAACGTGCTAAGTAAATCCTAAGGCTTCCCACTCACTTCCAGGGAGTAAAAGCTCCAATTCAACTCGATGCCGCTTAACACCACAATATTATGTCAACA
This sequence comes from Lipotes vexillifer, assembly GCF_000442215.2. Taxonomy (NCBI): domain Eukaryota; kingdom Metazoa; phylum Chordata; class Mammalia; order Artiodactyla; family Lipotidae; genus Lipotes; species Lipotes vexillifer. Next base: position 2,777,648 of record NW_006785319.1, read on the forward strand.
TCACATCTGATTGATGTCTTCCCCTCCCCCTCCCCAGCATCACCCACAGGGTTCAGACGAGGGCAAGGGCTGGATCACGTTGTTCATGGCTACTCCCCCAGCACCGTAGCTAAGATTCTAGCCAGAAAACGAGATCCCAAAGCTCCCTCCCAGATCCCTCCAAGCTTCATGAGTGATTCTTGGAGTGCCCCATCTTGGGGTGCTGAGTAACCTCTGTTTGCCCCTCCAGACTGACACCCAGCTTCTCATCTCTGCTCTGGGCGCCCAGGAGGCTGACTTCTACGTGAAGCTTCAACGGAGCTCTTTTGCTCCCTGGCTTCTGGCGGGAGACCAGAGTTTGGAGAAAGATATTGAGGTATTTATTTCCATGACCCTCTCCTCGCCAGGCTGGAGACTGCCCTCTTCAGAAGCCCATCGGTCCTGCTGGGCTGACCTCCCCTTCAGCTCCAGCTCCAGGTCCTAGTCACCATGTCCCCTCCTGGCCTCTGGGTTTGCGGTGGTTCAAAGCTACCCCTGCTGTGACAGCCAGGATGCTTCACCACGCCTTGCTGGCTTCCCCGGCTCTAGTCACACCCGGTAAATGGTCCCTTCATCAATCTCTCTTCAGCTGCCCTATTTGAGTGCACACTCCCTGCTTACTGTCGGGATGTGCCCGACAGTAAGGGCCAAAGACTTTTCCTGCCCCAAACAGAAAGGAGGAAAAGTCTCAGCACCTCTGATGCTGAGGACTCATCATCTGAACAACGTCCTTTTGACCTCTGCCTCTCCTTTAAATTGGGTGCCTATTAAGAAGGGGATAGACTTGTGATAATGGATCAGGGTCCGTTTTAAGACCTCATTATAAGCCCTGAGGGAGTTCTAGACTTCACATGCAAAAAGGCTTCTTTAGACGGTGTATCACTTCATGCTCCTTTGTTCTTAATTCAGCAATTTTCAATTTGGGGGCAGCAGAAACAGTCCATTCAACATGCTGAAAGATTTACATTTACTAATTTATATAGTCAAAACTCAAGATAAATACACATTGTCATGAACTGAACTAATTTGTCAGGACTAGATATATCTGTAAGTGCAGATCCTCCCTAGCTGGAATAATCAGCTGTTAATGGATACTTGAGGATTTATCTTTTTATCTACCTTATTACCTTCCCAAGAAAATATCGAGTTATTCATACTGATTTCTAGCATTTGTTCTCTGAAGCCTTTTATTATGTTTTCAACACACATCCAATGTCAAAACAGTACTCCCAGGACACTAATACAGAGATTCATCTAACGGTGTATTTAGCAAAATATCTGCTTTGAGAAGGAACAAGGGTACGATCCTTCAGAGGCACTGTACTGGGTTTCATTTAGTTGGAATAAAACGCTACCTGAGAGCCGTCTCCAGCTAACCTTATGCTTTATTTGCATTTTTTTTTTTAGCTTATTAAAAGTGAAGGCATTCAGAGGTTGAGTGAAATTGCCAGCAAACTGTATTTCATGTCGAAGATCAGCAGGGGTCTTTTGGAGGCCTTCAATTTTTCTCTGAGTGTCAGGAAATCAGATTATTGCATCCAGCTGCAAGCTGTTTTGATTGCACTGAAAGTCTGATTTAATTTGGTACAAATGGCAAATTACTCCTCTATCCTTGAACTGCATGTACTCCTAAAGTACTCTATTTCAGGATGTCCTTAAAAGTTTAGAGTAGAAACCTGATTTCTAAAGGTTCCTTCTCCATGCCTAGACCATCTGTAAAATGCCAACATGTCCTGGAGTAGCAAAGACATCACACACACACATCCTCCCCTCCCTCCCCTCAGGCTGTTACAGAATATGTGTATGGACGCCATCATTCTCTGCACAGTGAGAAAGATTCAGGAAGATTCTTGACAAAATGGAACAGAGCTTGGAGTATTTATTTACTGATACCACTTAAAGGGCCACTGATCTGAAGATGACCCTATCCTCTAAGTGATACTGCTATTCAAAATGCTAAAACAATGCTGAGAAAGAAAACCTTCCCGAGTGTCAGGCCCTGTAAAGGATAGTATTTGAAGGAGGCAAAGCAACTTTGGTTTTGTTAAATCTTCTTGTAGAGCAGAGCTTTCAAGAACCACTCTTTACTAGAACCTATTTAGCGGGGACAAAAGAACTCACAAATAATAGTGTTATTTCAACACCACACTTTAGAAGCCATTCAATTCTGAGGCTTCGAGTTGAGAAAACATACAACTTCAAAACACACAGGTCAGGATGTCGCAAGACAGTCCAATGCCAACGTTTATGTGGGAGTGACGATATTCATTATGAAGCTTAAATGCTATAAAATGAACGGCTGGATGGTCTTCTTTTAAAGAGGTTTAAGAATAACAAAAAAAATGAACATGTTACATTTAGCTCCATTTAAAGGCAACAGTGATGATGAATTTTTCCAATGGCTCTTTAAACTGTCTTCATTTAACACGGTCATATTTTCAGAGGTAAACACCATAAAGTCTTTGTAGGCAGCAAGTCACAATACACTCTGAAGAATAGGACTTCATAAATCTTCCTTTCCAGTGCTAGGTGAGCTTATGTGGTTCTTCCACTGTGTGCACCTTCTTTATCTTCTCTTCCCTCTTCCATTCTGTATATGCATCTTCAAGCCAGCTCTCACATGTATTCAGGAGTCTTCCCCAAACATAACACTTCCTTGCTCTGAACAGTTACCAGAATGCAGTTATCCTATTTACATAATTTAGAACATAATACAGGAATATGATGTCCAAAGGTGTATATCCTCTTAAGCCACACTGTAATCTTTTCCTTGATTCCTTTCCAAAACTTACAATTTTTAAAGTCCTCCTGGGAAAATAATGGGAATTATTGAGGCCAGCAATTCCCACAGAGTACAGTGTTTGAGAATAATATGGTTACTACTCTGATATCTGAGAAAAGAATTAGATATGATTTTCTGTTAAGGGAATTTCAGGCTAATACATGCTAATAAATGCTGAACTGAACTTATTAAGATAAAATGTCCTTGTAAATCAAATGATAGTCATTTTCTTTAAAAATGATGATAGCAGGTGTTCCAGTCTGAATCACTCATTTGCAGCATGATTTAAAATGAGCAAATGTCAACATGATGGAGGGTTAGTTTCCAAAAATACAGATTACGCAGACCACGTTCAATGCATGCACTGAAGCATAAATAATAATCCTTCATGGTGCTTTTCAGTTTACACTATGATTTATTTATGTACATTACATTATTTGCTGCTTGTTACAACTTTGTAACAGAGAAAACAAGAATTTTTTAGTATTCTTGTTTTTCAGATGAGGAAATCAGGGCTCAGAAAGATTTAATAACTCATCCAGTGTCACATAACTTATATGTTGCAGACTATAGAGCAAGAATTAAAAAGAAGTCTTCTGACTTGCTTTGTATACCTATTCCAACATATCATGGAGAGCCTCCAGCATTTTGAATGTTCCACCCAGAATAATGGACCCTAAATGCAGACACTATGAGAGCCTCATGGCTGTGGCCTTATAAGACACCCAGCTTGGATTTCCCTGGTGGCGCAGTAGTTAAGAATCCGCCTGCCGGGTTTCCCTGGTGGCGCAGTGGTTGAGAGTCCGCATGCCGATGCAGGGGACACGGGTTCGTGCCCCGGTCTGGGAAGATGCCACATGCCACGGAGCGGCTGGGCCCGTGAGCCATGGCCGCTGAGCCTGCGCATCCGGAGCCTGTGCTCTGCAACGGGAGAGGCCACAGCAGTGAGAGACCCGCGTATGGCAAAAAAAAAAGAATCCGCCTGCCAATGCAGGGGACACAGGTTCGATCCTCGGTCCGGGAAGATCCCACATGCCATGGAGTAACGAAGCCCGTGTGCCACAACTACTGAGCCTGTGTTCTAGAGCCCACGGGCCACAACTACTGAAGCCCACATGCCTAGACCCCGTGCTCCGCAACAAGGGAAGCCACCGCAAATGAGAAGCCTGTGCACCTCAACGAAGAGTAGCCCCCACTTGCCGCAACTAGAGTAAGCCCGCGTGCAGCAACGAAGACCCAGCACAGCCAAAAAAAAGACTCCCAGCTTATGAAGTAGAGGCAGTGGAGAGAAAATGATAAATCACACTATTTTCCATTCTCTTCTCCCTCATTGTTTTCTTGATGATTGATATTTTTTTCATTTTAAAAAATGCATCTGGCCTGACTCTGCATATTCTAATTTTGTTCTTCTAATTATATTCTCCTGATTAATATTTTCTTATACCTAGTTTTATCAAAAGTGATTCAAAGAGAGCAGAATTTGGATCAGCCTTACAACAGATACAAAAAACTTCATTAAAGCATAAATGACAAGAACTGAAGGTGCATAGAGGCTTCTTACTGCGGTTCAATGTATAATGGCCCACTTTGGCAGATAAATGGCCAATATTTCACAAAATTGTCTGTTTTCTCAGTGAAGCAGGATATCTCTTCTTCGCACATGGCTCGCAAATTACAAATCTGTTCTGATTGCTGGTAATATTACAGATGGGATGATTAAAAGAACATTTGAATGATAATGCTTCCCCTGTATGCAGCCCGAGAAAGAAAGTAGGGGGAAATAGATTCATGACTCTTAAGTTTAAGGAACAAAACGTAACACTGTGCCAATGGTTTTAGTACAAATGGCAGGAGATAAAATACAGAATTTCATGTGAATGATCCCCTGTCACCAAAATAAGAAGCTAGCCTAAGGCAGCCGGGTCATTGGTCCTACATAGACCACTGTTCCTCAGTGTAAGACACCCAACAGGCAGCAAAGCCTGAAGCTCCCACTAACCAGAGGGACCAGTGTCATTTTTTTATAATAATTTGAAAATTAATATTTTAGAAACAGCATTGAAACAGAAATCATGTGAAAAACCAGAATGCTGTTGGTATTTCTTATGAATTTTAATTGTTTTAAATTACATATTAGGGGTTTGGGGCAACATAATATTTTCAACGTTTATTAAGAACCCAGTCGGGGGCTTCCCTGGTGGCGCAGTGCTTGAGAGTCCGCCTGCCGATGCAGGAGACGCGGGTTCG
>NW_006785319.1:2782879-2796642 GCF_000442215.2 Lipotes vexillifer
AAAAAAAAAAAAAAAAAAAAAAAAAAAAAGAACCCAGTCGGTCTTATCCAACCCATGCTTCTCCTTGGCTGCATTCCTCGTCTTGATGTGGAAATGTTCTTTAATAAAAAAGAGCATCCATAAATTAGAGTCGGAAGCTGAGCAAGTGAAAGAACGGGATTCACAAATAGGACTTGAGCTCCTTATAAATCACAAGAGGAATTCTTATAAGAACAAGTATTTTTATAGGAACAAGAGGAGCCATAGATGAAAGTGATCAAGACAGCCGTAAAACCTTTCCCTCAGCTGGACTAAACTTCAGAAAGGCTTCTTCCCGACTCTAGGCTCCTGACTGTCCTTCTGCTATAACATTAACTTTAGAACATTTGTAATTATAAATTATTTCTCTATCCTTTTGAGATGCAAATATTTTGAAAAGTCACTTGCCAGTTTGGCAACCTAGGAGTTATCTTTCTCCAAGACCTGGGAGCTGTCCCTCTGAAGTGTGATCATGAAGAAAGGTACTTCCCTTGTCTCCCAGGCTCTGTGGGAGGGGAGAAGCCTAACTTCCATGGGTACCAACCAGCAAGCACAGATGGCCTCATCACAGAGGAAGATACGGCAACACATCTCATGGATCCACCTCTCCCCAAATGCCCTCTGGCACTTTTTCACCAGCTCACCACACTGCTAAATATCCCTCTCAACTTTGGTCTCAGCAGGGATGGATGGGTAAAAGGATTTGCAAAATACTGGAAAATGTTGAAGCCGGATGAATGCTACCTAAAGTCTTTTTTTTCTTTTAGAGCAGTTTTAGGTTTATAGAAAAATCATGCAGAAAGTACAGAAAGTCCCCACATACTTGCTGTCCCCTCCCCACTCCACAGTTCCTCCTATTATTAACCTCTTGCACTAGTATATTTGTTACAACTGATAAGCCAATATCGTTACATTATTATTAACTAAAGTCCTCAGTTTACATTAGGGTTCGGTCTTGGTCTTGTGCCTTTTTGACAAATGCATATCATCATCATAGTATCCACCATTACATATGGTACAGAAGAGTCTCACTACCTTAAAATCCCCTGTGCTTCACCTGTTCACTCCTCTCCCCTTCCCCTGAACCCCTGGCAGCCACTGACTTTTTTATTGACTCTATAGCCTTGCCTTTTCCAGAGGGTAGTATAATTGGAATCATACAGTATGGACCTTTTCAGACTAGTCTCTCACTCAGCAATATGCATTTAAGGTTTCTCCATGTCTCGTTGTGGTTTGATAGCTCATTTCTTTCTACTGTCATAACATTCCATTGTCTGGATGGACCACAGTTGATCAGTTCACCTGCTGAAGGACAATAGATGCGTCCAGTTTCTGTCAATCTGCGATAAACATCTGCATGTATGATTTTGTGCGACACAAGTTTTCAACTCGATCAGGTAAATATCTAGAAGCATAATTGCTTGATCATATGGTAAGACTGCCTTTTGAGAACTGCCAAACTGTCTTCCAAAGTGTCTGTACCAGTTTGCATTCCTTCCTGTTGCCCCACATCCTTGTGTGCGTTGGGTACTGTTAGTTTTTTGGATTGGAGCCATTCTAATGAGTACATAATGCTATCTCATATTTTTTAATTTGTATTTCCCTAACAACAAATGATTCTGAGAAGTTTTTCATATGATTACTTGCCATCTGTATATATATGCTGAGGTGTCTTCAGACCTTTTGCCTATGTATTAATTGGGTTGTATGTTTTCTTACTGTTCCGTTTTAAGAGTTCTTTGAATATTTTAGATACATTCCTTTATCAAATGTGTTTCACAAAGAGTTTCTCCTAGTCTGCAGCTTGTCTTTTCATCCTCTTGACAGTATCTTTCTTATGACAGAAGTTTTTAATTTTGGTACAGTTCAGCATAACCATTTTTTTCTTTCATGGAGCATGCTTTTGTTGTTATATCTATGAACACATTACCAAACACAGGTTACCTAGATTTTCTATGTTTCCTTCCAGAAGTTTTATAATTTTGCATTCTACACTCAGATCCATGATCCATTTTAAGTTGAATCGATTCGTAAAATATATAAAGTCTGTGTCTAGAATTTTTCTTGCATAAAAAATCTAATTGCTCCAGCACCATTTGTTGAAAGACTCTCCTTTGTTCATTGAACTGCCTTTGCTCCACTGCTAAAGATTAAATGGCTATATGTGTATGGGTTGATTTCTGTGCTATTTTGTTCCATTTATCTATGTGTCTGTTATTTCACAAATGCCATGCTATCTTGATGATTACAGCTTTATAATAAGTCTTCAAGTCAGGTAATATCACTTCAACAACCTTATTCTTCTTTCTTTCATGTCTTTTGACTATTGGGGTGTTTTGCGTCTCCATAGAAACTTGACAGTACTGAGTCTTCCAATCCATGAACATGGAAATAACTCTTTTTTTTTTTTGCAGTATGCGGGCCTCTCACTGTTGTGGCCTCTCCCGTTGCGGAGCACAGGCTCCGGACACACAGGCTCAGCGGCCATGGCTCATGGGCCCAGCCGCTCCGCGGCATGTGGGATCCTCCCGGACCGGGGCACGAACCCGTGTCCCCTGCATCGGCAGGCAGACTCTCAACCACTGCGCCACCAAGGAAGCCCATAACTCTTTTATTTAGATATTCCTTGATTTTGTTCAGAGTAATTTCTGACATATAGATTCCACATATTTTGTTAGATTGATACCTAATAGACATATCACGTCATCTGCAAACATAAACGATTTTATTTCTTCCTTCCTATTCTATACTCCTTTTCTTTTCTTTTCTTGTGTTACTGCATTGCTAAGACCTCCAATGCAACACTGAGTAGGAGTGGTAAGACAGGAAATCCTTGCCTTGTTCCTGATCTTAGGGGAAAAGTGTCCAGTTAACACCATTAGGACTTCCCTGGTGGCGCAGTGGTAAAGAATCCACCCGCCAATGCAGGGGACGTAGGTTTGAGCCCTGATCCAGGAAGATCCCACATGCCACGGAGCAGCTAAGCCCGTGAGCCACAACTACTGAGCCCGTGTGCCACAACTACTGAAGCCCGCACGCCTAGAGCCCATGCTCTGCAACAAAGACAAGCCACCGCAACGAGAAACCCCCACACCGCAACAAAGAGTAGCGCCTGCTCACCACAACTAGAGAAAGCCCGCACGCAGCAATGAAGACCTAACACAGCCAAAAATAAATAAATAAATTTATTTTAAAAAAACACACAATTAACTATGATGTGAGGTATAGGTTTGTTGAGATGTTCTTTACCAAGTTGAGGAAGTTGCCCAAATGCCAAACTTTTAAGTACATATCATTGTGAAAGTGTACCATGGATATTAAATTGTCTTTGGACTCTATGGTATATATGGCATATGATATATATGGTAAAATGGTAATATAGAAAGAAAAATACTTTCAAAATATATTTAAATTGTTTCCTGGACAACTTCCCAATATAAAAAAAAATAAGCTTGTCACTATTCCTTTTCACTGATAAAATAACTATTTTTACATGATTTTTATATTTTAAGGAGGGAACACTAAAACTAAAAGTCAAAGTCGCCATTTAGTGCATAACACATGCCTTGAAAATCCTGGGCTATCACCTATTGAAAATATGGGTAACAAATTAATTTCTAGGTACAAATGCAACTTTTTTTAAAGTGAAGTATAGCTGATTCACAATATTATATTAGTTTCAGGTGTACAACATAGTAACTCAATATTTTATAGATTCTACTCCATTTAAAGTTATTACAAAATAATGGCTGTATTTCCCTGTGCTGTACAATGTATCTTTGGAAACCAAAAATCTGCTGGTTACATAAGGCATGAGACTAGACTCTAGAACCAGTACGCGTTTCTCTTAAGAAATCCCTTTCTTAAAGAGTTAGCACCCTTGGGCTTCCCTGGTGGTGCAGTGGTTAAGAATCCACCTGCCAATGCAGGGGACACAGTTTCGAGCCCTGGTCTGGGAAGATCCCACACGCCGCGGAGCAACTAAGCCTGTGTGACACAACTACTGAGCCTGTGCTCTAGAGCCCGCGAGCCACAATTACTGAGCCCACGTGCCACAACTACTGAGCTCACATGCCTAGAGCCCGTGCTGTGCAACAAAAGAAGCCACTGCAATGAGAAGCCCACACACCACAATGAAGAGTAGACCCCGCTCGCCGCAACTAGAGAAAGCCCGCGCGCAGCAACAGAGACCCAACGCAGCCAAAACATAAAATAAAATAATAAAATTAATTTATATATAAAAAAAAGAATTAGCACCCTTTATTCTCTATAGTGTCACACATGTTCAAGTTATATGAATATCAACTTCCTGCTTGAGGTATACTGGCACTTAATTTGTACTAAACCAGAAGGAACTTAATTTTTTCAGTAGGAAAATTCTTTCTTTTCAAGACTTCTTAATACAAATAAGTACATCAACTAAAGAACAGGAATATAATTTAAATGAGTAAGGAAAAGTAGAATAATCTGAGCTAAGGGCAACTTCTAGACCACAGAGGTACCATAGTGTATTTTCAAAATCTTCAAATCTTTAACATTTTCACATGAATCAAGCAAATAACTGAAATGTCCTTTCCTGACACATAAATATGATCAGGAATTTGCTAGTCCTTCAGGGTACTGATTTCTTTGGCCTCGTCCAACTTAATTTGGTCCTAATTTTAGTTCTGTGCTTAAATTTAGGACCAAATTAGGTTTAATCTAGGCCAAAGAAATCAATACCCCGAAGAATTAACAAATTCCTGGAGATTAAAATCCCTGGATTAGATGGGATAACGATGAAAATTCTGCTCATCCAGCCTTAGAAAAAAAATGAGACACCACATCTCAAAACGATGAAACATACAATGTTTTATAGCCTGTGCAGTTAAATGGGAAGGAGTGGGAAAGATGGAGAGGTGGCCAGGGATCCCAGGACAAGGCTGAGGTCTGTGGGCAGAAGCAGAGCTCTCCTGACAGCTGACAGTGGGGACAGAGTTGTCTGTGCTGCAACCAACTCATAACTCACACAGCCTGCCCTTTGCTCTTCTTTATTTGCTGTGGAAGCATTTCAAGAAAACAGCATCCACCCTTTTTTTTCCTCCAAGATCCATGGCCTATGACTCCCGTAGCCTCTCTTGGCGGCCAGCACACACCCTAAAACCCTCACTTCTGCTGTGCTGTGTGAGGCTTCCTATCAGCCATTTGGTCTTTAATTTTAAAAGTTTGAACATGACATTCTCAAAAGGTGAAATGGAGCAAAACATGACTCGCTAGAAAAAGGATTATATGGATCCTTCAAAGTGAACATAGGTCGAAATTAGAATATTAAGTCTTTGAGCACTTCACGATATTCAGAGAAAATAAAACTTTAAGAGGCACAAGTCTCTGCCTATCACACATATATTGAATGAAGAACTGAAGAATCATTCTATGTTTAAACATCAGATCGCTGAAAGGTTTTAATGGACTCTAATCAATTCCAGAATGGTACTTATCTGTGAAAAAGAGAATGAGTCTCCTTTTGAAGCAAAATACATAAACAGAACAAAAAGATTCCTTTATGCTGTTGTTTCACTGATGGCTTTTACACAGCCCACAGACTCTAAAAAGAGAAACACTCAACTATGGATTCTGCTTTATTGTGTTCCTGCACTAAGGGATTCTGCCTGCATCTTTGCTTCTTTAGACCTGGGTAACATTCTCGGTTGAATCTCTTTTGTTTCTAAACACATTGCCACCCCCTGCTTAGCTGTATTCTGGGTGTATTCTATTTGATTGTAAGCCATTTCTCAGCTTGACTGGTGTAAATTTCCCAAGTTCAACAGGCAGAAAGGCCAAGGCAGCAAAATTTCCGTGGGCGCTCTCATCTTATGAAAAGGTTACTTGTACCCCTGCCAGATTTTAGCCACCACTTTGGACCTACTCCTGGAAGGATATAATTTCTATTTTCTCTATGGATGGAAAATGCCAAGAGTACTAATTCTCAATGTCACTCCATGTAGAAATCACCATCGGGTTTTGATAAACGTGCAGATCCCAGAGTCCACAGCTAAAGACTCAAGTCCTCCGACCTGGAATGGATTCCACAAAACTGAAAGCTGAACAAACTTTAGCAGGAGGTTTGCAGATCATTTGCAGAAGCACTGGGCACTCCCCGAGGAAAGATGTCTCACTTAACAGATGATTTGTAAATGCTTGCTGGTGAGTAAGTGTTAAAATCTCTACTATAACAATTTATCATTCCTATTGGAAATTATTAAACCTATAGGAAAGGTCAGTTTGTCACAACTATTTTTAAAAACAGTTAGTTTTTTAGCTAAACGTTAACTTTTTTGTAATTCTGCAATTCAAATGTATCCTTTATTTAAAAGTAAATGCACATAATGTCTGTGAGCCTAAACAATGCCTCTAGGATTTAATGTATTCAGACCACTGAACAATTGTCCACAATAGGTTAAAAATAATGAGCATGAAGGGAAGAAATGCACAGGATATTTTTAGATTCCTTCAAAGAACACGAACTGCTTTACAAGGACAAAGAAAATCTAAATTCTAATCTGAGTGTGAATCTTTTTTTGTGTGTGTGTGGTCATGAATGATTGCTCTTTGGAAGAACTGAGAAAAAAATTGGGATAAAACTTCTGGGTGAGAAAACAGATTTTTTTTGTCCTAGAGAAGCAACTTGAACTTTGGGGACATTCTCTGTTCTTGCTCTTGTAATACATTCACACATTATCTCTTTCCAAAGCATGGTTCGTTATACCTGCAAAAAGCAAAGTTGCACTGAAGTATTTTTCTTCTCATAGTAGACAACCTCCCCGGAAGCAAATATCTTGTCACTGGTTTAGAAGTAACCCCCCTCTCTCTCCCCAGGAGAGTCACTAAAAGCATTTATCAAAGCCTATGTAACCCAACGCTGGAGCATCGCTTGGATTCACTGATGGTACTGATGTTGTGCTAACCCAAGGGTTGCACAGTAGGAGCCAATACTATAGGTCAGCACAATGAACTGTAATGTTCTACCATGTTGCTCACTTAATGAACTTTCACTTAATTGAGTGACTGGATTTATCCATGTTCTCCAGTCTTCTCCCAAAACTGACTGATTGTTGTGGACAACCTGTTGAATCATGTGAAAAGAAGACTAATCTTTATTCTCCTGAGCCCTCCTGCTTCCATGTGTTGAATTGCATGGTTGCCAAGAGTCAGTTTCATCTGTTCCCAAACTTGTTCATGCTTGACTTATTTTACATTGTAATGATATAGATTAATTAAATATTGTGCAAACTGATGAACTAGGCGTGTGAAAAGAGAACTGCTTCTAAGAAAACTAATTTAAATGCTTTGGTTAAAGTCACTAAAAATAAAGCAGCCTCATCTGGGGACCAGAAAATGTGAAAGTTGGAAGAACATCACAGACATTTAAAAGGATTCTGCCCTCAGCCTGCCTGGCTAGTGTTTATATTTCTCCCTCTGCTTTAAGGAAATGGAAGCTAGAAATGGAGGACACTGTGTGTGGTCTACACAGGAAAATTTAGCTATACAGTCAGTTAACTCATACCCAGAGAAAAAGCCTTACCCGCACATGAAAGGATTGCTGAATTCATATGTTCTAATGTAACATAAAATGTTTGGCATAAACATCATGGTGTATTATTCTAAGAATTTCACAATACAGGTCAACCATTTGTTTATGCTTTGCCACTTTACCTGTCTTTTCTAACTAACTGACCAGCTACCAACTTTGATTATGTCAGATGAGAATTCTACTAAAATCACATCATCAAGAACAACAAACTTCTCTCTAGAGCTGAGATTGCGAACTAGCAGCCTGCAGGACAAATGCAGCTTATATGGGTGTGGAATTTGGCCAGTCAAATTCCAGAGGAAAAATAAAAGTTGGACATTTCACGTAAAAATTCCAATCTCCATCTCCTCTTGAAAAATTAGATCAGGTACCACTGGACTTGACTGTGGCAATAACAGCTCCTGCTGACCAGCAGCTGACCCTTCGGAAAAGGCTACCTACCACCCTCCAGTGAGACCCGTCTTCACTCTCCAACCTGCCAGCCACACCCTCATCCTACTGCCTGGTTTCCATGGGCATCTGCAGTTACTAACTGTGCTCTAAGGCCTTGCTTATGAGAAGTAAGGATTTCTAACTTGCCTAAGCTGTTAGGCAAGAAAAAGCACCCCCTTCCCAGCTCTACAAGCTCATGCAATACATTTTTCTCAAGCACCTATTCAACAGTGTGAAGAAATCCAAAAACACATACTCACAAATGTAGAAGACAGCATCTGTCCTTCAGGAGCTTAAAATATAATTAAAACAAACAAGCAAAGAAAAAAGGAACACATATGATACATAAACACATGCTGGACAGTTATGTTTCCAACTACTGAAAATTTACAGACTGCAGCAATTGAACACTGAATTCTATTCTTCCCTACTATGCCAACTATACTAAAGATTATCATACCAAGTGAAGTAATCCAGACAAATACCACATGATACCACTTACATGTGGAATCTAAAAAAATGATACAAATGAATTTATTTACAAAACAGAAATAGACCCACAGACATGGAAAACAGACTTATGGTTACCAAAGGGGATAGTGGGGGGAGGGATAAATTAGGAGGTTGGAATTAACACATATACACTACTGTATAGCACAGGGAACTATACTCAATATTTTGTAATAACACATAAGGGAAAAGAATCTGAAAAAGAATACATATATATAAAACTGAATCAATGTGCTGTACTGTACATCTGAAACATAACATTGTAAATCAACTATACTCCAATTGAAAAAAGCCCCATGAAGAAACTATATAATAAATTACTTTTAAAATTCCCACAGCCCCACTACATAATAATGTTAAACAAATTTATTAACATAAAATAGTTAAGAGATCAGTGATATTTGCTAATTTTTCAAAATAATTATAAAGCAGTGTCTGAGATTGGAGAGGGGAAGTCAATTTGTATTGGGAGTAGACAGCGTGATGTACTTTATGCATAGCAAAAATTTTCACATAGCTAGAATGAGACATGGGTTCTGTTCAATATTTTGGGAAATGTGTGTGAAAAGGTAGCAAGGACAGATTATGACAGGCTTTGAAGTTTAGACTAAAGGATATAGATTGTATCTTGTGTATGACAGGGAATGACTGAAGGTTTTAGAAGCACAGTGATAACATGAACACAGGTATTTAGAGAAATAGATCTGTGGACTGCGTGTAGTATTAGTCTAATTGGGCAAACAATTTAAGTAGGGAGATTAATTAAAAGGCACTTAAAGGAGTGCCTGAATGACAACAAGGCCTGTGAGAGAAATATTTTTGTTGTTGTTTTAATTATGCGAGAGGCACCTGAACGTAAAATTGACAGGATTCTGTGACATTGGGTATAGGTAACGAAGGAGAAAACATCACAAAAACAATTAACAGACATAAGGTTTCAGAGGTTTTAAACTAGTGTCATTCTGGACAAAAGGGACTTGAAAAGAGAATTACTTTGATGGGAAGACAAGGATGAATTCAGTTTTGAGGAATGAGGTCCCGTTAAACATAAAATGTTAACAGAAGCTTCCAGCAAAGGGTCACTGCCATCAGTAACCACATCATCATGACTATTTCAAACATGCGTGGAGTGGTGTTTTTCCTGTTCTAACTTTGGGGTAAAATGTAACTTACATTAAAGATATTGCAGCCTCATCCGATAAAAGCTCCCTTTATGAAAGTGTGAAAGCAGAGCTTCCTATTTTGCTACTTTCTTTATTGCTTACTGAAGAGAAATCCATATAAGAGTATGTTTCATGAACACCAAGAGGTTTAATTTCTACCTCACTGGCAAGCCAAATGATGCCCTGTTGTCGGATGTGTCACATTTCTTGGTCATGATGAACAGTGGAGTTCTCCACATGCATTGACAGGAGACCCAGTTTTCTCAAGGCAAAATTTCCTTGAGATAATTTCAATGTGTGTTTTTTTCTTAAAGAAATAGCCTATTTTATCTGGAATGACCATCATGATTTTAGACACTATTACAGCAATATTATAAAAAGTATAGATGTGAATAATGATCATTTCTTTTTCCATCTTCCTAATTCTCACTTGCCATTATATGATGCTTTAGTCAGGCTTCAGAATTTCAAAAACCTGGAATAGAAATTGCTCTCTGGCACCTTTTAGCTATGCCACTGTGGCCAAAACATTTCTCAAAACTCAGTTTTGTAAAATGGAAATAATAATAACCTCATGGATGACTATGAGTGTGCAATAAGACAATGCATATAAAGGTCTTCATATAATGTCAGAGATGAAAAAGCCATCAATAAATGTTAACCTATGCTGTTGCAATAACTATTATGTTTGTCATCCTATGTCATAACCAGAATCAAAGTATAAAGGGTGAATAGAAATAAAAGAACTAGCTATTTACAGCTATGCCCACATTAGATACCAGATTCCTTGCAGTCCAGGATTATCTTTTTTATTTCAACTTCCAGCAAAATGCTTGGCACACAACCAGGTCTCTCCAAATGAATATTCAAATGACCGGATGAATAAGCACCTACAAGCTAAGATCAGGAGAAAGGAAGACTCACCTTATACTACAAGAAACATTTTAAGATTTCTGTTCATTAGCATAACAAGATATTTTAATAAGATCTTATTTCCATACAATGTCTGGAAAATAGAAAATGTCTAGATAATTGGATGTTCCATCATGGACTTTTGAGACACTCCATCTAAAACATGCATGATTGTGTATATAAACATATATATAATCCATACAGTATATGCCCATATAGTGTGATAGAATAAATTCTGATATTTACTTAAGATTCTTATTTACTTGAGATGTTTATTTACTTAAGATTCTTATTCTAAGTGAACTGAGAAGCCATTTCCTATTTTAGCAGGGGAGTGACATGAAGGGTTAGCTTTGCAAGGATCCCTTTAGCTACCCCGCGAAGGATGCGCTGTGGGCAGCCCAAGTAGGAAGCAGTGAGACTAGTTAGAAGATGGGGTTCGGTGGTCCAAGAAAGACAATAAGGTGAAAGGAGCTGGTGGTTAGGACTCGGGTATCCAGTTAAGATAAACAGATGGGATATACTTTGAAAGTTGAAGGACTGAAAAGGACCAGTGGTGCAAACGGGAGATAGAGCAGGAGGGTGGGGATGGGGGGGGTGGCGGGTGAAGGCAAGGGTAACCGAGGGAGATGTCAGGGTTTGAGCCAAGCAGCAGTGAGGATGGGGGTGCTACTTACTGCAGAGCACAGGGGTGTGGGGGAATCTAGACTCCCCTTTACTCTGGCTGATCACTCATGATCCCCTCAGCCCTAACACTCTAATTTTTCCCTCACAGAGAAAAGCTGTCTTCTGGATACTGTAGATTCCTTTCACTTGGTAAAAGCATTGTCTCTCTTTCTTTCTTTTAAATTTTTTGTTTTATTCCATCTTGTTTCCTCCACTCCTAGTCACAGAACCAGTAGTTCAGAAGAATGTAAGAGAGAGACAGAGACTTGACATAAATCCCTCTCTCTCGGGGAAAGGTCATGGAGCCCATGAAGGAAGAGGAACAAACTACCTTGCAAAACTCGTCATTAAACTCAGTTTACTTAGTGCCCTGCACTATTTATGACAAGTCACTAAAATGTCAGTCGATTCCTCCATGAAATGAGCCACTCTGTTTCACAGTGAAGCTTTTCTTGAAAGCGTTTCAGTGAATAATGGATATAGGACGCATAAAAACTTTATTTTCTCAGTACATGGAGTATTTATTAAAAAAAACATGGATTATGCAAATGTCAGGTAAACGAGGATCCTTTTCAAACAATCTCTCTCAGATTGATTTTAAAGCATTTCTCCACAAAAGCAGTAGGCAGGAAGCACTGCACTCCTTTCTCAGGCAGCAACTCTGGGGTGCCCGTTATTGGATGACGGAGGTGCTGAGCTAATGAACCTCAGAATCACCTCCTGGACCAGACTAGCTGACTGAAACACATGCTTCATCTGTACACTTCCAAATAATACCTTCACAGCAAACCTTTCCTTAACAGTGTCAAGGAAAAATAATAGACATGCCTCACAATAAATTGCTGAAGACATATCTGGTAGGCAAATGACCTCAGCTGACCTCACTTTAAAAAAAATACATGAAGTAAAAAAAGAAAAAGAAAAACAAAATAAAATGAAAGGAAAAAACCCTCTGTGATGCATCTCTCGAATATTAAAACACTGAGGAATTGTTGAAGTGTCCCTTCAGGAGACCCGTTTGGCTACTGGAGCAGAATTTTAGGCACCGAATGCTTAGGTTAAGTTATGATATATGAAATGCTTGACAGGTACAGTCTCCAGTCCAGAAAACTGCTCCTGGATGAGACGGGTATCGGCACACAGTAGATAATAAAAGGCCCAAATCACTTTCCACGTGTCAGTTGAAAGGACCCAGCAAAAGAAGTCCAGTCTCATTTCAGCACACACTTTTAGGACTTGATCAGTTACCCTGATACAACCATACATTGAATCTTATTATTACATTAGCTCCCTGGTGAAGACATACCAATTTTTATCTGACCTGAAAGAGGAGGGTTTCATGTCACCTGGGACCTCATTAGAAGAAATACATTTTGCGATTAAAACTGCTAAATTCATTAGAGGCACAAATCCTAACTCAGAGGGAAAAGCTAAAAGCTTGGGAATCAGATCACATTATGGCACTGAGCTATTCATACCCAAACCTAGAAATCACCCAAATTATTAACATACACACAGTACTATATATAAAATAACCAACGAGGACCTACTGTACAGCACAGGGAAATCTGCTCAATATTCTGCAATAACCTATATGGGAAAATAATCTGAAAAAGAATGAATATGTGTAAAATTGAATCACTTTGCTATGCACCTGAAACTAACACATTGTAAATCAACTATACTCCAATAGAATTTTTAAAAAAGAAAATAGGGGGAGACCATTAAGATGGTGGAGGAGTAAGATGTGGAGATCACCTTCCTCCCCACAAATACATCAGAAATACATCTACACGAGGAACAGCTCCTACAGAACACCTACTGAACGCTGGCAGAAGACCTCAGACCTCCCAAAAGGCAAGACACTCCCCCACATACCTGGGTAGGGCAAAAGAAGAAAGAATAAACAGAGACAAAAGAATAGGATGGGACCCACCCCTCTGGGAGGGAGCTGTGAAGGAGGAAAAGTTCCACACACGAGGAAGTCCCTTCACTGGCGGAGACTGCGGGAGGCGGAGGGGGAAGCTTCAGACCCAGAGAGGAGGGCGCAGCAACGGCTGCGGAGGGCAAAGCGGAGAGATTCCCGCACGGAGGATCGGTGCCGACCGGCACTCACCAGCCCGAGAGGTTTGTCTGCTCCTGCGCTGGGGCGGGCGGGAGCTGGGAGCCGAGGCTCGGGCTTCGGAGGTTGGACCCCAGGGAGAGGACTGGGGTTGGCGGCGTGAACATAGCCTGCAGGGGGTTAGCGCGCCACAGCTAGCCGGGAGGGAGTCCGGGAAAACGTATGGAGCTGCCTAAGAGACAAGAGACTTTTTCTTGCCTCTTTGTTTCCTGGTGCGCGAGGAGAGGGGAATAACAGCGCCGCTGAAAGGAGCTCCAGAGACGGGCGCGAGCCGCGGCTGAAAGCGCGGACCCCAGAGACGGGCGGGAGACGCTAAGGCTGCTGCTGCCGCCACCAAGAAGCCTGTGTGCGAGCACAGGTCACTGTCCAC
>NW_006785319.1:2796779-2810213 GCF_000442215.2 Lipotes vexillifer
GTGCGCCAGAGCCCCCGAGTCAGCGGCTCCTTTAACCCCGTCCTGTCTGAGCGAAGAGCAGACGCCCTCCGGCGACCTACACGCAGAGGTGGGGCCAAATCCAAAGCTGAACCCCGGGAGCTGTGCGAACAAAGAAGAGAAAGGGATATCTCTCCCAGCAGCCTGAGGAGCAGCAGATTAAATCGCCACAGTCAACATGATGTACCCCGCATCTGTGGAATACATGAATGGACAACGAATCATCCCAAAATTGAGGCACCAGACTTTGGGAACAACTGTAGACTTGGGGTTTGCTTTCTGCATCTGATTTGTTTCTGGGTTTATGTTTATCTTAGCTTAGCATATAGACCTTATTATCACTGGTAGATTTATTTACAGATTTGGATGTGCCCGTCCTTTTTTTTTTAAATGTGTATTTTTTCCTTTTTCTCTTTTTGTGAAGGTGTACGTGTATGCTCCTTTGTGTGATTTTGTCTGTATAGCGTTGCTTTTACCATTTGTCCTAGGGTTCTGTCTGTCCGTTCTTGTTTTTGTCTTTTTTCAGTATAGTTTTTAGCTCTTGTTATCATTGCTGGATTTGTTTATTGGTTTGGTTGCTTTCCTCTTTCTTTCTTTCTTTTTTTTTTTAGTACTCTAAATTTTAGTAATTTTTAAAATTTTCATTATTATATTTTCTTGTTTTCTTTCTTTTTTTTTCTCCCTTTTCTTCTGAGCCATGTGGCTAACAGGGTCTCGGTGCTCCAGCCGGGTGTCAGGCCTAAGCATCTTACGTGGAAGAGCCAAGTTCAGAACACTGGTCCACCAGAGACTTCCCAGCCCCACATAATATCAAATAGTGAAAGCTCTCAATGCTATGACCCAGCTCCACTCAACGACCACCAAGCTACAGTGCTGGACACCCTTTGCCAAACAACTAGGAAGACAGGAACACAACCCCACACATTAGCAGAGAGGCTGCCTAAAATCATAATAAGGTCACAGACATCCCAAAACACACCACTGGATGCAGTCCTGCCCACCAGAAACACAGATCCAGCCTCATCCACCAGAACACAGGCACCAGTCCCCTCCACCAGGAAGCCTACACAACCCACTGAACCAAGCTTAGCCACTGGGGGCAGACACAAAAAACAATGGGAACTACGAACCTGCAGCCTGCAAAAAGGAGACCCCAAACACAGTAACTTAAGCAAAACGAGAAGACAGAGAAACACACAGCAGATGAAGGAGCAAGATAAAAGCCCACCAGATCAAGCAAATGAAAAGGAAATAGGCAGTCTACCTGAAAAAGAATTCAAAGTACTGATAGTAAAGATGATCCAAAATATTGGAAACAGAATGGAGAAAATACAAGAAACGTTTAACAAGGACCCAGAAGAACTAAAGGGCAAACAAACAATGATGAACAACACAATAAATGAAATGAAAAACTCTCTAGAAGGAATGAATAGCAGAATAACTGAGGCAGAAGAACGGATAAGTGACCTGGAAGATAAAATAGTGGAAATAACCACCACAGAGCAGAATAAAGAAAAAACAATGAAAATAATTTAGGACAGTCTCAGAGACCTCTGGGACAACATTAAATGCACCAACATTCGAATTATAGGGGTTCCAGAAGAAGAAGAGAAAAAGAAAGGGACTGAGAGAATATTTGAAGAGTTTATAGTTGAAAACTTCCCTAATATGGGAAAGGAAATAATCAATCAAGTCCAGGAAGCACAGAGAGTCCCATACAGGATAAATCCAAAGAGAAGCACACCAAGACATATTAATCAAACTATCAAAAATTAAATACAAAGAAAAAATATTAAAAGCAGCAAGGGAAAAACAACAAATAACATGCAAGGGAATCCCCATAAGGTTAACCGCTGATATTTCAGCAGAAACTCTGCAAGCCACAAGGGAGTGGCAGGACATAGTTAAAGTGATGAAAGGGAAAAAGCTACAACCAAGATTACTCTACCCAGCACGGATCTCATTCAGATTTGAAGGAGAAATTAAAACCTTTACAGACAAGCAAAAGCTAAGAGAATTCAGCACCACCAAACCAGCTTTACAACAAATGCTAAAGGAACTTCTCTAGGCAGGAAACATAAGACAAGGAAAAGACGTACAATAACAAACCCAAACTATTAAGAAAATAATAGGGACATACATATCGATAACTACCTTAAATGTAAATGGATTAAGTGCTCCAACCAAAAGACACAGACTGGCTGAATGGATACAAACACAAGACCCGTGTATATGCTGTCGACAAGAGAACCACTTCATACCTAGGGACACATACAGACTGAAAGTGAGGGGATGGAAAAAGATATTCCATGCAAATGGAAATCAAAAGAAAGCTGGAGAAGCAATACTCATATCAGATAAAACAGACTTTAAAATAAAGAATGTTACAAGAGACAAGAAAAGACACTACATAATGATGCAAGAAGAAGATATAACGATTGTAAATATGCACCCAACATAGGAGCACCTCAATACATAAGGCAAATGCTAACAGCCCTAAAAGGGGAAATCAACAGTAACACAATCATAGCAGGGGACTTTAACACCCCACTTTTACCAATGGACAGATCATCCAAAATGAAAATAAATAAGGAAACACAAGCTTTAAATGACACATTAAAAAAGATGGACTTAAGTGATATTTATAGGACACTCCATCCAAAAACAACAGAATACACTTTCTTCTCAAGTGGTCATGGAACATTCTCCAGGATAGATCATATCTTGGGTCACAAATCAAGCCTTGCTAAATTTAAGAAAATTGAATTCATATCAAGTATCTTTTCTGACAACAATGCTATGAGACTAGATATCAATTACAGGAGAAAAAGTGTAAAAAATACAAACACATGGAGGCTAAACAAAATACTACTAAATAATGAAGAAATCACTGAACAAACGAAAGAGGAAATCAAAATATACCTAGAAAAAACTGACACTGAAAACACGATGACCCAAAACCTATGAGATGCAGAAAAAGCAGTTCTAACAGGGAACTTGATAGCAATACAATCCTACCTCAAGAAACAAGAAACATCTCAAATAAACAACCTAACCTTACACCTGAAGCAATTAGACAAAGAAGAACAAACAAAACCCAAAGTTAGCAGAAGGAAAGAAATCATAAAAATCAGATCAGAAATAAATGAAAAAGAAAGGAATGAAAAAACAGCAAAGATCAATAAAAATAAAAGCTGGTTCTTTGATAAACAAAAATTGATAAACCACTAGCCAGACTCATCAAGAAAAAAGGGGAGAAGACCCAAATCAATAGAATTAGAAATGAAAAAGGAGAAGTAACAACTGACACTGCAGAAATACAAAGGATCATGAGAGATTACTACAAGCAACTCTATGCCAATAAAATGGACAACCTAGAAGAAATGGACAAATTCTGAGATAAGCAAAACCTTCCCTGACTGAACCAGGAAGAAGTAGAAAATATAATCAGACCAATCATAAGCACTGAAATTGAGACTGTGATTACATATCTTCCAACAAACAAAAGCTCAGGACCAGATGGCTTCACAGGCGACTTCTTTCAAACATTTAGAGAAGAGCTGACACCTATCCTTCTCAAACTCTTCCAAAATAGAGCAGAGGGAGGAACACACCCAAACTCACCCTACAAGGCAACCATCACCCTGATACCAAAACCAGACAAAGATGTCACAAATAAAGAAAACTACAGGCCAATATCACTGATGAACATAGATGCAAAAATCCTCAACAAAATACTAGCAAAGAGAATCCAACAGCACATTAAAATGAGCATACACCATGATCAAGTGGGGTTTATCCCAGGAATGCAAGAATTCTTCAATATATGCAAATCAATCAATGTGATAAACCATATTAACTGAAGGAGAAAAACCATATGATCATCACAACAGATGCAGAAAAGCTTTCAACAAATTTCAACACCCTTTTATGATAAAAACCCTCCAGAAGATATATATAGATGGAACTTACCACAACATAATAAAGGCCATATATGACAAACCCACAGCCAACATCATTCTCAATGGTGAAAAACTGAAACCATTTCCTCTAAGGTCAGGAACAAGCAAGGATGTCCACTCTCACCATTATTATTCCACACAGTTTTGGAAGTTTTAGCCACAGCAATCACAAAAGAAAAAAAATTAAAAGGAATCCAAATTGGAAAAAAGAAGTAAAGCTAGCTGTCACTGTTGGCAGCTGACATGATACTATACATAGAGAATCCTAAAGACTCTACCAGAAAACTACTACAACTCATCAATGAATTTGGTAAAGTAGCAGGATACAAAATTAATGCACAGAAATCTCTTCCATTCCTATACACTAATGATGAAAAATCTGAAAGAGAAATTAAGGAAACACTGCCATTTACCACTGCAACAAAAAGAATAAAATACCTAGATATAAACCTACGTAAGGAGACAAAAGACCTGTAGGCCAAAAACTATAAGACACTGATGAAAGAAATTAAAGATGATACAAACAGATGGAGAGATATACCATATTCTTGGTTGGAAGAATCAACTTTGTGAAAATAACTATACTACCCAAAGGAATCTACAGATTCAATGAAATCCCTATCAAACTACCAATGGCATTTTCCACAGAACTAGAACAAAAAATTTCACAATTTGTATGGAAACACAAAAGACCCTGAATAGCCAAAGCAATCTTGAGAAAGAAAAATGGAGCTGGAGGAATCAGACTGCTGGACTTCAGACTATACTACAAAGCTACAGTAATCACGACAGTATGGTACTGACACAAAAACAGAAATAACAGATCAATGGAACAGGATGGAAAGCCCAGAGATAAACCCAGGCACATATGGTCACCTTACCTTTGATAAAGGAGGCAAGAATATACAATGGAGAATAGACAGCCTCTTCCATAAGTGGTGCTAGGAAAACGTGACAGCTACATGTAAAGAATGAAATTAGAACACTCTCTAACACCATACACAAAAATAAACTCAAAATGGATTAAAGACCTAAACGTAAGGCCAGACACTATCAAACTCTTAGAAGAAAACATAGGCAGAACACTCTATGACATAAATCACAGCAAGATGCTTTTTGACCCACCTCCTAGAGAGATGGAAAGAAAAACAAAAATAAACAAATGGGACCTAATGAAACTTAAAAGCTTTTGCACAGCAAAGGAAACCATAAACAAGACGAAAAACAACCCGCAAAATGGGAGAAAATATTTGCAAATGATGCAATTGACAAAGGATTAATCTCCAAAATTTACAAGCAGCTCATGCAGCTCAATATCAAAAATACAAACAACCCAATCCAAAAATGGGCAGAAGACCTAAATTGACATTTCTCCAAAGAAGATATACAGATTGCCAACAAACACATGAAAGGATGCTCAACATCACTAATCATTAGAGAAATGCAAATCAACACTGCAGTGAGGGATCACCTCATACCAGTCAGAATGGCCATCATCCAAAAATCTACAAACAATAAATGCTGGAGAGGGTGTGGAGAAAAGGGAACCCTCTTGCACTGTTGGTGGGTATGTAAATTGATACAGCCACTATGGTGAACAGTACAGAGGTTCCTTAAAAAACTAAAAGTAGAACTACCATACGACACAGCAATCCCACTACTGGGCATATACCCTGAGAAAACCATAATTCAAAAAGAGTCATGTACCACAATGTTCACTTCAGCTCTCTTTACAGTAGCCAGGATTTGGAAGCAACCTAAGGGTCCATCAACAGATCAATGGATAAAGAAGATGTGACACATATATACAATGGAATATTACTCAGGCATACAAAGAAACGAAACTGAGTTATTTGTAGTGATGTGGATGGACCTAGCATCTGTCATACAGAGTGAAGTAAGTCAGAAAGAGAAAAACAAATACCATATGCTAACACATATATATGGAACCTAAAAAAAAAAAAAAAGGTTCTGAAGAACCTAGGGGCAGGACAGGAATAAAGACGCACATGTAGAGAATGGACTTGAGGACACGGGGAGGGGGACGGGTAAGCTGGGATGAAGTGAGAGAGTGGCATAGACATATATACACTACCAAACATAAAATAGATAAGCTAGTGGGGAGCAGCTGCATAGCACAGGGAGATCATCTCAGTGCTTTGTGACCACCTAGAGGGGTAGGATAGGGAGGGTGGGAGGGAGACGCAAGAGTGAGGAGATATGGGGGTATATGTATATGTATAGCTGATTCACTTGTTATAAAGCAGAAACTAACACACCATTGTAAAGCAATCATACTCCAATAAAGATGTTTAAAAAAAAAAGAAAAGAATGGAGGCTTTGTGGATGTGACATCATAAAGTGGCACCACAGTAAACAGCAAAAAAGCCTTAGAACAGCTGAATCAAGTTTCAGGGGGTAGGGGATGTGCATCTATCATGAAACTGCGTTTCCCTGAGAATGATTTATAAGATCCTTTCATTCCAAAACCTAAATGAAACTCTGCTTAAGAGAAAAATCAGGTTAGTAATATGTGTTTTCAGTAGAGTGATTTTTTCCTAGCTTACTCTCTACTGGCTCATGTTAATTTTATACTGTTTCGTAGGTTATTTCTTCACCAACTCTCAAAACTTTTAAGTCACGATGTCACACTACTACACCTTATTAAATTTCAAGAGGAGATACAAGAAGGTCCCTCCGTCGGGACCGTCTTCCTTGCAAATCCCTTACTTCTCATTGCACTTATTAGCAAACTATTTTGATATCTTACTCTAATTCAGAAATCCCTCTGATACCCTCCCTCTTCCTCCACCTTTGCTTTTACAGCATCCCAAGACGTTACCCAGACATGCCAAGCCTGGAAATCGTCCAAAAGTGAGCATCAATGTGATTGAGTGCTTGGGAAAGAGGATGTGTAAAGAAAGATGAAAGGCACTGTTTTAGACAAAATAGAAAGCTGCTATCAGAATATACTCGGGAGCAGTTCTCCAGAGCAAGGTCTTGAATTTCAATGACACTTACTTAGGTTTACTTCAAAAAGAAAATGTAAGTGAAAATTCTAACAGCCCATCCTCCAGAATTCGCTTGTCTGCCATTTTCAACTTTGCCCACACCCTTTATCACATCGCTGTATCACACCTTCCTCGGGCTACCTGTCACACGCACAGACCCCTGGACACTTCCGTTTTCGGTATTACAGTCCCAGAGACATCTGTGTAGTCAAGGATTTACCCTCTAGAACAGTGGTTCTCAATCGGAGGTGATTTTGCCATGTCTGGGGATAATTTTAGTTGCCATTACCAGCAGAGGGGATGCCAGTGGCATCTAGGGAGTAGAGGCCAAGAATGCTGCTAAACATGCTACGAAGTGTAGAAACACAGATGCACCCAGTCCAAAATGTCAGTAGTGCTCTGCTCCACAGGACTTGGCAGGAGATGGAAGTCCTGGCTGTGTCCTAGGTCACCTAAGCAAGCTTCAGCTCTCAAGATGGGAACGTTTACCTGCCTCCTGATGGCGGTGAAAATGGGGATGCCTAGATGGGGGCTTATCAGTCACTGAGACCGGTCCACCCAGGCCGCCCTCACACCGTTCTCTATGTAACAGCTCCTCTCGGGCAGGTGAGCACCCACCTGTGAACACAAAGGGATGTTGGAAACCAACACGCTCTGTTGGTTCTCTATAAGGTCACCTTGCTCCTGATAACTAAAAGTTGAGTTAAAATACAAACTGAAAGCATGAATACTATTACAGCTTTTTTCAATTTATGAAGTATTTTCTCACATATATGATCTATTTTATCACAGATTTAGATGGAAATCTAAGCAATAATTTCCCTTATATACTTAAAATCATTGATTTTTCTACCATTTAAAATACCATATGATATCACTTACATGTGGAATCTAAAATAAGACACAAATGAACTTATCTGCAAAACAGAAACAGACTCACAGACATAGGTAACAGACTTGTGGTTTCCAAGGGGGGTGAGGGGTGAGGGAGGGAAGGATTGGGAGGGTGGGATTAGCAGATGCAAACTATTATGTACAGGATGGATAAACAACAAGGTCCTACTGTATAGCATAGGGAACTATATTTAATATCCTGGGATAAACCATAATGGAAAAGAATATGAAAAAGAAGATATACATGTATATAACTGAATCACTTTGCTGCACAGCAGAAATTAACACTACATTGTAAATCAACTACACTTCAACAAGGTTAAAAGAAAATGAGAATAAAAAATAAAATAAAATAACATAAGTAAATGTTTCTCTGCTGTGAGAATTAACCAAATTAATCAAACCCAAGGAAGGGGCCGTGAGAACCTCCAATCTGTAACCAGTCGGTCAGAAGCGCAGGTGACAACCTGGACTTGTGACTGGCAGTCTTGTGGGACTGAGACCTCACTCTGTGTGAACTGAGGCCGCTCCAGGTAGACAGACGGCGTTAGAATTGAATCACATTTGTAGGATACCCAGTCAGTGTCTGCCGAGTATCAGAGAATTGCTGGGTGTTGGGGAAAAAACACACATCAGAACTATCAACTCACCACTCGCCTAAAAGCTCTCTGATAACAGGGGATTTTATTCACAGCATCTCCTGCAGGCACTTCCCAACCGCTCACTAAACTTGCGCAGAAACCCAGAAAGCCTGTAGGTCCGGGACAGGTGCGGTGTGGAGACACAACAGCCCTGAGGCAGAGTCCGCCACCCCTGGAGAGGGCCTGGGACTCCCTCCCCTCCGTGGTCAGGACACAAGGAAGTACGTCTGTTGAGTGAGCTTCACCTCTTCTTACATAGAACCTCTCACCAGAAAGTATAATCAAAAAGTTAAATTACTGAAAAGAATGGACCCCAAAGATTCTATTTTGTTAGATTGGAAACAAAACCCACTTTCCTGGAACAATAAACACAGTAGACTTCTTTTCCACCCGTTTTAAGATGGAAATAGTATAAAAACTTTCACACATGAGGTCCCCGTTGCCTTCCTGTCAAAGGTTCTGAATTTACTACAAATCCTTTACTGTCTGTATTCCACGATTTCCCTTGCATTCTTCCTGGACCTTGTAAGCTTAGAAAGGAACTCTTTTGCCTTCATGAGTTCAAACAAATGACTGGTATTTATAGTTTCTGTCTTTCTGTGAGAATCTCTGCTGATTGCTAACTACACGGCGCCCCTCTGGTGCCTCTCCTGAGGGACAAGCACTTATATCAGCGAGAAGGCGAAGAGCAGTAGCCACTCTGGGCTCTGCAGCGCAGATGGCGGGACAAGAACATGGCTTGATTGGAACAGCACAGCGAAACTTTTGTGCCAAAATAGCAGAGCCTGCAGCCACCGAAATAGATTGCCATAGAAACAGATATAAAACTTTAAACAAAAAGTGCTCTAAAGACCCTTCACATGAAAAGGACATTATCTTATGGCTATAAATCTGGAAGCATAAAGACTTGAATTCATTTGCTTGATTTAAAGAAAAAATAAAAAACTCGCCCCCTCCAGGGGATTCCTCTACTATCATGATGGGTTTTGTACACCCCACAGAGACCCAAGTCTTAGTTGGAAGAAAAACATATGGCATTTCCTTTAGGACAGAGAAAGTGGAGCTTCCAAAAGAAGCCTACCAGGAGCCAGAACATTCTGGAACGCTCCACAATGCAGTCTTAAAAGGTTAGTTTGTTCGGTTAGGTAATTCCCAAAGGTCACTGTGCCCACTTTAATGTTATATTTCCATGCCAACTCGACTCACATAAACCATTTTCTGGAAGGAAGGCTGCTGTAGACTGAAAATCATAGGTTGAAACCTAACCCCCAAATGTGATGGTATTTGGAGGTGGCGCCTTGAGGAGGTGATGAGGTCAGGAGGGTGGAGGACTCAGGAATGGGATTCGTACCCTTATAAAAGAGATCCTAGAGAGCTCCCAAGCCCCTACTGCCGTGTGAGGACACAGTGACAAGACAGCCATCTGTGAACCAGGAAGCTGGCCTCACCAGTCTCTGAATCTGCCAGCACCTTGCTTTTAGCCTTCCAGCCTCCAGAACTGTGAGAGACAAATGTCTGTTGTTTAAGTCACCCGGTTTATGGTATTCTGTTACAGCAGCCTGCACAGACTGAGCAAAACATTGGAAGAAAGCTGGCACCTCTAGACCAAAAGCTGAGGATGGGCAACGTGTAGATTTCCGTGGGGAAATCCACACGTCTCCCCTTGTATCTGGGAATGCACCACTGGAATCATGTCCTTTGTTTATCAGCTAGGAGCCTATTACCCCATCATGTGCAGTTTCTGACTTGCTAATTTACATAGTCACTTTAGAAAACGTATTAAGTCACAATTTCCCTCCCTGAAACATTTTAAGAAAAGCCAATATGTGTCCTCAAAAGCCTAGGAATAGGAATTGATAAGAAAATAAATGGGAAGAAGGAAGTAGAAGAGTAGAATCCCTGTAAAAGACAAAAAAGGGGACAATTTGGCATATTCTCCAATAGGAAAAGGTCAAACCCACAAAGATCCAGCTAAATACAAGCCCCTGCAGCTATGGACTGTAAGATTTCCAGCACTGAGTAGCTCAGACTAAATCCTGCTGACCACAATCTGAGCCACAATCTTTGGCTACTGAACCCATAGTCATCCCCAAGTATCAATATCTGTGATATATGTGTCACACAGTTTGGGAACATGTTTAAATGCCTTAAATCCTTGGATAAGTTCTATCAAATCTCCCTTGATATCCTCTGATCCTCTGCACTCTAACTACAGCCATCTTCAGGGACATGATCAGGTTGAAAACATTTCTTCCTGACATTGGTGTCATTTGGGGGAGCTTTCAAAAGAAAATATCAGCTCGACAAAGATAAAAGTATATTAATAAAAATAAATTTCACTCCATCCCTTGTTCATCCCAAGCTTTATGTAAAACCACAAATGGTGAGGGCATTATAATCTCATTAGAGGCAGCAAAATCCACACAGAGTTTGTTATAGCCTGATGCACAGTTCTGCCTAAAAGTCCTGATTCACCTTCAAAACTCAATGAAAGAGCCACTTGTCCCATCTGAAAAAAAAAAAAAAAAAAGGTATACGTAAATTATGTTTTGAAAAAATTGTAACATTTAGGCCTCTGTTTTCAAATTTAAACTGTCATGTGGTCTAGCAAAAGATTTTATCTTAGCATTTGATTTTAAAACATAGTAACCGAGCAGGACCCTGTGGGGCCCTTCTGGGCACAAAAGCCTTTCTGTCCCCCCTCACCCCATTTTCTTATTTGTAGGAAATAGGCTTCATTCACCCTCCTTGACCTTTCCTGAGTTCCAAAGGGCAGATTCAAACAGCTGCTAATCAGGGAAGGGAGGGGATGCAGAGACAAGGCAGGAGCAGTCAGAAACAACAGTGCAGCCTTGGGGCAGGGTCCTGGTTCCCCCTCAAGGGATACACAGAACAGTATCTGCAAGTTCTTCTGCAGGGACTAAGGCTTCCCACCCACCAACAAGGTAGAGGATGGTAACTTTAGGTTGAGTGCAAGATTTCTGGAGCATCATCCTGTTACCTCACCACCAACCAATCAGAAAAAAGTCACACACACTGCAGCCCTCATCCCCAATTTTGCCTATAAAAAGTCTTCTCCGAAAACCATGGGGGAGTTCAGGGTTTTTGAGCACAAACCACCCATTCTCCTTGCCTGGCCCTGCAGTAAACCTTTCTCTGCTCCAAGCTCCAACATTTAGGTTTATTTGGCCTTGCTACATGAACTTTTGTCTGGTAACAATATCAAGATATTTTAAAAACTGTTTTAGTAATATATGACAAAACAATGTTTCCCGATAAGTCCCTAAAGAGCAATTAAAGAATACATGACAAAAAAAAAAAAAAAAAAAAAAAAAAAAAAAAAAAAAAAAGAATACATGACAACTACCATTTTGGAAGGTACTGAAGGGCACAACAGGTAGGAAGACTGATGTGTCAGACAGTCCTTTCTTACAATGATATCCAACACTTCTGTCAACCCAATAGTCCCTGCCTTTCCTCAGAGATCTGTGAACATGAAGTCATTCTGCTTCCATAAGGTTTTCTCTCATCAACCTCAAAGACATGAGGAACTTTCTTTCTTCAAGACCCACTTCAGTATTTCTGCACAATACATGGATCCTTAGATTTTATTAATTTGGTTGTATGTTAAGAGTTTTTGTTCTAACTTTATGTCATTTTCTGATTTCTCTTTAATCCCAACTTTTACTTCCAACTGTATACATTTATAATTGTTTGCATCCAGAGAACACCTCAACATTTGCTGAGACCTAAAGTCCAATTAGCACTAGGAAAAGCAAATACAAATACCAAAAAATGCATTCCTACTGAGTCATATTTCTTCCTCTCCTTCACCCCCAAGGAGGAAAAATCAGAATATGAAAGTTTGTGGTTGGTGTAAAAAGGTCATGTGACAACAGTGTAAACACAGTGTGGAATACCATGAGAAACAGTAATAATCAGTTGATGCATGCTACTCATCCTCCCACCAGCAAAGACGAAATTCTTATCTGAGTCAGACTTCTTTTTTTTTTTTTTTTTTTTTTTTTTTTTTTTTTTTTGGAATGGGGGCTTTTTTAATTGTGGTAAAATATGCATAACATAAATTTACCATTTTAACTATTTTTAAGTGTATAATTCAGTAGCACTGAGAACATTCACATTGTTGTGCAACCATCACCACCATCTTCCTCAACTGCAATGCCATACCCATTAAACACGAATTCCCCATACCGCCCCTGCCAAGCCCTGGCAACCACCACTGCGCCACCAGGGAAACCCCTGAGTCAGACTTCTAACTATGACCCTGGAAGAAAATGAAGATTGCTCTGTACAGTAAGGAAAACGGTGACTCTGAGCTTAGCCAATGCTTATGTAAACATTAGTTTACAGAAGAGGTAAGAAGCTCCCTCCATCTCTTGTAACCAAGTGTGTCCTCAGTAGGGGAAGTAGACTGGGGTCATCCCTCCGTCTTGAGCTGAGGGCAGTCAGACAGGATGAGATCAACATGACATGCACCTCACAGAGGGCCTAAGAAGTCAGAACGGGGTGTATGTCCATCAGGACTGAGGCCGGTGGGCTCATAAACACGAGTCAGTGTAAAACCAACAGACAGAGCAGAAGGGGAGTTAGCATAACTGGCATAACTTAAGAGTGTGAACAGCAATCAAGGAAGGTTCTGGGGCCTGGGCCTGAGATGAACAACAGAGGGAGGCTGACTGATGAGAATTAAAGACAACCTCTTCTTACCTTGGATTGCTCAGGGGTTACTGGTCAGACCCGTCTAGAGACATATACCATACAGTGATTTACACCAGCCATGAAGGCACGTTGTAGTCACTAAAGACGTGTGTTCTCATCCACTCATGAGTCTGTCGTTATCGAGTTGAAAGCCCTGTAGTTCCAAAAGTACCTGAGTCTGTGTATGGG
>NW_006785319.1:2810223-2814912 GCF_000442215.2 Lipotes vexillifer
ACTGGGAGGGGGTGGGGAGTGGGGTCCAATAGATACACTGGGAGGGGGTGGTGTGGCATCACTGGAAACTAGTCCATAATTCACAATGACCCTCATTTCTTCTGCTGTCAAGTCTGCTGCCCGTGTATGTCCTTCTCTCATTAGCACATTTTGTCCCCAAATTACGACTGAGTATTTCTGTGTGGTTCACCAGTTCTGCCTCTCTGTCCAGAACTCCATCCTCAAGCCACATCAGCTTTACCTTCTCTCTCCCCGCCTCGCTCCACTTGATTCGGGCCCCAGGATCTCCTAGCTGGATGCCACTACTTGTCCACTAGGAAGACAGAGCAGAGATAAGGACACCAGAACTGAACGACAGAAAACCAACAGTTGAGAGCAAAGGGAAAGAAGGCCAAAGATACACAGCCTTGAAAACCCAAATTCCCCATGTGAGCCTCATCAGTAAATGAGTGTGCTCTGTTTTAAAAGTGGTATCTTGAAGGCATTTTAAGAGCTTCCCAAGGGAAATAAACAGGTCAAAATAAGCTTTGTGCTTCCTTCTCCACAATCCCTGACACATGTAGAAAGTCAACAATGAATTTCAAGTGAATCAACAATAAACTAATTAATTAAAGCCAGATAAGCTAGGTGTTAAACATTATAAATAACTGGCTTCAAGTGTCTACAGAAAAACATCCATATACTCATTAAAAATCTGTGTGAATGTTTCTAAATATTACTTTCTGCAAAGAGGTAAAAAAATCACTTCAAAAGAAGGCTATCTGGGCTTCCCTGGTGGCGCAGTGGTTGAGAGTCCGCCTGCCGATGCAGGGGACATGGGTTCGTGCCCCGGTTCGGGAAGATCCCACATGCCGCGGAGCAGATGGGCCCGTGAGCCATGGACTCTGAGTCTGCGCATCTGGAGCCTGTGCTCCGCAACGGGAGAGGCCACAACAGTGAGAGGCCCGCGTACCGCAAAAAAAAAAAAAAAAAAAAAAAAAGAAGGCTATCTTTATCCTGTGCAGAGTCATCTTGTGTGTGCTGTTTGTAAAGAAGCCTACGTAAATGGAAGAGGGAAACTTGTAAGCATATTAGTAAGACAGCTATAAACGTCTTTTGTGTATGTTTAAATGAAGTCGGTGCCTCATACTGCGCCATATTGTTTTCCTTTGTTTGCTGGACCATGACAAGAAAGAAAGCAAAGGCAGAGACTAAAGAACTGGGAAAATCAAACAGGTACATTTCTCTGAAATGTAATAAGTAGTCATCATTTTTTCTCAAAGTGGTGACTACTGTAGCAAAATCTTATAAAGGAAGCAAAGCATGATGTAAAAATGAATTAAAGACGAGAATGACACTGTCAAGACTGGGATGTGTCCTGAAAGGTCAAGTAAGGAAATACCACAAAGGTGGCTGGAAGAAATGGGGAGATGTTGCTCAAAGGGCAGAAGGTTCAGTGCTGCGGGATGAGTGAGTGCTGGAGATCTACATACAGCAACCTGACTACAGTTAGCAATACCACAGTATTATATGTGAAATATGTGCTTACGTGAAATGTGCTAAAAGAGTTGATCTGAAGTGCACACACCATAAAAGAAAGAATAGAAACGATGTGAAGGGGTGGACACGTCAATTAGCTTGGTCGTGGTGACTGACTCACAACATTTATGTAGATCAAACCATTACATTGTACACCTCAGATAGATACAATTTTCATTTGTCGTTATACCTCAAAAAAGCTGGAAAAAATAAACAAAAACAAGCAACAGAAAATGAGGAAAAACAGAAAGAGGTAGAAGCCATGAGAACTGACATGCAGATGGCGGGAGGCCCAGCCCTCCGCTGACCCCCGCCGCCTCACGCCTGCTGCACCCACACAGTTCACTCCATGGCAGTGCTCTCCCTCCTGCTACTCAGAACAAAACGTGGGAACCTCACCTGACGCTTCTGGTACTCATCACCCACGTGCAGTTCCTCAGCAAGTCCTGCCCCATCTGCCATCACAAGTACCTAAGGTCAGACCTGACCACGGTCCGTGGCTGTATCAGCATCACAGTTCTTTGCCCTGGTATCTCTTCCTGGGCACCCACGACGGCTGCTGACTGTCTCCCTCTTTTTACCCCCACCAGCCTTTGGTCTGTTCTCAACCCACCAGTCCCACATGCCGTGGAGCGGCTGGGCCCATGAGCCACGGCTGCTGGGCCTGTGCGTCCAGAGCCTGTGCTCCGCAACGGGAGAGGCCACAACAGTGAGAGGCCCACGTACCGCAATAAAACAAAAACAAAAACAACAACAACAAAAAATACCCCTATGTCCCTCAAAGTAAAAACCTTAGAGGTTATACTGACCCATAAGACCTGAGACAACCCGGCAGCTGTTATTTCTCTGACCTCAGCCCCCCACCACCCTCACACTGCACCCCATTCATGGTTTCCAGAACCACTGGCCTCCTAGGCATTCTGTTACAGATGGAAGTGTGTCTCCAAAAATTCATATGCTCAAATCCTAACTCATGGTGCCTCAGACGGTGACCTTATTTGGAAACAGGATCATTGCAAATGTGGTTAGCTAAAATGCAGTCAGGCTGGGGACAGGGCGGGCCCCTCATCCAAACGTCCTCATAAAAAAGGAAAATGTGGAGAAAGTCACGCACACAGGGGGACACCATGTGCGAACATAGAGGCAAAGACTGGGGTGATGCATCTCCAGGAAAGGAACCCCAGACGCTGCCAGCAAAGCCCCAGAAGCCAGGAGAGAGCCTGGAACAGACTGGTTTGCATCTCAGGCAAGGCAGCTCCGCCCTGGGGTCCAAGTGCCTGTAGGACCCGAGCTGTGTTTAAATATTCACTTTTTAAATCACATCTCCCATTTGTATTTAAGCACTACCCTCTGTGGCATGGCCAAATATTTGCAGTTACGTTCTGTGTTGGGCATTCTGCTGCAAGACAAGAAAAACAGGACACAGAGAGGGGGATAAAAGGCCACAGACCCTCATAAGGAGCCAAGCTGCACACACCTTGATCGCGGGCTTCTGACCTCCAAACTGTGAGAATCAATTTCTGTTGTCTAAGCCACTCAGCTGGTGGTGCTTTGTTATGGAGCTTTAGGAAACCATACATACTCCTCAAACATCTAGACCCACTCCCAGCTTTGGGGATGTCGTCCAGGTTTTTCCTCCTGACCAGACTCTCATGAGCGGCCAGGACTATAGGAAGAACACCTGAGAATCAGGTCCGACCTTCCTGCAGCTCCTGGTATCAGTAATTCATGCAGGAGTGATCAAAGATGGCTGAGGTTTCCTGCATTGCGTGGGGCCCAGGGAGCCCCTGCCCGCCATGCGGATTCCACGACACAGGCTCCCGTCCATCCAGATGTCTTTTGAGCATGAGTATTGTTTGTCATCCAAGGACCCTTACATTCCTGAACTGTGTTGGCAAATCTGTCAGACACATCCCTGTCCTGTTACAGAGCTGACATCAGTGAAGTCAAAGATGCTTCACTCCCTCTGAGTTCATACAGAAACAGCACACGTTACAGACATGATCAAAGTCTGGGGAGAAATATTTAAAAGTATAATCTCCAAAGACAAGGGGAAAAAGTAGGAAAATCAGAAGGAAAAGGTGAAAAATGAGGCAAATTTGGAAAATGTGGAAAGCCATGAGAGTGTGTGTGTGTGTGTGTGTGTGTGTGTGTATTTGAAATTCTGAAATAATAAAATGATTACAAAATGCCATTAAGCTCTTAAGCATTCAAAGTCTTAGGAGTATATTAACATTTAAGAGTCAATATTTTGGAAAATTGCATTGCCTACTTTGCTATTTTTTGGGGGGTGGATGTGTCTTCCAAGTCCTTTTTTAGTGCCGGATAACCTTCAGAGTATCTGAAGCCTTCCAAACCTTTTGAAACATTCTCATTCTATTTTTTAGAAAAGGTTACAAGGGAATTGCATATCACACTTTACAGAGGACTTACTTACATATTAAAGCATTTAAGAATATGGGCCAGTCATAGGAGAGCCATTTCTTATATAATAAAAATTTAAATTGCTATAATGTCTTATTATAGTATTTCAGAAATAAATGTAAAATATTTACTATATTAGCAATAAGGCTGTAATACAGATGGTTAATTTCAATATAACACTTTTTTAAGAGTAAAATTCTATAATCATCACTTTCATTACTTAAATAATCACGCTTGGCTCTTTTAAATGTACATATTCCTTATTTAATTTCAACATGATTGACAGAAGTCTGGCAGTTAAGAGTATGTCTAATTTCCCTAAAACATGATGCTTATTTGATTTAGCCATGAAAAACATTTTCATTTAATAGAAACCACTGTACATTCTTTCACCTTTCTTTCAGTTAGAAGCAGTCATTTTTATCTGCCCCAAACAAGAGGGTTGAAATAATGGATTAGATAACAGGCTGATGGCTTCCAATAATCTTCATCATTAAATGTCCCAGGCACAGTACATACATCATGGGCCAAGGACCATTTCTTTTATATCTCCCCCTGCCTGTTTATATGTCCTTGTCAGCACTGGACAGTTTCACTAACTGAGTCTGGAACTTTTTTTTTTTTTTTTCTGGATGCCCTCAGGCCACATCACCATCACCCACACACCATCCAATAAGGGTGAACTGCTGATTAACTAATGCAAAAAATGCAGCATATACAGGTATTTACATTTCCTCTCTCTTTCCC
>NW_006785319.1:2815012-2844785 GCF_000442215.2 Lipotes vexillifer
TCTTTCCCTCAAGCAGCCCTTCTGCAAAGTCTGGAAAAGGTAAACCAGAAAAACCGAAGTTAACGACATGCCTCCTAACAATGGTCATGCGTGTAATGAGAACATTTGACTATCTTACTAATTCTTGCTTCTGGAACCAATGCAGTTCAAGGCTGCCCGTGCAATCGTGCTCTGCTGGTTTACCTAAGGCTGTCTGCAGCAGTCCGTCTTGGGGTCTTTCCTGCTGCAGGTGCGACTGCTTTCGCAATTATAGATTTTTGTCTATTTGGTTTGGTTCATGGATGGTCAGGCACCACAGCGAGCTGGGAAGGAAAACAATGGTATTTTGACAGCCCTTGTTTGTATCCATACTTGAGTCATAAACATGCATAAATCACCAAAATACCACAATCACCAAGCTGATGAATTTAGCCTTAAAGCAGCAATCTCCCCATAGCCAACTGTGGATGATGAACTAGTAAGAATATGAAGGAGAAGAAAAATAGGGACCCAATGGAGACTCGCTATAGCACGAAGTAAAGAAAATAAGGCAAGACAGAAAACGAGGAAATCGGAAAGTTTTCTGATTTCCCTATAATTTGAAAAATATTAGGCTATATAATCATCAAAGAAATTACTTTTGAAAACTTCTAATCTTCATAACAAAATGATGTAAATAATTGCACCTGACAGCTTAAAAAGGGCTTCTCACATTTAAATCACATAAGAGTTTGTAGTACCCTAGGCTACATGAAAGAAAAATACAATAAATGTCAGCAAAGTTAGAGATAAGTCAAAAATTAGTTTGGTAAAATGTTAATGAGGCTACCACGTAGATGTTACTATTTTTTAAAAGGTTTTGCCTTATTCTTACAGAAAGTAATTAGAATTATCTCACAAATTATTGAACATTTAATATATAAACATGCAGATAGAACACAGGAGGGCATCAATGTCTATAGGAAAAGGAAATATATGAAGTCAGAAAATAGGTAAACATATTTAAAGTGCCTAGAACTACAATTCTAGAGGGTCTACAAATTCTACATCCCAAAATTAGACAGATTGACCCAGCCAGCCAAGGCAGCACTGAACAACCACAGCCTGGTTCCATGGTGTGAGTAGTAAGCTAGACCGTGTTTCCAGGGACCACGTGTCACCCAAAAACAGGTGAAGAGAGAGGAGCTTAGGTCCATGGGCTCCAGTTCTGTTTCCAAACTACCCACCAGACTCCGCCCCTTCACTCCAGGTAGGAGACCCCGAATCAGAGCCCGGGAGTGTTAAACTAATGAATATCCTTTCCCTTGGAAAGAAATCTCAGAAATCAATAAAAAAACAACACCCAAACAAGATTCACAGAGGAAAACGGTGTTATTTCAGACCATGCTTGAATACCAGAGCTTCACCGTGTAAAAAATGTAACGTCAACACTGTGAGCTTAGAGTGTGTGGTTCTCACACGGGATCATTCAACCTTTGATCACGTGCATTACAAGGCACCATGCCATGTTCTTGGGTACCAAGTTGAAAATACATGGCCCGCATCCTCAAGGAGCTCACGGGTTAGAGTAGGAAATGGATAAAACAGAAACGTCATGCTGCGTGAGAAACACCATTTGGTCTTATGTGTCTACACTGTACGTGCCATATACACGTGGCACAAAATATGTGTGGAAACCTCACCACACATCAGTGGGGCTCCAGGGTTGGTAACGGGGTGAGATGTGGGATGCAGTGACCAGTCGGCCTGGAGGCAGAGGGGACCTATACAGTGAGTGTCACATCGCCAGCTGTGCGGAAGCCAGGAAGCACCTTTCATGGAAGACGAATATGTGGCACAGACACCAACTGGGCGCCCCGACGGGTGTGGACAGCACGCTGAAGGGAGGAACACCACCAGCGGCTATGCAGACGCTCAAGCCTGGACGTTGTGACGGGTTAGCCTAGCAGGTAGGAGTGCGATCCGATCATGGCAATGAATAAAAATACAGTATGAATAAAGGATTAACACATGAATGTGGAGGAAGGACAGGGTTTAAGAAACCAGAGGAGTGACAAGAAGAGATTTCAAGCCTGGATGACTTGGCGGAAAACACCCTTTTTCTAGAGAACAGGGAGGCTGTCTAGAAAAAGTTTATTTTGAAAGGGGTTTTATATACATGACTGGAGCGAAATGGCTTGAAAATAAAAAGTGATCAGTTGTTCTTATGCAGAAAGACCAGCAAAGAGGAGACAGAGCAAACTGAGGTTCAGAGGAGTTAAATAGCTTGTCAGCAACTGGCATACACAAGTGAGGTCTGACGCTCGCTTACACTTACAGGAATTCAGTAGCAGGTCGCTCTCCTGAATCCCATGGTTTCTCTGTGCTGTTCGCTCAAAAGTCCCCTACTTCGGCAAGCGGGGGCTGACAGGAGAGGTGACCCAATCCGCACCCTAGGTGGCTCTCAGGATTCCTCTTGCCGGGGGCATAAAGAATGGAGGCGTCTTGTAATCATGCCTGGGATCCAGGTGGTCTCCACTCCCATCACTTCCCCCTCTCCGGCAACATGCTCAGTTGAGTAACCGTATAATCCAGAGGGATTTCAAAATGCGTACTGTATACTCTAGAGGTAAATCCCAAATACGTTCTCATACTCCTCAGGTGGTTTGGTGGATGCACAAAATCTTTAACATTCCCCTCGGTACTCACGTGCAGTATTATTTCACTTTAATGTAAGACTTGACCCTCAGGAGGGAAAGGAGTACGTTTTTCCTCCAGATCTATTTATGCTACATCTTCTGCCTAACTGCTGATATCATTCTCTTCTTTGGAACACAGAAATCTTTTGACTTCTGGACATAACTTTTGTCTCTAGGGTCACGCTCTCCCCAACAACTAAGCTGATGCCCTAATGCTACCTTCTAGGAGTGCCCTTTCCTCTGGTATAGTTTGTCTCTATCACAGGTCTTGTCCGGGACCATTACTTTCAGCCCCTGACATCTAGACACGTAAAATTGGGCTTTCCCAGCCCTGATTTTCTTTGTCATTTATCATAGGTCCTCCTAAAGACAATCCTTAACCTCAATACTTCGGGGCAGAATACCAAGGACTCATTTATCTGGAAAAATCATAAGAAACTGGAAATAGCAGTTGCCTCTGGGAAGAGACCTGGGGACCAGAATGAATATAATTTGTCCAATTTCTTATAAAAAAATTAAAAAATTTTTACCCTGCATGCAAATAAGCTAATAAAATTAATTATTTAAATCTAAAAAAATCTATATACAGTCCTTACAGTGGTGCTGGTACCCTCTGCCAATTAAATTTTCTTATTAAAAACAAAAAGTCTTCACATCTACCAAGTCTAATTCCCAGACCTCATCATGGGAAAGAAGAAATGGACATTCATTGATCTTATATGATATGCCAGACACTTTATCATTTCATTAATCCTAAAATCCAAAATTCACAATTTTCTAAGAGGAATATTATTATTTATACTTTATAGTGAAGGAACCAAGGCTCAGAGAGGTTTAGTCACTCCCCCAATGTCACACAGACAATAAGTATTAGAGGTGGGAATAGAAGCCAGGCATGTGTGCCTTCTAAGTTCCTGTTTTTCTTTGCCCACTCATAAAGGTATCTACAGGGCTCAGCTTCCCTTTGATGAAAATATAAGCACCGTTCATGACATTACTTTTGATAAACGTATAATATATTCTTCTTAAATGTTAACCACCCTCATCTGGCTCAAGCAGCTTAAATACTTAAAACCCAAAACTGAGACACTGCCACATGCTCTTTTCCTCACCGTCAGCTCTTTTTTTTTTTAAACATCTTTATTGGAGTATAATTGCTTTACAATAGTGTGTTAGTTTCTGCTTTATAGCAAAGTGAATCAGCTCTACATATACACATATATCCCCATATCTCCTCCCTCTTGCGTCTCCCTCCCACCTCCCTATCCCGCCCCTCTAGATGGTCACAAAGCACAGAGCTGATCTCCCTGTGCTATGTGGCTGCTTTCCATGAGCTATCTATTTTACATTTGGTAGTGTGTATATGTCCATGCCACTCTCTCACTTCGTCCCAGCTTACCCTTCCCCCTCCCCGTATCCTCAAGTCCATTCTCTACATCTGCGTCTTTATTCCTGTCCTGCCCCTAGGTTTTTCAGAAAAAAAATTTTTTTAGGTTCCATATATATATATATATATATGTGTGTGTGTGTTAGCGTATGGTATTTGTTTATCTCTTTCTTACTTCAATCTGTATGACAGTCTCTAGGACCATCCACCCAATTACAAATAACTCAATTTTGTTCCTTTTTATGGCTGAGTAATATTCCATTGTATATATGTGCCACACCTTCTTTATCCACTCATGTGTCAATGGACATTTAGGTTGCTTCCGTGTCCTAGCTATTGTAAAGACTGCTGCAGTGAACATTGTGGTACATATCTCTTTTTGAATTATGGTTTTCTCAGGGCATATGCCCGGTAGTGGGATTGCTGGGTCATATGGTAGGTCTATTTTTAGTTTTCTAAGGAACCTCCATACTGTTCTCCATAGTGACTGTATCAATTTACATTCCCAGCAACAGTGCAAGAGGGTTCCCATTTCTCCACACCCTCTCCAGCATCTATTGTTTTGATGATGGCCCTTCTGACTGGTGTGAGGTGATCCCTCATTGTGGTTTTGATTTGCATTTCTCTAATGATTAGTGATGTTGAGCAACCTTTCATGTGTTTTTTGGCAATCCGTATATCTTCTTTGGGGAAATGTCTATTTAGATCTTCTGTCCATTTTTGGATTGGGTTGTTTTCTTGATATTGAACTGCATGAGCTGCTTGTATATTTTGGAGATTAATCCTTTGTCAATTGCTTCATTTGTAAATATTTTCTCCCATTCTGAGGATTGTCTTTTAGTCTTGTTTATGG
The DNA here is from genome assembly GCF_000442215.2 of Lipotes vexillifer. Taxonomy (NCBI): domain Eukaryota; kingdom Metazoa; phylum Chordata; class Mammalia; order Artiodactyla; family Lipotidae; genus Lipotes; species Lipotes vexillifer. Next base: position 2,819,910 of record NW_006785319.1, read on the forward strand.
TTTCCTCTGTTGTGCAAAAGCTTTTAAGTTTCATTAGATCCCATCTGTTTATTTTTGGTTTTCTTTGCATTTCTCTAGGAGGTGGGTCAAAAGGATCTTGCTGTGATTTATGTCATAGAGTGTTCTGCCTATGTTTTCCTCTAAGAGCTTTACGGTGTCTGGCCTTACATTTAGGTCTTCAATCCATTTTGAATTTATTTTTGCGCATGGTGTTAGGGAGTGTTCCAATTTCATTCTTTTACATGTAGCTGTCCAGTTTTCCCAGCATCACTTATTGAAGAGGCTGTCTTTTCTCCATTGTATATTCTTGCCTCCTTTATCAAAAATAAGGTGACCATATGTTCGTGGGTTTATCTCTGGGCTTTCTATCCTGTTCCATTGATCTGTATTTCTGTTTTTGTGTCAGTAGCATACTGTCTTGATTACTGTAGCTTTGCAGTATAGTATAGTATACTATACTACAGTATAGTCTGAAGTCCGGGAGCCTGATTCCTCCAGCTCCGTTTTTCTTTCTCAACATTGCTTTGGCTATTTGGGGTCTTTTGTGTTTCCATACAAATTGTGAAATTTTTTGTTCTAGTCCTGTGAAAAATGCCATTGGTAGTTTGATAGGGATTGCATTGAATCTGTAGATTGCTTTTAACCATCGGCTCTTAAGAAGAGGGATATTCCACCACAGACTGTCTCTCTTCAGACAGGACTTCGCCCAGTGAAAGCTCTCTTCTTTCTCCTCCCCTAACCAGGGTTCATCCAGCTCATTACAGCCAACATTTGGGGCTGGATACGTCTGTGTTGGGGAGAGGGGGGAGCCATCCTGGGCAAAATGGGACGTGTAGCAGCATCCCTGGCCTCTACCCACTGGATGCCACAAGTACAGTCTAGCACACCCATATCAAGCCGAGAACCAAGAACATATCCGGGCATCACCCGCTGTATACTGGAGGGCAGAGACTCCCCGCATTGGGAGCCACTGCTCTAAACCCACACTGAACATAAAAATAGGTATCTCAGCTGCTGATCTGGATAAAAACAAAGACTCGTGGCCATCAGAACACCATGCTCACATGAAATGTTCCCAGTACAGGTATTCTCCACATTCAACAGCTGAGGAAAGTGGAGACTTGAGAAAATTGTCCTTTTCCACATCTAAAATTATGATGTCCTGGAATGGAATTCTAACTCAGATGTGACTAACCCCAAATCTCATGCTCCTCCTTATAATTATAATATGAAGCAGTAATGGGCTATAACAGAAAGCTTCTTGCCCTCATTGTCAATTTTTTAAAAAGATACATTTTAACTGCAGCATGGCTAGATAAAATGTTGGAAGAAACAGTCATGTGGCAGACATATCAATGCAGAACAAAAATACTTGTAAGTGTGAAGATTTTCTCTCTATTCTTTATTTTCTGAATTTTTATTTTATAATTTCTGAAATATGTTAAAACAGGTTCTAGAGCTTTGATACAGAAATGATCTTTTCCTTCTGGAGTGCATTCATCACCAGAAGTCTAAGATCTAGTTAATAAAACCAGGTGCTTCTAGGAGGATCCACATCCATCCAAGTTTCTTGGAAAGCAATTATTTACTCTTTCTTCTCAGTAAATAATAAAAGACAATAAATAAAAGACAAGTATTAGGTTGACAACTGCAAAGAGTAACCCACCACATTCTCCCTTAAATGGCTTGTGCTCAATCGACAAAGGCTGGGAGGTACCAGTGAAAAATGCATCCTCTCCAAATTGGTACTTAATTGGATTGTCCCAGGAGAAGATGTGGAAGGCAGTGACTCTGGATGCAGTTCCCAGAGAACGTCCTCCCCAGATGCTAGCTGTCCCCTTCAGCTGCTCCTGCTGGCAGCAGCCCCAGGGGGCCCTCACCAGCTGCCTGCGCAGCCGTCACTGGGTTTCTCCCACCTCATGTCATCCGAGAGCTGCTCCTGGAGGAGTGGAGGGTAGGTCACACTGCCACTAAACTGGACGAAATCTGTGCAGAGGGGAGGGGGCTGAGGGGTGGTTACACATGCTGCAGAGACCAGCTGCCGTGTGCAATTCAGAGGGCTTTGAGTCACTAAACAACGTTTCTTGACATCCCACAGTGGTCCTGGGAGGACAGCACTCAAAGACCTCTTCCAGGACATCCAGGGACCACTGTGGGATGTCAAAAAAGGTTATTTAAAGCAGCAGTTCCCAACATTTTTGGCACCAGGGACCAGCTTCATGGAAGACAATTTTTCTGCGGACAGGGCAGGGGAGGGGGGATGGTTCAGGCGGTAATGTAAGTGATGGAAAGCGATGGAGCACGGCAGATGAAGCTTTGCTCGCTTGCCCGCCGCTCACCTCCTACTGTGCGGCCCAGGTCGTAACAGGCCTCGGACCAGTACCAGTCCACAGCCCAGGGGTTGGGGACCCCTGCTTTAAAGGACTCAAAGCCCTCTAGATTGCACAGGGCAGCTGGTCTCTGCAGCACATGTAACTGCCCCTCAGCCCCCTCACCCCTGCACAGATTTCCTTCTGTCCAGGGAAAGCTCCACCTGAGCCCTTGATCTAGACCACACTGGCAAGCCTACCTCCAGTTCGGTCTAATCTCAGGGTTTTAATACACTGGTCCAGAACCCCCAATGTTTCCTTGTATGCCCGTTCATAAGGAGTAATAGCATACCTGCAAATAAAGCTGTAAGAACATCCTTGGGTAACCTACACTTTGTCAAGGAATAATATTCAACTGAAATCTCCAAGGACGAAGCACAAGTTTGTGGCAACTAGCTCCACCTTTTCAGCCTGCAACCCCTGGTTGGACAAAGTAAAATCTCACCACTTGGTGGCGACTGAACGTAAACAGAAGCTCAGGCAAGATCCTAGGTACCTAAGGCACCACCTCGATAAAAGTATCACGTGAGAGGGGTGGGGGGGAGGGGCAAGGAAGGGGAAGCGGATTAAGAGGTACAGGCTACTAGGCATAAAATTAAATAAAAGGACGTGATGTACAGCACAGGGAAAATAACCAATATTTCATAGTAACTTTAAATGAAGTATAATCTGTAAAAATATAATTCACTATGTTGTACACCTGAAACTAATATAACATTGTAAATCAACTGTATTTCAATTTTTAAAAAGTCAATAATGCCAAATTCTGGCATATATCCCTAAGATGAGACAACATCTCCAACTATTTTAATCATGTATTTTTGCAGAACACATAAAGAGTGAGCTGAAGAAATGTGTTATCCAGAAGACAGAGAGAGGAAAGAGAAAGCCAAACCCAACATCTAGCACAAGTTGACGCACTCCTTTTTGAAAGTGGATTAAGGTAAATTTTAAAATAAATCAAATTATCACTCAGAATGACAATTCCTCAAAATGCGAAGCAGAGTTACCGTGTGACCGTAAAATCCCATTCCTAAGTATATACCCAAGATGAATGAAAACAAATGTCAACACAAAAAACTCATACATGAATGTTCAGAGCAGCATAATTTGCAATAGCCAAAAAGTGGAAACAACCCAAATCTCCACCACCTGGTGAATGGAGAAACAAAGTGGCATGGCCATATAATGAACTATTATTCAGCCATAAAAAAGGAATGAGGGACTGATACAGCCTACAATGTAGATGAACTGTGAAAACATTATGCTAAGTGAAAGAGGCAAGGCACAAAAGATCACTTGTTGTTTGACTGCACTTATATGTAATGTCCAAAATAGAAAAATCCATAAAGACAGAAAGTAGACCACTGGTTGCCCAGGACTGGGGAGTGGGTGAGGGCAGGGAGGAAGTCAACAGTGATTGTTAATGAATTCCAGTTTCCTTTTTAAGGGTGGCAAAAATGCTCTAAAACTGATCATGATGATGGTTGCACAACTCATGAATATTCTAAAAAACATCAAATTATACAATTCAAATTGGAGAATTGAACAGTATGTGAATAATATCTCAATAAAGCTGTTAAAAAATAAACACAAGTAAAGCAAATAAACAGGAAGATACAACTCTCATTGACTCCAGAGAAAAAATTGCAGACAGTCAACTCTGAAACTTAGTATGACAACAGTTCCATTGGCCCTTTTGGAGTAAATATCAAGGGCAACCTTGGCACACAAAGGAACAAAAGCTGTGAATCCCTTTCCCTTCATGTTTTCCAGCTTCTGAAAATACAGAAGGAAAATAAAAAGGGGGGCAAAGTTTGATCATGACCCCTGTTGCATTTTCACCATATTGGAAAGAAAATATATTGGATCAAAACAAGATACAAGTGGTGTCGTCAAGTGTTTTAAATTAATGAAATGTTTAATTCATTCTAAATTCCTTCCCAATAGCTATACTAATAACACTTAGCACACATGCTCACGATGTCCGCAGTAGCTAGCGTATAAAAGTTCATGTCTCACAACTTATATTTTGCAGAAAAGCATGCAATGTTAAAGGCAAAAAAGCAAATTTTAAAATTTATACTTGGAAAGAACAAATATTATGGAAACAGTAGCATATACATTATTTGTGTAGTCTAAAATGAATATATACAAATAACAGTACACAATATCAGATTCTCTCATTCTGAAGTACATTGTTAAAAATGAAAATCCCTCCATTTAAGCCTACAGATCTATTATTGAAATATTAAAATTTTTTTAAATTTATTTATTTTACTTATTTATTTTTGGCTGTGCTGGGTCTTAGTTGCTACACGGGGGCTTTCTCTAGTTGTGGCAAGTGGGGGCTACTCTTTGCTGTGGTGTGCGGGCTTATCATTACAGTGGCTTCTCTTGTTGTGGAGCACGGGCTCTAGGCGTGCAGGCCTCAGTAGTCGCAGCACACGGCCTCAGTAGTTGTGGTGCACGGGCTTAGTTGCTCCGCGACATGTGGGATCTTCCCGGACCAGGGCTCGAACCCGTGTCCCCTGTATTGGCAGGTGGATTCTTAACCACTGTGCCACCAGGGAAGTCCCTGAAATATTAAATTTTAAATGGGCCCATTTATAAGCAACTTTCTATAGTACAAGCAAATATTAAAAGAATATTTTTAATGAACACTGTAAATCTCTATAAAGAATCCACCTGTCCATATGTGAAGGCATAATTATGAGTTTGTAAATATTCCCTTCTAGGACATAAGAGAATATATTTGCAGTCTTAGACCATATATTAAAAAAAATAACCATAAAATTAAAAGTTGACAAATTGGACCTCAAAGAAAATAAAAATTCAAGGTATACCGTTAATAAAATGAATATGCAAGCTACAGACTAGGAGAAGACACATGTAATACACATATCTGACAAACAACTCAGATGCAGAATGTGTGAGTAATTCCTACAACACAAAAATAAGAAAAACAAATGACTTAATTTTTTTTTACAGATGAACAAAATACTGGGACACGTCACAAATGATGACAAACATAGGCCAATATAATATGAAATGCTGTTGAATATCTTAAGTTATCAGAGGAACACAAATTAAAATCACCATGAGATACCAAGGCACACACGTTAGAATGGATAAAATTGAAAAGACTGACAGTATCAAGTACAAACAAGGACGTGGAGCAACGAGAACTCTCACACTTTGCTGATGAGGGTAGAATGATACAACCTCCTCAAAAAAATTTTGGTAGTTTCTTGTAAAATCAACCTACCCTGTAATTCAGCAATTCTACTCCTACTTATCAACTCAAGAGAAATAAACACACAGGTCTGCAAAAAGACTTCTACGAAAAAGTTTACGGCAGCAACTTCATAACAGTCAAAACTGACAACAACCCAAATGTTCATTGCTATGGTCTGAATGTTAGTGTCCCCTCAAACTCATTTTGTTGAAACCTAACCTCCAAAATGATGTTATTAGGAGGTGTAATCACCTTTGGGAGGTGATTAGATCATGAGGGTAAACCCCCATGAATGGGATTAGTGCCCTTATAAAAATGACCAATGAGAGCTCCCCTGCCCCTTCCACCATGTGAGGACATAGCAAGAAATTAGCAGTCTGTAACCCAGAAAAGGGCTCTCACCAGAACCCAACCAGGCTGGCACCTTCATCTTGGACTTCCAGCTCCAGAACTGTGAGCAATATATCTCTGCTGTTTATAAGCCACTCAGTCCGTGATATTTTGTGATAACAGCCCAAAATAACTAAGACGTCCATCAACAGGAGAATGGATAAACTGTTTCACACCTTTTCATGCCACTATGTGGTATGAATTCCTTAGTATCACCTTTCAATTTATTAATTTTCTCTCTGACTGGGTCTCACCATCAGTTTATCCAGTTTAATAAATCTGTTTTATATCAGTGATCCTGTTATTTATTTCTAGAATTTCTAACTTGTTCTCTTTTGTATTCATCTATTTTCGTTCTGCTCACTGCTTCATAATTTCTTGCTCTTTTATGGATGTCACTCCTTTATTTTTCAAAGTCATTATCAACTTTACCTCTTTTTAAATTTGTCTCCTTATTGTTGACTGTGTTGGCTATCCTCCTTAATATCAGATCTTCTGATGTGTCTTAGTACTTTATACTGACTCACCTGAGAAAGTGTCTCTCTTTGCCTGACTCTTCCCCTTCCTCCCTGCTTTCTTATCTAGAGGTTCTTAAGCATCCTCACCGGGTCTCTCCCTGAAGCCCCAATTCAGGACCATGCCTTATACTTGCAGTGCAGGTTTTCTATCCCATGGAATATGGCAGATACTGGAGAGCCAGTTGACAGTTTAGATTTGGTTGGTTGCCTGTCTCTAATCCCTTCTTTCTCCCTTTGTAGGTGTGCATCTTTGTATAATCCACTGACCTGTAAAGGTGCTGCAGCATTTTTTTTCAGCATCCTCTTCTGAGAAAGCAAACTTCTCCCCAGTCTCCTGTATTAAGAAGGAATCAGTACTGTGAGTCTATTTCTTTTTTGTTATATTTGTTAGCTTTGTTTTTTAGATTCCACATATAAGTGAAAACGTGCAATATTTGTCTTTGTGTGTCTGACTTATTTCACTAAGCAGAATGCCATCCAGGTCCATCCATATTATCACAAATGGCAAGATTTCGTTTTTTTGGCCGAGTAATATTCCTCTGTGTGTGTGTGTGTGTGTGTGTGTGTGTGTATGTATACATATATCACATATTCTTTATCCATTCATCTATTGATGGACACTTACGTTACCAGTGGATGCCAAAGGGGAGGGGGTGGGATGAAGGGCAAAATAGGTTAAGGGGATTAAGAAGTACAAACCACGAGTTATTTGTTATCAGTTACAGGGACAAAATGTCAAGCACAGGGAACACATTCAATACTTTAAAACAACTTTGTATGGTGTGTAATCTATAAAAATATTGATCACCATGTTGTGCACCTGAAACTAATATAATACCTAAGTAAATTATACATTAATAATTTTTTAATTTTTAAAGAATTTAGAAATTAATTACATAAAGAAAGGAAATCAGTACCGTTTACCTCAAAGGGGCCATTTTAATCCTGAAGGAGTCTAGATCTCAGCAGTCTTCAGCCCTACTTATCACTTTGTTTTGTGTTGTTTTGTGTGTGGTCTATGAAGACACAGACCTTGTTTAAATACATCTACATATTTAAAATTTTCTTTTTTCTTACTTTATATATGACTCCTGTGTGTTTGGAGCAGGGTCGATATCAAAATCCACTGGGTTTGTGCATAAGGAGGCCACTAATGGCCGAGATTATTACAGTTTCAGTAGATACTCATTTGGAAGTCTGTCAACACAGGATTCCTTCATCATTAAGCCTGCTCTAGTGCCTGGCTTAAATTAGATGTTTATTAAATATTTCATGAAAGAACGCATGAGCAGATGAATACACTGTTATGGTTAAAGCCGAGTTCTGAGATGAAATGGTAGACCTTTGGGCCATATTGAGAAAGAATGACCACCATCAAGGTAATCTGGCCCACATTAGATCTATAAAATTAATACGGGTCATTGTTCCATTTCCTATAGGAAAATCCAGACTTACTATGACGTATAAGATCCACTTCCTTCCAGCATCACCTTCCCACAACCCATCTGTACGCTGCAGTTCCAAACTAGAGCCTCTCAATCCTCTCTATACCTCTATAAAAGTCACTTCCTCTGCCCAGAGGACCATTCCCTTGTTCATCTGGAAAAATCTTCAACATCTTTCATCAGTCACCCCTCACCAGCCTTTCTGCTCCAGTCTGCCAGCCAAAGCGCCACGTACACACTCTCTTCTGCATGCCTATAGCATCACAGCTCACTCTATAAAGGGTGTTTGTCCATCATAGCTGACTCTATAAAGGGTCCCACGTGTCTTTTCCCCATTGGTCAGAGAACGACTACATTCAGAGATCACGTGTCGCTCATTTGTGATTTGTAGTATCTGGCAGTGAGCTTGAGATACAACAGACGCTCAATAAATACCTGATGATGGCTCAATGAACAAAGTAATAGTGCTTTGTTTGAGGTAACCAGTGTTTGAGCAGATGCTTAAAGCTTTCTGAATTTTTTTTTTTCAAATTTGAAGCAAAAGATACAATTTTGCTTCTTAGTGCATTGAATTAATGAAACCTGTTTCCTCGGGGAAGCTCCTCACTCTATTTGGCAATGCTTATTGAATGGCAGCCACCTGCCAAACCTTGAGGCGGGTGAAGGAGAGATTGTCACGAAAGATCTTCCCCAACTTCCAAATCACTGTGTGATTACACACCCCTGGAGACAAGTGAGGTTGCCATAGTTCCTGTACGTCACACTGATAGACTGCTTACCTGGGAACAGACAGTGTGGAGGCCAGTGGAACCGGGCAGAACCCTGCGGGCCCCCCAAGTACAAAACCAAGCAGTTAATGATTACGACAACAGAGGCACAGACTCAGCATCTAATGCACATTCCTGAGTTGTTTTACAGATACTGTAACTGCCACCAGAGGGAAACAGCTAACTGCATGATGACTGGACTGTAGCCATGATACAAGCTGCTCCATCTTTAGCATCACTGAACCTATGGTTAGTACAGTTCCAAGAACTGGCCTCAAGAGAATGAGATTAACAATATTGCTCATAATAATCTATACTTCTGTGGGTATCAAAATAATTGTAGCTTGCTCTGCCTGTGTATGTAAGCAGGCAACTAAAATTGTCAGCAAAGAGATGCTACAGACCCATGTTGATCCACTCTGAGAATTTGGTGCCCTACGTCAGCCTAAAGAAATTACCGAAGATAGATCTTCACCCCTAATCCCATAGAAATGGAATGATGTCTGACAAGTAGGGATTTGTAAGCAGCTCTTTGTAAGAAAACGCCCCCAGCAGGAAGCCCCTTTCCTTGTCACTTTAGCAGAGCTGTATTGTGACTTTTCACCAGGCACCCCATGCCCTACTCATCTCCGGCCCAAGTACACCTTTCAAGTCTCTAGATCACACAATACTTTGCCTAACTTGTCGGTGCTTCCCAGAGATCAAAGATGTAGAAATGAAGAGTCAGTAATTAACAGGTGACCAGATCTCTTCCCAAGCTTCCCCTTCAGTAATCTCCCGTGATCGAGAGCACACCTAGAGGAAGATGATGAGGATTCCACGAGCCTGCACACAGTGGGGGACGGCGATGACCCTGACCCCCCAGCTCAGTGATTACCTGAGATTACTCCCCTCCTTCCCTTTAAAACTTCCATGGCCTAGAAGAATCTTTGGAAGCGGTTTTGGGGGCATGCTGAGTCCACCACCTCCCCAGATTGCCAGCATTCTTATTCAAGGAACCTTTCCTTTCTACTGACATTTGTGAGCATGTAATTGATTTTGCAAGCAGCAAGCAGAGGGACTCAGCGTTTGATAACACCAGGATATATGAAGAAATCTTTAAATGCTGATGACCTAATTGTACACAGATATTACAGTTTGCATTTCTGTGGGCATTTGATCCTTAAATTCTGAACACGTGATGATGTAGTCTCGTCAGCCAAAACATTTTCTTGGGCCATGGTGAGTGCCAACTGGATTCAATTAAACGTGCTGCTGGTGACGCTCACTGGATGAAATCTAAAAATATGCCAGAGGTGTGACTGAAGCAGGAGCAGCAGAATGACTGCTGATTCAGTTTCCATTATTTTAAATCTTTGTGGATGAAAAATGACACCGGAGACAAAAGCACCTCCAAAAATTCAGTAAATTCATCACATGTCCCCATGTTAGATAAAGCAGCAAAGTGTACAGTCTTACATTATATATTTCAGGTGCCTACAAGAGTGAAGAACACACCATGGGAGCTTCAAAACGTATCAAAGTCCCCTCTCGCTTTCGGGCTCCAGCCTAATTGTCATGGGACCTGCCACTCAACGATCCTTAGAGCAGCATCTGAAGTGGGACTACGTGCAATTTCCACCCAAGTGACCTCGAAAGCGGTTTACAGTCCAAACTCTTCTGGTTCCCTTTCTGAAAAAATTCAATCTTCACTCTAAAGATGATTTGCTGGACAGCAGTAGAAAGGGTCCAGCCGATCGGGTGGTCTTCAATGAGAGGATTCTTAGTATGTTTTAAATCTAAATCCAAATTAACCAGATCATCTAAGAAAAAAAAAAATCAGTCTCTGTAGTTTGAGTTAATTATTCAGAGTTGCCTTTAAAAGGAGATTTTGATTCTCATTCAATGGTTCAAATGGAAACTACAAAATAGCTTTCATTTTCAAAAGAGGCTGGTTTTACATATGTCCCAACAGTGATATTCCCTTCTCCTTTAGACTAAGTGGGTAAAGGCAAGATTGATATAAATGGAAGATGTACCAACTAAAGGTGGTTCTCTTAGATTCTGAAGGGGTTGATTCAATGAGCAAAAATAAAATTTCTGTTTCTATGGTTATATGATGTTGAATCCTTGTGAAAGGACATTTTCAGATTCAATAAACTTTACTCAAAATATACACTTTTGAGGACCATAATCGGCAAAACATTCTTTCACATTTTATTTTAAAACAGGAAGACCCAAATAGATGTGTTTCAATAACCCTGTGACAGCAGTTATGTCAGTGATTACTTACGATAGTAGGTATAATAAGACATAGAGAACAGACTTGTGCCGGCCAAGGCGGGGATGGTGGGGGAGGGATGGATTGGGAGTGTGGGATTTAGCAGAGGCAAACTGTTATATACAGGATGGATAAACAAGGTCCTACTGTAGAGCACAGGGAACTATATTCAATATCCTGTGACAAAACATAACGGAAAATAAAATGAAAAAGAATATGTATATGTATAACTGAATCACTTTGCTGTACAGCAGAAATTAACACAACATTGTAAATCAACTATAAAATTTAAACAATAAAACTTAAAAAGAAATAAATAAAAACAATAGGCATAATAATATAGCAGGGAATCAAGTGTCTCCTTTAATTACTGCCAGTTATCAGCATAATGATAATCAATAAACAAATGTGTTTAAATGGAGTTATTCTAACACAGAGATGAGCCCACTGCAAGCTAAATGTCCTGTTTTTGCAGCAGCCTGATGCATGTTAATTATACCATCTCTTAAACTTTAACTCCGTGAGCTCTCCCATTCCCCTGCAACGGGTGTGAATTAAGATTTAAACAGCAGTCTGTTTCAACATCTACTGGCAAGGCGGTCACACAAGAGATCAAACAAAAACAACTTCTTTCATACGCTTTTAAGTGAAGGAAACAGACATGTCTGGCCCCTTGGGAAAATGTACGAGAGATTTAAAAGTCAGGAAAAAATATGTTCAGAGGAGAAAGACGAAAATACTGCCAAAAGAAAAATTAGGAAAATGTGGACATCTGTCACTCATGTCTCCTTGCTAAATGGGAGATCAAAACCTGGCTTTTCTTCCTTCTGCTTTATCCAGAGAACCCACGGAGCAATTAAACCCTGGGCTTCGGCAGCCACAGAGGTGCTGGATGGCCTGACACTGAAAGCATCAGAAAGGAAGGACTCCTGCACAGTGGTAGGTTTTTTTCAGGTTTGACTTTGCCTCGAAGCTGCTCTATTCCTGCCAAAAAGCCAAGGCTGTCTCTAACGATCTCCGACCGCCGGTGCAAAGAAGAGGCGACACAAAGCTGAGAGGATTTTTAAGAGAGAGCAGAGCCATAGCGGGCAGTGGGAATGACACTTTCAGAGCCTGCGCGGCAGGAAAACATACCTTCGGTAGCAAATTAGGAACACAGGTGAAGCTGTAAATATGGTTGATAAAGTCTGTAATAATTAGCGGCAGGCCATTGCCTACAACGAGAACAAAAGGACTCCCCTTCAAAGTCCTCCTTGCCTGTCACCTACCACCCGAGTCGATGAGTAAGGAAGAGTTTAAAGTTCTAGTGATAGAACTCATGTTCTATTTCCACAACACCTAAAAACAGTCTTTAATGTGTGGGTCTCCTTTTTTTTTTTCCATTTCAAAAGCTCTGGTCAAGGTGCAAGATAGGAGAAATTTGGAGAACACATACCCAGAAAGCCTCCTACTCCACCATACCTCTGCCAACTAAATTCCCAACGCTAAGGACAGGCAAACACAGAAAGCACCACTGAACTCATCGTGCCTGGATGCCCTCAAGGCCACTGAGGTCCCACAGAGGTCTCTGGACGATGACATCATGAAGTGGCAAGTGGCATTCGGCCAGATGTGCCCTGTACAGTTTCAGGACGTTTCCACGCACATCCAAGAACAGGAGAGGCAAGATGGAGAAGAGGTGTCATGGAAGGGCTTCGCAAAGAGGAGGAGGGGCCGCCATACGCAAAGTGGCAGAGACCCCACAGCACACGCCCACTAGGAACAGCACAGCATCTTGAAATGACTCCTTCCAGGGTGTCGACATCTAGCAGCAATGTTCAACCTTGTCATAAATAGCCGTGGTTGTTTCAACATTCATAAGGCAAAGTATAATAAGGATATATTACTTTTATCATTTTTCTTGTCGCTGAAACAGATTTAAACTAGGAACGTAAAATTGATGATGCTATGCATGATGTGAAAAGATCAGCATTGTCTTAAAAAAATATAACCTTCTCTCAGGACAAATGTCCTAAGAGAAAAATGTAAGACACAGAGGAGTGAATAAGAACAGACTCTGATGCTGGACTCTACACACCAGAGCCCCAGGCTCAGGGGGCCCCTGTGGCCTGCCGGACACGGCTGTAGTGAAACTGGCCACCTTAATTTTTTTGTGGACAGCCGTGATGCAGTGACAATTAAATGCCTCCTCCTGTGTTCCAATAAACGCAAATTTCCGGATTCATATACAACTGGCATAAGAGAGAGAACGTGCGAAAAAATGGCTCACATCCAATGTCTCCCTAATTTAAATGTGGTAGGAAGAAGTGGGGGGCAGGGCTTGGGTACTTAGTTTTGAAAAAAATAAATATATGAGACTGTGGGGCTTCTTTTGCCCAATTAAATTTGTCAAGTACAATTCCCAGCAAATGTGTATGAAGCCAATTATTTACTAAACTAGATTGTCTCTAATATTTTCCTGCTGGTATGAATTGAACATACCGAAACCATCCTTTTTTGTTGTCTTTCTAAACGTCGAGACCCCACTGAGGTAGTTTCAGGGGGGTACCTGAAGCACGAGGCCGACTCAGCTGACACCTCCAGACGAGACAAGCGGGCACCCGGAGACGGATGCAAGCGAACCCCACTCCTCTGTGACTCTCCCCGTAAGGGGGTGGACCTGACAGGTCTTTGCGGAGACTCCAGGGCCTTCATTTTCCACTGAGCTGGGCCCAGCGTCCACTGCACACTGACTTCCGTCAATTCACAACCCTGAGGTGTGAAATACCGTACAAATTTATATTTGCTCTATGCTTTAAAATCATCTACTATGACCAGCATCCTAAAATGTAAATTACTTGCTATAATAATAATAATAATGGTACTGTTACTATTACTATCCACATAATACTTGCTTCATATCTGGCTTAACCTGGGCTTTTTCTAACTTTTTAAGACAGCAAGGCATGGAACTCTGTATGGACTCAAGCTTTGAACAGGAATCCAGGGCCAGCTGCCATTTCTGTGAACCCCAAGTATCTGTACTCACAATAGTCGATAATAATAAAAACCTGCTTTCTACCTTTTTTTTTTCATGTAAACCACAAAATATATTGCTGCGGTTAGATGGTACTTCAGCTCATGGCTAGCTTTCTCTGTGTGTTTCCAGCGCTGCATAAAAGCAACTTAGGCAGACTCAGAGGACTTGAGTGATTTAGTTGAACCTTGGTGTTTCTCCCTGTTTGGGTCTCACTCGGCAGCACTTAGGCCCTCCTGTAAGCTCTCACATCTGTCTGCTGTGCCTAGTTTGGCTTCAATGTCCTGGAAGCCAACAATGTCCTGTGTCCAGCAACACAGGCTGGAAAGACACTTTAGACACTTCTTATCGCTGTTCACCAAAGACACGTGGATGGTTATTCCTGAAATGTGGTATCTCTCTCAGCCTATCATGAGACCAGGATTGATGACAGTGACTTAGAGCAGGGGTTCTCAACCAGGGGTGATTTTTGCCCCCCTACCCCCCTGGGAACACTTGGCAGTGCCCAGAAATCTTCTGATGGTCACAACCAGGTGGATCTCCCAGACAGAGGCCAGGGCCGCTGCTAAACATCCTGCAAGGCCCAGGAGAGCGCTCGGAAACAGAGAGTCATCAAGTGCAAAGCAAGTGTCACTGACAGTGTATTCCATCCCCACCAACATCCACGTCAGTGGTGGCGTCTCCCTCTACTGTGGCATCGTGGCTCCTCTGGGTTGGAGGTAGCACCTAGCACTAATGAAATATTTCTCATCTACCCCTCAACCCCTAGCCATTTCACGTGCCTTTATGTGGCTATGGTGACTGCCACGACTTTGAAGTCTACGAAACTTTGAAAACTCCTTGGGGAAAAAACATCACATGATTATTGAATTATCTAAGAAGGAAGGCTTTGACAAGGAGATGCTGTCAGATTAAGAGAAAAACAAATTCCACTTACTCTTTGTCGGAAAAAAAAAAGCACAGAGATTTGGCAGCCGTCAAAGATGAAAACTGTCATTTTCACCTAGCCGTTCCTAAGAAGAAAAAGTGACAGGAAATGCTTATGACTCACGCTGTGATGCTAGAACCGTTCTAACAGGGAAGGTATGAAAACAAACTATACCCATCATCTTGAAGAAGTTTAGAGACAGAATTCTGCCTCTGCAGAAATAGAAATACACAAAATAGAGTATTTTGTGTAAAAATTCTGGGGAATTTAACATGTACAAACGTCCTTGATGACACATTTCTTAGGGACTTCCCATTTTTGGTACTATTTCCAAGTAGAGACCGAGTCAGGGAAACGGAGGTAAGTAAATAGAAACAATTTCTTTGAAATGCTGTAATTCATATACAAAATGCAGCTACGTAAACACCAGCAGTATGATGGGTGATTTGCATCATTTTTCTGTACTGAATCTACCTAACAGCTAATATGTCAGTAACTCACATTTTTGTAAAAGGGCACAAGTCCTCTAGAGCTGGAGTTTCAGATGAAGGAAATGGGACACCCACAGGGGAAGGCACATTTATTTCCTCCTGAGTTTTATGTTCTAACCAACGGTGCTGCCAGCATGGTGCCCCAAACACGACTCTATAAACTCCACCTTCTGTGTAATATGCTCACTTCAAAAAGAAGGCAGATATCTCTGGGCTAGTGAGTCAACGTGATAGTGAAAAACTACATATAAAAATGTGCAGACCCCCTGTCATATAGGCAGAGTATGGTCCCTGTTATGCTCAGTCTAGAATCATAATTTACAGGAGCAATAGTACGGCCCAGAAATCCTAACTAACATGTCACAAGGATACTTTTCAGACTTCTGAGATAGAAAAGAATACAGGAAATTATCTTTTTACTGAACATATGGCTCTAAAATATATAAAGCGTTTCCCCTACACAAGAGTAACAGACAATACAGTCTCCTACAAAAAGGAATCATGTTACTGAAATTAGCCTAAGTAAAATATTCCAGAAAGTTGTCTTCAAAAGGAAAATATTCTCAAGCTTGAAGAATAATTCTAGGAAGTCAAAAATGTACAGAACGAGAAATATAATTGTGATTGTTGATTTTATATATCAACCTGGCAAGGCCATGGTACCCAAATGTTTGGTCAGACACTAATCTGGATGTTGGTGTGAAGGTAATTTTAGATGAGATTAACACTTAGATCAGTAGAATTTGAGTACAGCAGATTACCCTCCATGGTGTGGGTGGGCCTCGTCCAATCAGTTGAAGGTCGTAAGAGGAAAAAGACTGACCTTCCTCTCAAGGCAGAGAAAATTCTGCCTGTGGGTCTGTCTTTGAACCTGAGTGGTAACATGGGCTCTTCACCGGGTTGGCAGTCTGCTAGCCTACCCTGCAGATTTTGGATTTGGCTGTCTTCACAATCACTTTAGCCACTTCTTAAAATAAATCTCTCCCTATCTTCACACACACACACACACACACACACACACACACCCTACCGATTCTCTGGAGAATCCTAATAATGACCTTACTTTGACATCGTGAAAAGAAAAACAAAGAAAACTACTCCATGTAACTAAACAAATACAAAGAATTTATGGATTATCTATTTGGTTCTCTTTCTGTTGGGTCTGTTTTACAATTCCTTGTTCTCTGAAGATGTTTTCACAATCTTGTCTGTTATCTCTTTAAACAGCTATGTCAAAGGTTCCTTCTTTAACAATCATTCCATTTCTAATAACTTAACCAACTTACAGGACGTGTTCCGGCTGTGTTTTCGTGCTGGCCCACAGATGTGTGCTCTGTTACTTGTATGGGTAAGAACTGTTTACAGCAAGCTACTTTCCACAAAATGTTATCTCTAGGAACTCTTCGTGACTGGGATGAAGTTGGGCTGCTTCAGAGCGAATTTGCTTTAGCTTCTGCCAGGAAATTTTAAACTGCAGTATTTCATTGACTGTAAGCTATTGACAGAAGCATGCATTTTAATTTTACAGGTGTTAAAATGGGAGGAAAAAAAGCTGCATCACAAAATCAATGCAATTCAATGCATGTGTGGCTTAAAGTTTTATGGGCAATACAAAATACACGAGTTTGGCCTCTGAACACAGCAGGCTTGACGTTTTAACTTCTCACTGTAATTCCCCCCACCTGTTCTCTAAGGCACCAGGGCCAAATACCTTCCCCCAGGGAAGGTGGGAGGGTGAGGGCACCTCTTCCTTTCACCCTCCCCACGAGGAGCGACACCATTTGGCCCCAGTGTTGTAGGTCTCCCGGCGGACACCCCAGCCTGCAAGAACTTTTACTTGGAAGACAACTGAGCTGGAATTCACGGTGGAAGGAAACACACACAACTGCTTCCCAACTTCCTAAAAAAAATGTTAAAAAAAATTAAATAAATCATGATAGTAAAGAGAACAAAAAGGAACACGAGCAGACTAGAGACTTTCAAATATTGTTGGAGGGTGGGGAGTAAGAACAAGGGTATTTACTGATTTAAAATAAGGACAAACACAGTCCCACTACCTGCAGGTCCAGCAGCACAGCACTAGGATGCACTTGCTCCTGAAGAACCCAAAGATGGACACGTCGGCGGGGTCAGCACCAGCCCGGCCCTGGTCACCAGCCCCCGTGGCGGGAGGCCTTTGCGACACCCACACCCACAAGGGCCTCCTGATGTGAGGGCCGGCTCTGCGCAGCTCCATCTCACCAAGAATACAGCAGCGGCACAGCGCAGGGTATGGACAGGCCCCCACGACCACCACATCCTCCCCGCTGCACCCGCCGCTGGACATCACTGCCTGCTCACTCCCAGGGCCCCAGACACCCTCTGCCCTTCCTGGCCTGTGTGTCACTGTGCCAGGCAGTCAAGGCCCTGGCTGGCTGCCTGCAGCATCTGGCGGTAGCACCTCCACCTGGAACCACCTGGCTCCCTGGCTGGCCGCCTGCCTGGCAGGCCCAGGGGTGGCACCCCAAGCCCGGCTGCCTCCCGGAGACCAGACACTGACGGCACCCCTTCATCTCTGCCTGGCCAAGGATGGCCTCTGTGGAGCCTGGGGACCAAGAACAAGTACCTGCCACACGACCACCAGCGCAGACGCCTCCCCCTGACCAGGCCCCCACCTGCTGCCTCTCTGCTTCCACCTGCATGCTTCCTGTTTTTATAGCCAGCGGAAGTGGGTAGACATTGCCTGGACAGTCACTTTCTATTCCACATCCTCCGCATCTACGTACCCTTCTTGGGAACGAAGGGCTTCCTGGGTCATTTCTTCATAGTCAGGTTCCTAGAAAGTGACTACACTGCATGGGTGACACAGATGACCCACATCCCCGCACAGACTGATCACAAGGGAACTTGGATGGGCTCTCCACCACGTCTACACAGCCTGCAGCGCCCACACGCCTGCCTAGTGGAATGGCCCAGTGGACACCCCAATGTCCAGCTGGTGCACCATCTTGTTCCCAGGACCCCTAGACAGAGTTACCCAAGGCGGCCCCCCATGCTGCCCCTGGGGCCCGACACGGCCCAGAGTCCAGTCCAGCCCTGCGCTCAGCCACCCTCGGTGCACCCACTCAATGCAGGGGTCCCGCGCTCTGGCTACAAGCTGCCCTCCCCCCACCAGGAACAACAGCCCCACCTGCAAGAGGAGCCGGAAGCCGGAGCACAGGGAGCTTGGGGACAACGCTGCTACAACCCAGGATCCAGCGCGGGCGGGCTGGGGAGATGAGGCTCTGACCCAAACCCTCCCCTTTATCTTCCAGGCGCAGATCCAAGACCCGAAGAGCAACGGGCCCCAGAAGGAAGCGATACCGAGCAGGGCCCTGTGGGGCTCCTGGGCACAAAAGCCTTTCTGTGTCCCCCATTTCCTGGTTACTAGAAATAGGCTTCATTCAGCCTCCATGACCTTCTCTGAGTTCCAACGCGCAGGTTCAAACAGCTGCTAATCAGGGAAGGGAGGGGATGGGCGACAAGGGAGGAACAGTCTGGAGAAACAATAGTGCAGCCTTGGGGCAGGGTCCTGGTTCCCCCTCAAGAGATACACACAACAATATCTTTGGGCTGTTTTGCAGACGCTGAAACCCCTACCAGCTGGGATAAGTTAACCGCATGCTGCCCACAAGCACGGAGACCCCAGACCGGCTGGAACCAGAAGGCTGACGATGCCGATTCCCGATGACCTCACCACCAACCAATCAGAAGAATGTCCAAGAGGTGACCACGCCCTCTTTGAACCATTCCTATAAAACTCCTCACTACTCCCTCCAGGTTGGGACACACAGTTTTTTGGGGTTTTTTTGTGGTACGCGGTCCTCTCCCTGCTGTGGCCTCTCCCGTTGCGGAGCACAGGCTCCGGACGCGCAGGCTCAGCGGCCATGGCTCACGGGCCCAGCCGCTCCGCGGCACGTGGGATCCTCCCGGACCGGGGCACGAACCCATGTCCCCTGCATCGGCTGGCGGACTCTCAACCACTGCGCCACCGGGAAAGCCCTGGGACACACAGTTTTGAGGGCATTAGCCTGCTGTGGCCCCCGTTGCCTGGCAGAGCAATAGAGCTGTTCTTTTCTCCTTCACCCAATACTCTGTCTCTGAGATTTAATTCGGTGTCGGGGTAGAGAGGCCCGATTCAGCTTCAGAAGGATGGGAAGTTTGGGGCAGCTGTGAGCACTGTGTTGCTTCCTTTTACTGCTTTCACGGGGGCAGGTGGTTGGTGAGCAGAGAGGGAAGCTCTACTGAGCCCAGAAACCAGGAGAGATTTAGCAGTGATGTTCCACCAGGTGAGGGCTGAGCCCGCCTCACGGGACCCCGCAGTGCCTTCCACACCCTCGCCTGCAAAGCACGGGTGTCCACAGGCTGGAAGGAGATGGATCTGCGGAGGCTTCCGAGAGATTGAGAAAGGAGGCCGGTGCTCAGAATCTGAGCCCCGGCCAAGGCAGTGCCTGGGCGCTCAGCTCACTTGGCGGCTGGGTGTGACCCACGTCTGCCTCAGCTCTTGAAGGAGTGATTTCCCCACTTTCAGAAGCAGGCAGGGCACAGGACTGTGGTCTTGGAGACATCGGGCCCCGAGGGATCTACCGATTTGGGTCTCCTGTTCCATATGGGGTACCAAGTGGGTACCTGGTCTCAGGTCTCACCTCAACAGCTAGTAGAGAGGGTTGCTGGCTGCTAAAAATCCCTTCAGCTTTTGATTCACCTCTTCTAACCACCGCCCAACGAACGGGACACTCTTAGGACGAGGAGTCCACATCTTGTTTCACAAGCAAGTGAGCAGATGGGGCAACCCAGTCTTTTCTCCTTCCTAGAAATAAATGGGGTTCCCAGTGGTTTCCCTTTGCTTCCCTACTCGTAATTCCAAGTTTAATAAAATAGCAGTCAGTGAGCACAAGTGGTGAGGTATGGAATTTGCAGTCACAAGGAAAACACAAGCTTCAGTCATAAAGAACATAAAGGCTGTGAGAAATATTCTGTAACCTAAATTATGTTACAGCATTATTTATGAGCACAAGCAGTGGGTTAAATATAATCACTTCATAGCTCTAAACCAGAAGTAGGAAGATAAAAACAGCACAGTTCGGGATTATCACTACTGTCATTAGGCATCTTACACTGTCAACTCTGTTCAAGTACCTTTCTCTGCTGGAGACCAGCTAGGAATTCAGGATAACCTCTTACAAAGCTTATCAGCCTAATACTGAAATATAGTTTTTTAGTCTCTTGGGTTTTAAAAGATAAAAGCAGCTTAACCCCATCCCTCAAGAGCAAACTAGGAATGTGCCCCAGGGGGCTCACCTTAACTCCTGGGCTCACCCTCACCATTCACGTCCTCTCTGCTCCCCACAGCCTTTCAGCCTACAACAGGGAAGGACACCTCTGACTCCACATTGCATCTGTTCCTTTTACTTTAACGTTTGTATTCTATTGCTTTCACTACAAGTTAATCACTAAGGGGATGTTGCCTATAGCTGAAAGCGTACAACAGTGGCCCATCTCTGGGAACCCTCCTCCCATGCCTGAATGTTAAGCTAAAATACCTCTGTATTTAGCTCACAGGAAACATCCTGACCAGGCCCACCTGTGAATGGCTGCAGGAAAGAAGAAACTAACACATCCCCTCCAGGGGCTGGCTGGAACCAGACTGGAAATATTTGCAACAACTTATCACTTTTTTTTTTTTTTTTTAACTTCACCTCTCCCTCTTTGTTCTATGAAAGAAATGAGCATCCGAACCCAGGCGAGATGGTTCTTTGGGACATGAGTCCACCATCTTCTTGGTCTGCTGGCTTTCCTAAAAAAGTCACTATTCCTTGCCCCGACACCTCATCTCTCGACTGACTGGCTTGTTGTGCGGTGAGCACTATGAGCTTGGACGTGGTAACAAGCCCAAGGCGGTGGGGGGAGAGGGGGGGAAGGGTTATTCACCTCCTCAACAGCATCTACTCTGAGCATACGCAGCATTTTGGACACTGGGAGGAGAGGACCTCAAACTAGAAGAAAACAGCAGAGCCCTGGGAGAGCTCATGTTAGTTTAAGGAAAGAATGGCAGACCATCAGGGAGATGAGGGTCCGAAGGTATGTCAGGATGCAGTTGGAGGCACCACCTACAGAGAGGCTGCCATGATTACTTGGAGGTTTGTCAAAACAAAGACAGATTTTCTTTAAAACAACAGATGGGGGAGAACAGTTTGCAGAAGAATTCAGATGTTTTCCATTTGGGCAGAACCTGGTTTAAGACAAACAATCTGGGTAGAAAAATTAGAATTGAAGTGTGCAACTTGCATTGGGTCCCTCCCTCCAGAATCCCGAAGGTGCCGACGCTTCCCCATCCCTCTGTGCCCAGACAGCTGAGCTTGGGTGTGGTGTCACCAGCCTGCCGGCCACCCGGCTTTGGGCCCAAGCTACACAACCTGAGCCAAGCCCAGGTCCTCAGAGCACCTCAGCCACTATGGCCTTCTCTCCGCAGCTCAGATGAGCGTGTCCTCACGTGGCCACGAAGTGACACGCCGGTGACCAAAAGCTCAGGATGGAACAATGTGAACGTGAGTGATCTAAAGCCAAACACCGACAGATGAGGAAATATGCTTAGGGAGGACAACTCACCTCCTGTCACATAAAAAATGGGGCACAGCTAACTCCGAACTCACTTTTTAACAGTTCCAACGTCATGTTTATCTTGGCCACTTTGATATTCGTACCACCTGGCCAGAGACACTTTCTGTTATTAGGTCCAATATCGGCTCCCTTCTCATGCCAATTTGTTACCACATCCCAATGAAATAAAACTGAAGAGTAAAGTTAATTTTGACAAAACATCCAAAAACAAAAAACGTAAAGAACAAAAAAACAACCGAAAAACAGATCTGAAGGCCTCAGATCAAAACACCTGTGCGAGGATCAAAGAAAAGTACTTGGAATCCTACAACTTCATCCCTGGCTTCCCACCTGGTCAGCCTCAAATAAATCCTGCCATTTGCCCAGCCTTAACCGTTCAGGTAGAACTGTTGGTCAGGCATCCTATTCAGGGGAAAGACAATGTTATAACATTACTAAAAATTACTGACTTTTACAATTAACGTGGATAAACTTTATGGTATATAAATTATACCTCAATTAAAGACATTTTAAAAGGGCAACAGAATAATTGAAAACAAGTGTTAAAGCAAAAATCACACCAGGCAAAGTTAAACAGGCAAGGAAAGCTATCCAAGGCTATTGTCACAGGAGAGAGAGGCCAGACTCACTCTGAACTCCACTAAGACAAGGGACGAGAGAGTTTTTAAGAGCGGGGAGGACCAGTGGCCATCTGCTTTTGACGACTGGACTCGCCAAAGGAGTTAGCTCTCTCGTATTTCAAGACAGGAGGCAGTTTCACAACACGGAGCAAGGCGGCCAGGAAAGCTAGACCCCTGCCCAGTCACACTCCCCAGGAGATGGGTGTGGTCTTCCTTGATGTTTGCATTTCAAAATATGTCTCCCAGGTCCTTGGGAAAGACATTCCCAGGTCTACAAGAGGCTTTTAAAGTGATTTGCATCTCCAAGGGGCAGAGAGAGAAATCACAACGACAAATTTTCTAAACCTCTAAGAAAAGGGAGGTCAGGATCACAAGTTTAGTCAAGGGCAGGGGAACTTTAAATCCCCCTTGGCCACAAGCAAACCAAAAATAGAACTGGCCCATGGAGGCAGGGGTGGGCTGGGGGGGGGACACAGAAACAAGAGGGCAAAAATAATAACTACTGAAAAGCTTTTAAAATTATTTTTTGCAAAAAGATTTATTAAAATATTGGATCCCTAAAAGCAGAACTGAAAAATCAGATTTTAATAGTCATCTCTTAGCCAAAATGAAAATAATAAAAACAAATTTATTATGTTGTAGAAATTTCCCAGAATAAAATGGAGAGGAAAAAAAATAACAACGTGATAGAAAACACTACTCTATTATTTATCTGGACCCTTCAAATCCCCAAAAGATGTAAACACAAAATGTGCTGAAAAGCAGGACACAAAAACCAAATCCCATTACTAAGGAAAATCTGGGCAGTAAAAACTGTCAATTTATATTATCTCACTTTGTTTTTCACAATATTTTCTACAAAAAAAAAAAAAGTCAGCTCATTTTCCTATGTTGAGTCAAGGAATAATCAGGAGAGAAAAGATGCTACAGACATTTGGGCTACATTTACTTTTTAAGAAGTAGGAAACCACAGAGAATAGCTTGGGCTTTATTTTAGACATTTACATACTTGTGTATGAATTACTAAATAAGCACCTGAATTTTTTGTTTTATAAAATATACTTCACCTGTGACTTGGCCTCTAAGAATAATGATCACAGGGAGGTTCTGTCAAATACAAGTGAAAAAGCTAAGATTAGGCTTTAAAAGTCACTGTTCAGGGCTTCCCTGGTGGTGCGGTGGTTGAGAGTCCGCCTGCCGGTGCAGGGGACACGGGTTCGTGCCCTGCTCCGGGAAGATCCCACATGCCACGGAGTGGCTGGGCCCGTGAGCCATGGCCGCTGAGCCTGCACGACAGGAGAGGCCACAACAGTGAGAGGCCCATGTACCACACACACACACAAAAAAAGTCACTGTTCATTAAGATGCTTTGCTTAACCTTTAATATATCTTTTCTGTCATATTATTTTACTTTTTTATTCTTTTTCCTTTTGCTTTTGATCTGTTTTTTGAACTAAAGTGTAATGAAAAACAAATTGCTTTAGATTAAAAGGTAATCACAAGAATAACTGAGAATTTCTAACATAAAAACTCATAGTAACCTTGCTGCTGTTAGAAATCCGAGCATTTCCTTTATATTACACAGGCAGAGGCCAGAGATTATGACTCAGTTTACAATGTACGCATATGTCATGTCAGCCTTGATACTTGATCAACAGTAATGCCAAAGGTGACAGCAGAAAACTTGGCCATTTCCCTGGTGGATCAGCCTTAGGTGGCCGAGACACAGGACCATCAATCTAGTTAGTAGGTAGATGTTGGAAGAGGGAAGGGAGTCCATAAAGTCATGAAGAGTCTGGATGCGGTATTAGATAATACAGAGAAAGACGTGAATGACAGAGGTAGGTACATCAGGATAGTGGAATCCAGAAACATCAGAACTATGAGTCTGGTTTAAAAGGTCAGAAGTTGCGATGGGGGAGGAATCCTTCCATATATCCAGAGTCTGTAAGGACACCCCAAGCAGGAAAGCAAGGAGGCGAGTGGGTTTCCAATTGGCCTCAGGGCTCTGGTGAGACTCGTTGGGACCTGGGACGCTTTGCTGCAGGGCTTGCACTTGGACCAACATCTCCTCCAGCAATAAAATACAAAGAAACAATAAGGGACTAAAAATAACCGCATGCATGTGCAGTTGGGGCAAATTATGGATGAAAAGATACCAGAAGACCAAAAAGCACAACTGCCACCTCGGAAGA
>NW_006785319.1:2844795-2856614 GCF_000442215.2 Lipotes vexillifer
CCCCGGAAGAGCCAGGAGCAAAAGCAGGGTACTGCGTATGCCCCCTGCACTCAACACCACCATAGGGGTGGGCAAAACGCCTAAGCTACCCCTCCAGCCTAACCCCTGGACACATCCCTACCCTCACCCCATACAAGAAACCAGCTGGCACCTCCCACCTTGGGGAGCGAGCAAGGGAACCTGTGACCTGTTCTCACTCTCCCCTGCTGCAGCAGGGGCCCCAATAAAGCCCTGCTTGAATTTCCTGTCTGGCCTCATCAATTTCTATTGACTAGGGAAGTCAAGAACCCTGGTTGGTAACACTGGGACCCACGGGAGTAGGAAAGCATAATGCAAGGCATGGGGTCTGGCATTAGGGGAACTGGCATTAGAACCCAGGTGGAAATCTAGGCACCTGATAAAAGAGACCAAGGTAAAGAAGAGCATATTTATTCTCTCAGGCAAAGGCTCTCTATTCCCTACCCAGGGCAACACAGAGGCCAACCCCTGGGCAGATGGAATTCACAGGTGGGCGAGAGTTGACCCACCAGAGTAGAGAAGTGTGCAGCAGTAAAAGCAAGAAAATTCCATCAGCCTCGATTTCTCATGTGTTTAGATCAGGACTTCCTTCCAGATGAAAACCAGAATAAAATTTCACATTCTATAAATGAACATATTTTAATAGTAGAGGTTAAAACAATATAAGCATTTTAACATGTCAGGAACACAAGTAACTTGAGATAACAGAATACTGAAGCTAGAAGGACAAATTCAAACATTCCTTATTTGGCTGACTTTGTAGATTAAATGGATATGCTGAGCTATAAAACTGCTGGGATGAGGCACCTTAATACTTTGACCAAGAAATGTACCTTCACTACTTTTAGCTGAAATGTTTTAAACAAGATTTAGCCTCAGTTAGGGTAATGACCAACTGACTTCACTATATTAATTTGATTTGTAAGTCCATCTTTGCCTAGAAAAATGATGCACTCTCACACTAACCTCTGATTTACTGGAACTGCCATTTAATGAACACACCTAGGCTTATAAGAAAGATATAACAGCACACTTTTTATTATCTTATGTTCAATGTGTTGAGTGTTCTAGCTGTGCTATTTCTGAATCTCTTCCTAAGGCTTAGCCAACACATGGGAACCAGGCAGAACCCTCAACTACAGCTCTCTTCATAATTACCGAAATGATGACACAGAAGAGGAAAGAGTGGACCATGTTTCCTATCTGCTCCGTCATTACAGTTGAGGGAACCAAAGCTATTGATTAACCTGTATGTTAACCCTGGCTGCACACTGGTGCATCACGGGCCTCATCCAAATTCAATGAATTTCCAGGTGTGTCACCCAGACAAGGGAAAGTTCCAAATGTGTCCCAGGTGATTCTCCTGTGCATCCAGGATTGAAACCACAGGGTCAAGAGCCCCTTCTTAGGATTCAGAGTTTTGGATTCAAGTCTGTGTTCATCTTCTTAAAATTTCTTTGACTTTAAGTCACTTCACCTAAGTCTGTTTCCTGACCTGTAAAAAACACGTACCTCTCAGGGTTGATATAGGGGTTAAGTCATGTATTTAGGCTGTAGAGCCTGTAAACTCTCAATGACAATTGGGTTTTGTTTTTAGGTGAAACCTAAAAACCCATATTAATAATAGAAACTGTCAACTGGAAAAAAAAATGTACAACCTAAAAGTTGAGAATTAAGTTTTATTTGGCAGACATACTGAGGACTTAAGCCTGGGAGACAGGCTCTCAGATGGCTCCGAGGGGCTGCTCTGCAGAGGTCAGGCAGAGGCCAGGACATACAGGAGTTTTTTGCAAAGAAAAAAAAGATAGTTGAACATCAAAAGGTTAAGGCTAGACTCACAGACGGAAAACAAACTTAGGGTTACCAAAGGGGAAAGGTGGGTGGGGAGGATAAGTTAGGAGTTTGGGATTAGCAGATACAAACAACCATATATAAAATAGGTAAACAACAAAGACCTGCTGTATAGCACAGGGAACTATATTCAGTATCTTGCAATAAAGAAAAAGAATATGTGTGTGTGTATATATATAAATTGAAGATATATATATATAACTGAATCACTGAGCTGTACACCAAAACTAACACAACACTGTAAATCAACTATCCTTCAATTACAAAAAAGATTACTGCTAATGAAAGAAAAAACAAACATCTCAAGTTAATGAATTTAGCGCTTTTCTATAAATTCTAATGAGTTTTAAGCTCATCTTCCCATATGCAAGAGTCTGGCCTCACTGAAACCATTCCTCTGATGTGCACCTCAGCTAGCCAGGGCCAGTGTCCTGCTTTTCTCCATCTTGAGTGCCCTCGGGGTACACAGTCAGGGGTGGCTACAGAGGCTGCTGGCTTGATGGCCACAACATTCGCTGTTTACTGTTATGGCAGGTGACATTCTTCGTCCACATCTTATTAGTCAACTTTTTGATGATACTGAGCTGTAGTATTTAGTGGTACCTTTTATGAAAGCAACATTGACATACATCCCCTTATTGGGAAGGAAAAATCTTTTTCCTCTATCCTTCTAAGTTCTTGACTGGGACTCCTATAACAAAAGACAGATTAACAGGAGAAAAGCATACAAGTTTATTTAACATAAGTTTTATGTGACACGAGAGCCTTCGTAAGGAAATGAAGAAACAGTGTTAATCTAGGTTTGATGAAGCCTGGAGAGTCGTGGAAAGATGGGAGAAGACAGAGTCTGAGCTCAGTGTAGTGAACCCCGGAAAACAGCAAAGGCCTGTTTGCTTGGATGACCCTCGGGGCCCTTTTATCTTCAGAGATAAGGAGGCTCCTTCCTCTGGGTACGGGGAGGGCACCTCTCATGTGAGGGTCTTACAACCTGCCTCAGGAGAAGTTTAGAAAATCCTTCCTGCACCTGCCATTTCTCAAAGTCCTCCAGTTTATAATAATCAATATGCCAAGAAGCCATATTTTGGGGTAGTGTGGCCTAAGCCCCATCACCCCTAAATAAATAATACCCTCATTTCAACTGACCTTTTCAGTAAGAATAAGTTTCCACGCTAAGGAAATGGGCAGGAGGTGCCTGAAAGGAAAGGAGGCATATTACAATAACTTCTGTGTATACCAGAATTTACTATTTATCAAAGATGAAGGAAAAAGCAAAATAAAACCAGAGACCTAAAGAGGAAATTCAATGCCTGTCTCCAGAGAAGAGTATTGATCACACCTGATAACATGTTTTCTATTGTCTCTTTTAATGAGAGTTTATCATCCATCCATTTATAAGGATAACCGTACATGTCTTAGGATCCAATGTGATTATTGATACTCTTTTAGGGAGTTTTGACAGGCTCATTAATAGGTAAAATGAGAAGAATTCAGACTTCAGTAAGCATTTCAGAAGACCAAGTGGACATTTTACATAGAGATAGAAGGTAGATTTCCTGATGCGGTGTTGACACAGCCTTTTTTCCTTTTGGCTACATGGAGAGATCACTTCTGTGCCCCACAGGGCTGAAATGGAAAACTGGGCTCTGGATGAATTCATGTTCAAATCCCCAAAGAGGACTCTACCATCTGTGAAATATATGTGGATAGAACACAGCAAGTAAACACGCCCTCTCAAGTCTGTTTGGACAAAGTCATTAAACCCCTACTGTGCCCAAGCCAAAAAAGAGCTTGCAGGCTTTCCTTCTACACAGCAATGTCCACTGCATCGTCTCACTTAGCCCCAAACAGGGCTGTCAAATAGGGTGAGAAGTTGTACCCATCTTGTCCTGCTGACAGGTGCGACATTAAGACAGTCAAGCTAACAACACTTAAACTTGGAATTCTCCTGACTCCCCATTTGCCCTCTTGCTGTGGCAGAAACAAGGAGACATCTGCATTTGAGGGGTTAATAATCCCGGAATAAGTCCAAGATCCATGCTCAGGAAGAATCACCTACCACCAACACGACTCCATTTTAAACTTGAAGGGTCTACATTCAAGTGGGACAGACGATGGCTTTCCTATGAGCTACTGAAAAAGTTTCTGTGTATTCTATGTATTCTATGTATGTATTGTGTGTATTCTATGTGAGACTGTTATTAGACTGTTATTGTGAGACTGTTATAAGACTTTGAAAAATACAAACCAGACCTAGATAGATATTTCTCCAAAGAAGACATATAGATGGCCAACAGATACATGAAAAGATGCTCAACAACGCTAATTATTAGAGAAATGTAAATCAAAACTACAATAAGGTACCACCTCATACTGGTCAGAATGCCTATCATCAAAACGTCTACAAACAATAAATGCTGGAGAGGGTGTGGAGAAAAGGGAACCCTCTTGCACTGTTGGCAGGGATGTAAATTGATACAGCCGCTATGGAGAACAGTATGGAGGTTCCTTAAAAAACTAAAAGTAGCATTACCATATGATCCAGCAATCCCACTCCTGGGCATATATCTGGAGAAAACTCTAATTCCAAAAGTTACATGCACCCCAATGTTCATTGCAGCACTATTCAATAGCTGAGACATGGAAACAACCTAAACGTCCATCAACAGATGAATGGATAAAGAAGATGTGGTACATATACACAATGGAATATTACTCAGCCATAAAAAAGAATGAAATAATGCCATTTGCAGCAACATGGATGGACCTAGAGATTATCATACTAAGTGAAATAAGTCAGAGAAAGACAAATACCATATGATATCACTTATATGTGGAATCTAAAAGATGACACAAATGAACTTATTTACAGAACAGAAACAGACTCACGGACACAGAAAACAAACTTATGGTTACCAAAGGGGAAAGGGGAGGAGGGGTATAAATTAGGGGTTTGGGATTAGCAGATACAAACTACTATATATAAAATAGATAAATAACAAGGATAGCACAGAGAACTATATTCTATGTCCTGTAATAAACCATAATGGAAAAGAATATACATACATGTATAACTGACTCACTTTGCTGCACAGCAGAAACTAACACAACATTGTAAATCAGCTATACTTCAATTTTTTAAAAAAAGAAAAGAAAAATACAAATCAAAGCCTTAAGAGTAACCAGCCCAATTAACAGGAGTAAATTCTATTCGAAAGAATTCTCTTCACGCTTGTGCCTTCTTATTTCATGGCTCTGCCAACTTCTGAACCAAAACAATTAGTATCCTCAGTTAGTTCTCATTGCTTATCTCTGTAAAAGTCCTCTTAACACACATGGGCAAAGCTAAGAGTTACTAAGTTAATTTTAAAAGTTAGTTTAAAAAAGGAATCAAAAACTGACTTATCTTAATTTCTTTATTTTACCTAAAAACACATAATTTGTCAATATATTGACATAGAACCAAGGCCTTTTCTTTATGAATCTGCTGACTGAAATCCTGAAATATCTTTCTTGCAGTAACCCATGAGCCCCAGTATGCGTGTTACTGAAATAGAGTGAAAGCCTAAAGACTCCTTAAATAACCAATTTGAGTGTAAAACCTTTTGGGAATTTAAGATATTCCCCAATCTTTGGTAGTCATCTTGCCCATATACATAATTCAACAGAATTATGTTTTATTTACCTTTATCATCTCCAGAGTATTCAACTTAGTCTTCATAGAAAAAAAAAAAAATACCCTTTTTATCCACATTCAAGGTCATTAGTTTCTATAATATCAACTTACAGAGATACATGCAACTGCCATAAAATGGTTTGGAAACCAAGTCATTCTTGGCAAGAAAATGACTCGACCTGTATAGGAAGACGTATTCAGGCTTGTATGTAATCTTGTCATCTACTACTTATCCCGACCATAAGTCAGTATGTTTCCAAGGGAACAGAGAGCTTAGAAGATTTCACTGAGTCAGTCTAACAGGCGAGTTTAAAGAATATCCATGCTATTTTATGAATATATTAATGTCAATTAAATGATCCCCTGCCTCTCTTAACCTGATTATAAACTCCATGGGATGGATCTCTCTAAGGAACTAACACTTAACTCACAAACCAGCCAGAACATCCAGACTAATTTTAGTAAAATGTATTTTTAAAAAGTGAAATCATTAGTAAATCATTCAGGAGCCAGTCTACCTAACTGCAAAGCCATGATTTTACATGTCTGTTTTTAAACTATGAATGCTGTTATGTTTAAATATGCTTTAAAATGTATGTACCAAGAAGCCTGGGCTGTAACTGAAAGCAGAGTGAAGCAGATGCAGGTTAGTAAATGATCTGGAAACCTTATAGTACCACTGCTAAGGGAACCAGCAGAGCAGCATTTAATGAGGAAGCTGCATTTTTATTTTTAAATTACCAATAACGCACTAACTAAGGGAATAGAACACTGAAATGGACCTGCAGGGAAGCTGGTGATGGTGGTGATAAAAATCATAGGAGGATTCACACAGAACAATCCACTCACCTGTTTCTTCCTCTTTCCATTGTGTCAAATGAGAGAGTTTTAGGAGGAAAGCAGAAACCTTCCAACAGCTCATCAGGAATGAATGAAACACAGAAGGCCTTGCCTCTCCATTGGACAGCCTGGAAGAAGCCATTTGCGGCTGTAAATGGAAAGCAGCTGCCAGCTACGGGCCCCGGAAAAAGGAACCTGAATTCAAGACACTTTCAGAAGGAATCTGCTGTATTCAAGTAGGGGCACAAGTAGTGTGAGGCACGTAAGAGAGATGTTTGATGTTTTCTCACTAACTTGCAACTAGTGCTTACATTTCTTTAAATCTTACATCTTATTGAATATGAAATTTTTTTAGGTTTATGTTAATATCAATGATTGACTATTTGATGAACAGCCCTACTTTCATGGCAAAAATCTGAGTAGAAATGTGGACTCTTCTCTGTGTCTCAGTTGAAGTTGGGAGCCTGACTCTTCAAAGCCATAGCTGAGCCACAACTATGATCCAGTCAAAAGATCCTAATTCCAGACAAAATTATCAAATGAACAGCTTCTGGAGTTGCGAGACAAAAACAAGAGAAAGAACCATCATACAGATCTTTCAGCGACTCATTAAAATCTTATGTTCTATCCACATATTTGGAATTATCTGACTAGTCGCGTGATATCAACATCAACTATAATACAGGTTAAATGAGGCTATTAAAAGATAATGGAATTTGTAATTTGGTAACTCCCAAAAACTGCAAGCAATTTTAGCAACTTTTCCATAAGACTAACAGTCAACACCTCTTTAATAAAAAAATCATTCTTCAAACAAGCAACTGCCATCAGCTTTCTCATAAAGGCACAGAGAAGCAGCTGAGAAAAGAGGTAAAGCGAGAAAACTAATGAGGAATTCCTACTGAAAGAACGTCTGGCGCGAAATGTAAAAGAGGTGTCGTGAGATGTGTGGATACCCTTCAGCAGGAGAGACTGCATTCCAACCTGAAGGAGCTCTTTGAAAACGCCTCACAGTTTTAATAGCGAAAGGAATTTCTCATTTAGAACACACTCTTTGATCTTAATTCGACTTACTGGATCCCAGGGCAATATGCAGATCTTCCCACACACCCACTTCACATTCAGCTCGCCAACCACACACACACACACACACACACACACACACACACACACACACACACACACACACACACACACACACACCCGCACACACTTCTTTTCATCAAATTAAATATCTCCGAGGTCCCCTAGGTTCTTCTATGGCCTGGGACCCTCTCCTTCCCAAGTCTCTCCTTTAAATGTCCTCAGCTTCTTCATGTTCCCCCTAAACTGTGGCACTTGGGCTAAAAACCATCAGGAGAGTGTGGCCTGACACCCAGAAGAGAAGAGAGTATCGCCTTCCTCATTCTCTTAACATTGCTGTTCATGCAGCCAAAGCTGCGCTTGCCGCTGTGACACCCACACTGGGCAGATAATCATGTTATCCGAGTTTCAACCGAAATCTCGATTCCTCCCTGTAGCAGGTTCTGTGCCACAATCCCGCCCTCACAGGGCTGGAGACCACAAGTGTAGGATGTCATTCATCTTCAATGGAGCAGGAATCTCAGACCTCACAAAATACTGCAATCTGATCCATTTTTTAATGCTTTAAACAATAAGGATGTTTAATATTTCATACAACAAAAAATTCAAAGGAATGGTGCTTCTAACATTGATTCATCAGATTGTTGGCTTGTGCCTTCAAGACTGCAAAATGATTGCTACAGTTTTTCTCCACTTTTTATTTGATATTGGGGTAGAGTCGATTAACAATGTTGTGACATTTCATGGGTCACAACATGGGTTTCCCATGCATGTTTTAGCTGAAGGAAGAATCCCTTAAACCTGGAGAGTTGGGACCCATGGAACGGGTACCATGCAGTATTACTTCAAAGGGTTTGCATTTGCTCTCCGAACCTCACCAATCCTATCAGCCCCAAGTGTCCAGCCTTAGGTCTCACACAGCTGTGGGTGTAGCTGTGGTAAATACAGGTTTCATCACAAGCCCTGTTGTGCACAGCAAAGCGACTCAGCCATGCGTAGACGTGTATCCACTCTCCCCCAAACTCCATCTAATCACTTCTAAACAGATCCTGACACCACTGTGCACAACAGGCTCACTTTTCTTTCACCATATTTTTAGAAAAAGAGTTTCTACATATGCATTAGATGTATTAATTATAAAAATTATATTGCAAGGGAACAAGGATACAGCTACACCTTAAATAGATTTTTTTTTTTCTTTCTGTTGACAATAGTTCACTAACAGGCATATCAAAAACACACACATTTGATTAGGGGTACTGGCATCTAGCTTATATTTCTATAACTAATCCACAGATATATCAGAGGTAACATGCAAAGTGTCTTGATGAAGTTAACACCCTAAATGCACATATTTTGTTCTGATCTATCAGTGTAGTTATCCTGACAAAGGAAATAATGAGGTAAGAGTATCAATTGGTATTCATGAGCCCACAGGTAATTACCATTCTCTCCAGGGAAGTTTGGATCAATTAGCAAGATACTGAATACCTGAAATGAAGTAGGGAGGTGGTACTTAAGAGTGAGGAAAAAAAGAAGTAAATGAGAGTAATGAAAGGTAACCTCATCTATTTGGCTGGCCGTTTCACTACAATTAGCCCCATCTCATACCCACTTCCACGTGGACAACAGAATCCTATGATGAAGAGTGTCCTGTCCTGAAATGCTAACTATATCCAAAGCTTAGTAAGAATATGAAAACTTTTCAGGAATTCATAATTTGTATGAATTGTGAAGGGAAATTTTAACAAGGATAATGTCAACACAAAAGGTGTGTTAGCTTCACCGCTATACACACCCACGCATTCAGACAGTTCTCTTATCTCTAAGGGCAAATACTAAGAAACTTGGGGCTAATCTTTTGGGAATTTTAATCAAATAACGTATCTTTTTAGTAATAGAGCATCATTCATGTAGTAAAAGTAATAAAGCCTTCAGTTGGGGAGTTTATCTTTCCCTTTTTAAAACCTAAGCCCATAAAGATAATTAAAAAAAAACTTTTAATGGCCTATATATAATGACACCCCTGCTAAGATACCAGTTTAGTATCCTGCAGTTTAAACAACTGCCATTTGTCAGATAATTGTTTATTTCCCATCTTTGCGTTAAAGCAGAAAGCTAAATTTGCATTTTGGACCCACTTTGTTTTTGTAAAAGCAAAGTTGGCATTTAAGAACCGTTGAAACACCCTATCTTACTGTCTTCCCTAGTCGGAAGGCTGGGGGAAAACGTCCAAAGAAAACTCAACATCATAAAAAATGACTTGTTGCACATATAACCTAACTGTCCATCTTACCTCTGGAAAGAGGAAAGCGTAACTCAAGGAGACAACAACCTGCAGGGGGAGGGAGCGTTACCTTCACCCTCCATCCGCATCTCAAGATTCCACATTCACTTCCCGTCTGCACAGCTTATCATTCTGCCCCAACTAATTTTTATTTTTCTATGTTGTTAAAGATCTTTTGGCCTAGACTTCAGCCCACTGGAATACCACTCCAAGATTCACCCTGTGCATGTAGATCTCAAGGAGAGAAAGTATGCTTTCTCCCTAAGTTTTCACTATCTCCAGTCACGGAGCATGAATACATGGTACCGTGAACCTGACACTGGACCCTCTGTTGGCCACAGTTCTAGGCGGCCATCTTTCAGTGAGATGCTAAGCCCACCCCGTGTCAAAACATAAGTGCGACGGACAAGTTAAACAAGAAAGGAAGGCTTTTTTCAAGATTATTGCAATAAGGGAGAGAGACTGAACTCAACTCCCCAGAAACAAAAAGTGGGGGAGTTTTTAAGCCAGGGTGAACTAGTAGAAAAGTACTGAAGGACATGGAAGAGGTGCTGGGCTGGACCATGTGATGAGGCCATCTGTGCTCTGACTGGTCCTGGTGGAAGTTAGCCTCCTCCCCTCCCACAGAGCCTGGGGGTAGGGGACAGGGGGCTAGGAGCTCTATCTTCCCTGATGATCTCGGTTCAGAAGAATGGTCCACCTAGGGGCAGGACAAGAATAAAGACGCAGATGTAGAGAATGGACTTGAGGATACGGGGAGGGGGAAGGGTAAGCTGGCACAAAGTGAGAGAGTGGCATGGACATGTATACACTACCAAATGTAAAACAGATAGCTGGTGGGAAGCAGCCGCATAGCCCAGGGAGATCAGCTCAGTGCTTTGTGACCACCTAGAGGTGGTATAGGGAGGGTGGGAGGGAGCCGCAAGAGGGAGGAGATATGCAGACATATGTATATGTGTAGCTGATTCACTTTGTTACACAGCAGAAACTAACACGCCATTGTAAAGCAACTGTACTCCAATAAAGGTGTTTAAGAAAACGAAGAAGAATGGGTTCCACGTCCTTGAGAAAGACGTTCCTGGATCATAACACTGGCAAGAGGCTTTTTAAAGTATTTACATCTGAAACGGCAGGAAAATTGAAAGTTTTCTAAAGCAAATCCTCCATGAAAAGAGAAGTCAGGGGGCCCAGAGTCAGGAAGAAACCTGTCTAAAGTTCAGTGGAGCTCAGGAGAGAAGCAGGCCACCTTGTTCACCTGTCACAGTTAGATGTGCAGAGCTGAGCTGCTCTGGAATCACACTAAGTCAGGGAGTTGTGAGGCATCAGGCAACGAGACAGCCAAGGGTGCAAAGCCCATCCAGGCTCACCATCTCCCCACACACCTGGCCATCTTCACGGAATCACAGCTGAGATCACCCCTTCACGGAAATCAGGGCTTTTGTTTCTTATTACTTTGCTATTTAATGATTATGTATAATAATTATTAAATAATGAAAAATGCCATATAATTGAGTATATTGTTTCTCTCGCTACCGCTAAAATCACATCCTCTCCACCAGCAAAAAAAAAAAATAAAAAAAAAAAAAAGACTGAAAGTTTCCATTTCCCCAGAAATTACTATGGTCTTATAAAACTCCTGCAAGAATCAAACAGGCCGATATCGGCTTCTCCAGCAGGACTCTCAGGCTGCTGCCACCTGGGTGTCTGATGGTTCTCTACAGACACACCAGGACCCATGACACCACCAGCCACTCCCTAGAGAACGCTACCTAAGAAGTTAATACTGGGAAGGCTGGTTCTCAGTCCTGCCTTCAACGCACCCAGACATCAAGCTTACCTCAAATTACCCTATTTCAAGCACTGTTTCGAGCCCTGCCCATCCAGCGAGGCACCTTACTTTATGGAACACTCAGCTATCCACTCACCTGTTTCACCCTCCACTATGACTGGCCCTGGATTTTCTCGGGGCACCAGCTCCCTGGAGGTGTCAGGCTGTTTGAGAGCTCCCAGGCATTCTACTGCGGGAGCCCTTTCCCCTCGCCAGCAAACCAGCAGGAACCCGCTCTT
>NW_006785319.1:2856647-2896665 GCF_000442215.2 Lipotes vexillifer
CGCTCTTCCAAAACTGAAGCCCATGGGCTCTGCCACTTTCTCCTCAGAGCCTCCCTGACCTTCCTTTCTGAACAGTGCCCTTGAGCTCCTATTACAGCACCTTACTGTACTGCAATTATAGGTCCATTCATCTGTGTCTCCCACTTGACTGGCTACTTGTGGAAAAATAACAGTTTCTTCATTTATCCTTGATCCCTTAAAGGCACTCAAACATCTGTTGAATTAATTGGAAATCTATTTTACACCTTCCCCATATGGCTGACTCCATGACCAGCCCTAACTAGATGCAAGGCAGCACCCTGGGACCTGTCTCTTTCCTCGCTCTGGACATAGTGGATTAGACCCGTTTTGGGAGCTTATTATACTTCTCTCTTTTCAAGAGGGTATACAGTTAGTGCCCTCAATCATGAAAAAGAGAAAAGAGTGCTATAATTAACATGATCTAGATGATATGCTCTGTAGAACTAATAAGCCCTGCATCCTTTAATCTCATCTTCCCTTTCAGAAAAAATATTTTTAAACATATATTTTTGGACAATTAGGACTTATAACTAATAACCATGATAACAACTTAAAAGGCAGAAACTTAGCAAGGTATCAAACACAATGGTTTAATTTTTATGAAAAAACCACCTGGGTGTTTTTCTGTCTCACTTTGATTTAGGCTTTTGAGGCTATATTTATTCTGTTTGAAGCATTCTAGACTTCATCTACTCAGGAAATGTTTCCCAATACACTCTGCTATTCATTCCAGAATAGCATTTTGCTACTCTGTTTGGTCTGTTATGGGAAAATGAAAGAACAAAGAAACAGGGAGGAATTTCCAGATGCCCTTGTAGTAAAGCCCATTTTATAGACTCTAAACTTAGAAGTTTTGGTTTCTCCAGATCAAACTGTGACTCTACCTAGTGTCCACCAGGAATTTAAAGCACAGGAATTGACCAGCCCTTCACGAGGGCAGAGGAGTCTGACACTCACCAGAGAAACCAGCCATGATATTCCCCACAGTGATGAGCAAATGGCTTGTCAGATAACTAACATTTTAAAAACAGATGATCGTGAATGTGTTTACCACTTGTTGTCCTGGATATCACGTGTCTGTGCCTTATTTTGTTAAATCAACAGAAAGGAATGTAGTTAGACTTTAATATCTTAACTTCCTACAGCATAATGTCTAGTGAGTTAAGATTTAATGGTATGCCCCGCCTTTTACAGAGGATCAAATAAAGGAAGTATAAATTTGAAATGTGCCTTTTAAACAAAACTATTGAAGACTCGCCTACTCTACAGTCCATTGGCTCACACAAGAACGCATCTGCCAAAAAGGTAAACCTTAACACAGAAATATAGGTACTCTGTATAACTAGGTAAAAAGCAGTATACAGCCCATTATGTTTCTTTTTTCCATAGCTCTCATAAGCTAACTGCTATATTCAACTAAAGGAAGGCACAAGATAAATTTCATCCCACCCTCATTTTAATACATCTGGTGCTCCTTTTATTTTTATTATGAATTTTTATTGTGGAAGGAACACCTACCTGAGATGTACTCTCTTGACAAATTTGTTAAGTGTACAATACATTGTTGTTGACTCCGTAACAATGTTACAGAGCTCAAAAGCTTTCCCCATGCCCACCCTTCTCCCAGTGCCTAGCAACCACCTTCCCACTTTTTGATTCTATGACTCTATTTTAGGTTCCTTATAAAAGTGGGATCATGAAGCATTTGCCTTTCTAGGATTGGCTTTATTTCACTTAGATCATATCATCAAGGTTCACTCCTGTTGTTGTATATTATACAATAAGTTTTACATAGACTTTTGATTCAGACAAGAGCCTCTCACTGTTGTGGCCTCTCCCGTTGCGGAGCACAGGCTCCGGACACGCAGGCTCAGCGGCCACGGCTCACGAGCCCGGCCACTCCGCAGCATGTGGGATCTTCCCGGACCGGGGCACGAACCCGTGTGCCCTGC
Organism: Lipotes vexillifer; assembly: GCF_000442215.2. Classification (NCBI taxonomy): domain Eukaryota; kingdom Metazoa; phylum Chordata; class Mammalia; order Artiodactyla; family Lipotidae; genus Lipotes; species Lipotes vexillifer. The sequence continues at coordinate 2,858,621 of NW_006785319.1, forward strand.
ATCGGCAGGCGGACTCTCAATCACTGCGCCACCAGGGAAGCCCGATTCAGTCATTTTTTAAAGTACCCAAATTATTTACGTAGAGCTTGGCGAACTGCACCAAGTGATTACAAAAGAGAACCAAGTAATGTCCACATAGACCAAAAACTGGAAACTGACCAGCAACTCAGAAGCCCCCATGCGCCGCGCCGCCCCCAGCACCAGTCTCTACCATCTATTACAAACCACAATCGAAAGAAGTAAAATATAGCATATTCTCCCCCCGTTTCTCTTCATCTACTTCCCAATGGTAGTAGTAAAATTCTGGGGTGCTTTAACACAGAGGATGACCTCAAATAGGAATTTCAATGCTTTGAGGAAGTGATTTAAGACCCCATTTGAATTCTTTAATTCCTTTGTACAGTTTATTCTTGAACCTTAAATGTTGTGTCTGGGTTTCTTTTCTTCATTTATTTTTGCCTTCGCTTTTGCTTTTTTGGGAGGATATACAGAGAAGTTGAAATCCTGCAGCAGCATGAAAGGAAGTGTGAGGGCGAAGAAAAGAAGACAAACCCACTTTTAAGTGTGAAAGCTCCTCCGTCCTTCAACAATGGGAACTTTTCATGGAACAGGTTAATTGGACGCCCTGTGGTGCTGGGGTGTGCAGTTCCCAAGAACTGCCTCAGCCTGAAAAATGTAACTTGTTTCCTTGATAATTTCGATCTGCCATCATCATGCATTTCTAGGCAACTTTTCAACAACAAATATTGTCTTTGTTATAAGTAACATACGCACGTGTGCCTCTGTGAAATGAAACAGAACTGCATTTTGTTCTCTGCCTGGCAAATATTATGGATTTAAATCTTCAAAGAATAAAATGATACATATACTGCCATACAGGTTAGTAGAACAAAAATAACTGGCATATATTTTAATAAAGTGCTTGATTAAAGAGCTTAATGTTCATGTGCTCTATTTTTCTTTTTTCTATCTTTGACCTCAAGATACTGAGCACTTACTATGTAGCAGGTACTGATCTAAGTATTTGACAAGGATTATGTTATTTCTTACAATAATGCCATGAGATATGTACTATTACCATCATGTCTTCACAGTGTTATCACTGAAGGCTCATCTACTCTACAATTCACTGGCTCACCCAAGAACTTACATTCCGAAGATATAAACATCCACACACAAATTTGGGCATACTATTCTGCAGATTTTAAGAAGGATACAGCCCATTGTGTTGCTTTTTTTCCATAGCTAACTGCAGACCCAACTGCAGGAAGGCACAGTTTTTACAGAGGCAGAGAGAGGTCTAATTACTTGCCCAAGGTCACACACCAGGAAACAGAATAACCAAGGTTTACCTGAGACTCCAGAACCTGAGGTATCAACTGCTAAGCTATGTGTCTTTTAAGAGCTTTTAACTAATTATCACATAACCCCCCAAAAATTTATTAAAACATTTCCTGTGTGTGTGTATATATATATATATATATATATATATATATCCACAATATAATTTGAATTTGTTTGTATGTCTCTAAACATATTAACAGTTTTGCATATATCTACTTCCATTTATATTTATATACCCAGATTTTAATTCTGAAGTTTCAGAAATGTTAATTGGACAACTTTCAGAAATGCAAACCGTGTAATATGAGGAGTGATGGAAAGGTCCCAGGATGGCCCCAGAAATCTGCCACCCGACATGAAATTTTGTTTTCGGAGACCAACTCCTGTGGATGAATTAGCAGCGTTTTTAAACATGTAAATACCTCAGGAAGACTTAATACATTATCCATTTTTTTAACAAATATTCATCGAGTGTCTATGTGTGAGATACTATACTCAGTACTGGGAAAACATCAATGAATAAAAACTCCACCTTCATGGAGCTTTCTGGTAGAGAGAGAAAATAAGAAAAATATGGTAACTAATGAGTAAATTATATGGAATTAGAGATGATATGTGCTTTGGGGGAAACAGAGCGGAATAAGGAGTATTTATAAGCGTGGGTGGGGTGGGATAAGGGACAGATCACGGCCTTCAGTACCATGGACAAGGTAAGGCTCGTGGAGACGTGAGGCTCGGACACAGATTTGATGGAGGAGGCAAGGGGATGCTGGGGCGAGAAGGGGTGTGGGCAGGGGTTCAGACAGAGGAACTAGCCAGAGTGAAGGCCCCGAGGACAGAGGACACCTAGTAGCCTAGTGTGTTACAGAACAACCTAGAATTTGGCTGCAAATTGTGAGGGAGGAGAAAAGTCATGGGAGACCTGACCAAACAGAACAGGGCTTAAAGGCTGATCGTGGAGGGCACTGCAGGGTGTGGTCCAGACATCAGCTTTTACTCTAAGTCAAATGGGGAGCCCTACAGGCTCTGAGTGATGTGAACTGACATTTTAAAAGGACCATTCTGACGTCCACGTTGGGAATAGCCCCAGACGGATGAGAGCTGAAGCAGAGGACCCTACTGGAATGTTTATTACCTGATGCAATAGTCCAGGCAAGAAATGATTTTACAGTTTCTCAAGACGGTACTTGTTGGCAGTAGTAAGAAAGGACCAGATTCCAGAGATAAACTAAAGTTTACACAGTAAGACTGCCTGCTGACCGGAAGTAGGTGGGAGGGAAAGAGGTGGTGAAGAGGTACCCCGAGGTCTTTCGGACAGAAAGATGAGTAGGACAGAGCCCCCCTCAAATGAGACAGTAAATGGCTGCTGGTGGACGAGAGGGGAGACCAGAGGTTAAGCTCGGACATGTGGAGAATGAGGTAATCAAACATCCAAGTATAGATTTCAGTAGAAACGCGAAGTGTGTGAGTCTAGAGGTTTGTGGAGAAGTCCAGATTGGAAATTTACGTTTGCTGTTAAATACTGATCATTCCTACACATGTAAAGGCAAAGTCATCAGGACAGAAAACTATTGGCTTGGCCAAAAAGTTCGTTCCGGTTCTTCCGTAAGATGTTACCGGCCAACCCAATATTTCCCTGACAGGCGTCTGAATAAGGTTGGCAATTTTGATGGGAGTTTTGGATGCAAGTGGAAGGGGAATGAAGAAAGGTGGTATAATTTGAGCCTGTTCAAAGACCCCTGAGGCCCATCACAGGGCCCATATGATTAGCATTATTGCCATAAACACCCAGGAGTTGAACTGTGGGATCATATGGTAGCTCTATTTTCAATTTTTTGAGGACGCTCCATACTGTTTTCCATTGAGGCTGCACCAACTTACATTCCCACCAACAGTGCATAGGGGGGGCCTTTTTCCATATCCTCACCAACATTTACCTCTTGTCTCTTTGATCATGGCCATTCTGACAGGTGTGAGGTGATATCTCATTGTGGTTTTGATTTGCATTTCCATGACGATTAATGATTTTGAGCATCTTCTCATGTACCTGTTGGCCATCTGTATGTCTTCTATGGAAAAATGTCTATTCAGATCTTCTGCCCATTTTTTAATTGGGTTGTTTGTTTCTGTGCTACTGAGTTGTATGAGTTCTTCGTGTATTTTGGATATCAGCCCCTTATCAGATATATGGTTTGCAAATACTATTTTTTTCCCCATTGAGTATGTTGCAATTTCATTCCGTTGGTTTCTTTGCTGTGCAAAAGCTTTTTAGTTGAATGTAGTCCCACTTGTTTATTTTTGCTTTTGTTGCTTTTGCTAATTGGTGTCAGACTACAAAAATTATCACCAAGACTTATAGCAAGAAGCTTACTGCCTATGTTTTCTTCTAGGAGTTTCATGGTTTCAGGTCTTCATTCAAATTGTTAATCCATTTTGAGTTAATTTTTGTGTATGGTGTAAGATAGAGGTCCAGTTTTCCCAGCACCATTAAAGACTGTCCTTTCCCCTTTATATATCCTTGGTTCCTTTAAATATATTTTAAGAATAATGATACATATTATGTTTTCATATATTGTTTTTTGGAAATCAGTTTTTAGTGAATGTGGTTTTTGGTACATTACACACTCTCAGCTTTCATTTATATTTTCCAAAATAGCAAGAGGAAAAAAAGGTTTTCTTAATTTTAAGGAAAAATTAGCAAATTAAAGCTTACTAGAGAGCACCCTGATTACCTATATATGAGTGAAAGGAAACAATATTGAAAATAATAAAAATTTTTGTTGCACTTATGAAATTGAATCTTGCTTATATTGTCAAGTATAATTATATATTCATAAATATTCTAACAAAATTAAAGCCATTTGTATCTGAAAACTTGACTACGTAATTTGATTTAGATATATTTTTCAAGCTGATAGCTGAGGACTCATTCAATTCCTTCAAGTGCTAACTTATGCAAACCAAGCATAAACAAATCACTTTTTCCCATAGAAACATAAACTGAACAGTAAGATATTATTTCTGTTTCTCATTACCAAGGCTATCAGCTGGTATTCAAACAAAAGCATATGCAACAGGAGACTTATTACTGAAGGTGACTGCAAAACAGAGAAAATAAACTATAAAGAAATGTGGTTAGGACACAGGAAAGAAAGTTTCTACAAAATAGTATATAGAAGAAGTCAGGTCCACAGTACGACCCCAGAGATGTTATCAAACCCTTGAAAGCAGCCCAAGTCTTCCTAAAGCTCACACTGAGTCCTTTGCTTTTTTGTTTGGCAAACCAAAGGAGCCTATAATGGGAGAAGAAAAACTTTTAAAAATAGAAAAAGCATCAGATAAAATAGGGAAATTATCAATCCAAACAAGGAGATTGTTATTCGAGGGAATTCACAGAAAGGCCTAGAACACAAAGGGATTTCTGTGGTTCCTTCTGGCAGGCAAAGGGCTCATCCTTCACCAACAATGATAATTCAAAATCTCATGATTAAAACTCTTCACGGAGTTTCTCCAGCAGTCCCCAGTAAAGCTTAAATGCCTTTGTTTTAGTTAAAACCAGTAACTTCTTAGAGAATCTTTGAAGAAAAGTGCTCCCAAGTAAACTATTACTTTTTTCCCATGACCTTCAATATGTACCAACACAGAGTCTGCAAATGGCAGGTAGTCAATAAATGTTTGTTGAATGGCTAAGCGAATGAATTCACTTGTACCAGTAATAAGCAAAATGGTATCAATTTTGGAAAAGTATATATATTAAAAGACACAGGTTTACTAAATTCAAGAAAGAATTCAATAGGTACCATTACAACTCTAGGATAGGAAATTATAAAGATAAACATTAAAAAATCGACACTTTTGTTCTAGAAATGTTAGCAATAGTTAAATTGTATTCCATTTTTTCAGATTTATATGTTTATAATAATTTCATTAATTAACTGAGAATTTCTATTCTAAATTTTAATATAATTAATATTGTCAACCTCAATTATGCACTTATAAGACCTTCAATTACTTGGTTTTACTGTATTATTATTGAGTCAAAATATGTTATAAAAACATTTTCTTTTCTACTCCTATGTAAAACTATGATCATTGCAAAATATGTGTCCTGTGTCCAATAATGTGAGTCTCTCTACATGTATGCATGGGAGAAATTTCTAAATGAAGTTATTTATGTTAAGAAAATTTCTATAAGCACCTGATTCACTGTGAATCAGATCTATGCCAGGCAGGGAGGATGCAAAGTCAGGGTCAAGGTCAAAGTTTCCCAAATTTCCGCAGTGCCTCCATCATTGTTTTTTTCATGGTGCCTCGAAGGCAAAGGTCATCTAACAGTTCCCTTCACTAAGTAGTGAGGTCCAAACAACCTATAAAATGGTCATGTCTTACAACAGTCCAAAGCAATCTTGATAAAGAAAAACGGAGCTGGAGGAACCAAACTCGCTGATTTCAGACTATACTACAAAGCTACAGTAATCAAGACAGCATGGTACTGGCACCAAAAAATAGATATATAGATCAGTGGAACAGAATAAAAAGCCCAGAAATACACCCACGCACCTACTGTCACCTAATCTATGACAAAGGAGGCAAGACTATACAGTGGAGAAAAGACAGCCTCTTCAATAAGTGGTGCTGGGAAAACTGGACAGCTACATGTAAAAGAATGAAATTAGAACACTTCCTAACACCATACACAAAAATAAACTCAAAATGGATTGAAGACCTAAACGTAAGGCCAGACACGATAAAATTCTTAGAGGAAAACATAGGCAGAACACTCTGACATAAATCACAGTGAGATCTCTCTTGACCCACCTCCTAGAGTAATGGAAATAAAAACAAACAAATGGTACCTAATTAAACCTTTTGCACAGCAAAGGAAACCATAAACAAAACGAATAGACAGCCCACAGAATGGGAGAACATATTTGCAAACGAAGCAACCGACAAGGGATTAATTTCCAAAATATATATACAGCTCATGCAGCTCAATATCAAAAAAAACCCAAAAACAACCCAATCAAAGAATGGGCAGTGGCGCAGAGGTTGAGAGTCCGCCTGCCGATGCAGGGGACGCGGGTTTGTGCCCCGGTCCGGGAGGATACCACGTGCCGCGGAGCAGCTGGGCCCATGAGCCATGGCCGCTGAGCCTGCGCGTCCGGAGCCTGTGCTCCGCAGTGGGACAGGCCACAACAGTGAGAGGCCCGCATACAGCAAAAAAAAAAAAAAAAAGGGCAGAATATCTAAATAGACATTTTTCCAAAGAAGACATACAGATGGCCAAGAGGCACATGAAAAGATGCTCAACATCACTAATTATCAGTTTTAAAAATAAATAGTGAGGGCCTCCCTGGTGGTGCAGTGGTTGAGAGTCCACCTGCCGAGGCAGGGGACACGGGTTCGTGCCCCGGTCCGGGAAGGTCCCACATGCCACGGAGCGGCTGGGCCTGTGAGCCATGGCTGCTGAGCCTGCGTGTCCGGAGCCTGTGCTCCACAACGGGAGAGGCCACAAAAGTGAGAGGCCCGCGTACCGCAAAGTAAGTAAGTAAGTAAGTAAGTAAGTAAATAAGTAAATAAATAATAAATAGTGAAATAAAATAATACCTTTATTTCATTTTTAAATGAGCACAATTACTTACTAATAGGGTGCCCAAGCCTGTCAGGCCCCACACTCCTTCTAAAACCTTCCCGAACTTTTCAAACAACTTCTCAAGCCTTGGAATCAAACCTTCCATCCCACACCTCCATTTCCTGCTCCACTTAATTTTCACATGGTGCTTGTTTTTATAACTGCAACTGCAGAAAACCCAGCTTCACAAAGATATGACATCATCTAAAGGAATGTAGCACAAATAAGCCAACAGTGCACAGAGCATCTGACAAATATCACTGTGTTTCCCTCAAAAATTTAACATACCCTGGAAGGCTGCTGTAAATTCACTGTACTGCCAATTTAGAAACCCTGGATCCAGGTGACAGAGTAATTCAGGGTTAAGGGGCAAGATGAAACACAAGAGCAAATAATTACAATCCCTTAAGGGCAGAGCTGCACAGCTAGACGACAGTAACAAGAGTCACATGGAAAGTTGGACCAATTTTATAAAATGTTAGATTAAGTAGTATATTAAGGACTTCTGCCTTTTTTTATTATGAGTTCAAGAAATTTTTAGGCGAAGAGACTAGATGAAAAATCAACTGGCAGTAAGAAAGGAATGAAAGCCAAAATACGGACAATCATTCGGTCATTCAACAATATCTAAGTCACCCTTCATGGTCAGCAGACAGTAGCTGCCACAGCAAGAAATAAGAAAAGAATTCAACCGCAAATATCCTCCAATTCTTACCTCTTCCTACATGCCCCTTGGACAGAGTGACTGTATGTTGGCACCAGAGCAGAATGGTGCCTGGGGTGTAGCTTAATAAATGATCGTATGATGATAATTAGAAGAGAAAGGACACATAGGAGTAACTTAAGATGTCACATGTGCAAGACATGAACAAGGGCATCTGCATCTATTTATTATTTATATTCAGCATGCTTCCAAAAAGTATACAAAAAGACACCTCACCTATCCAACTGAGGGCAGAAGATCAAAAACTATGCAGTTGGAAGAAATGAAACAGATTTACTCAAAGAAATGTTGCACTGTTGGCAACGAGACAACAGGCCTAAAATACAGTTTTTTATGCCAAGCCCCACATACCCAAAGCAAGACTCAGGCTTGGCTTACTTACAGCTTTGGCTCTCCCAGAAGTGGACTCTTAAACCAGTCAGCCGGGCATCCCCAGGCCAACACGAGCGAGCCCATGGGCCACACAGCCCCCGCCGGCCCCGGAGGTCAGGGACCCTGACACAGCCCGCCCTCCTTACTGGTGTCACGGCCGCGTTCTGCTCCCCCGCCCATAACATCTTCCATTTGCACAGCTCCTTGGGCTCCTTTCTCTCTGCTGATGGGATGCTACCCGACTCACGCATCACTGAATAAAGCCAGTAAGATCTTTAACATTTACTCAGTTGGATGTCGGCTTTTAACAGCTCAAGTATTTGAAGGGGAGCTGAGAATGTGAATTGTGTGTGTTGTTTTTTAAGCACAGAATCCTTAACAGGTCAGAATCTCAGCTACAGTGACAAAGGGGGCCGGTTTCATGCGCTGAGTCACAGGGGGCCCTACAGTGAAGTGCGGGTGTCGGGGAGAAGGGACATTGCTTTCCTCCACAGCCCTGGCCTGAATTCCCACTCCACACAGCAGCAGGCAAGTCTGGCACTCACACAACTTGAGGCAGCTTGCTTAGTGATGGTTCCGCAGGGTGGGAAACCTCCACTCTCTTAGGGTCAGTGATGGAGGGATGGGCCTTGGAACTGACAAAAGTCAGAAGAGCGAGAGAAGAGATCGGGGATTCACAGAACAATATCCCTCGACGGGTAGGGTTTCGGGCTTATATACCACCTTCATGGGGGAGAGGAAAGGGAGAAGGGCACTTCTGGGCAAACAAACAGAGTTTTGTAAAGATAAATGGGCCCTTAAGAGGAGAGACGGGAGGGGTGACTTGTCTGCTCAGCCAGGTGCTATTATGAGTCTTCTTCTCATCCTATGAATGTGGAACCCTTAAGCCACATCGGCTCGAAAGTGAACCACCACCACCCCTCCACCCCTCCCACAAAGCCGAGTTCAGTGAAGGTCAGAGGGGCAGAGTGAACGTTGGAGAAATGCCAGCAGTTGTGATATACCCACTGAACACCCCCCACTGACACTTCTCTTCCATTAGGGCCCTCCCACGCGCTGGTTTACTGTCGCACTACCCTTTCCATCTCCACTCACCTCCACTCTCTCTGATGCCTCTGGAAATGCTTTCTCTTGCATATAAAGCAGCTGGACCCACCGTCTCCAGCCCCCATGCCCCAACTCAGATCCAAGCTCATGTTTGGCAACAACAAAATCCATCAGCTCCCGCAACTGAGCCAAGGTGACATTTCTATAATCAGCAGCAGCAAAGACTGTCAAAGGCCCCTTTTAAAGGCGGTTCTTATTTTCATATCCATTTCCCTTTTCACCATTCCACCAGATTTCAGTGTCCAGGAAGACCTGGGAGATACTGCAGGCTGGGTTCCAGACACCACAACAAAGCCACTATCGCAATAAAGCAAGTCACACGAATTGTGTTGATTTCCCAGTGCATGAAAATGTGTAACAGCATTATGTCTAAAAGAAATCATGTTCGTACCTTAATTTAAAAATGCCTTCTTGCTAAAGATGCCAACCATCCTCTGAGGCTTTGGCGGGTTGTGTGGTAACATCAAAGATCAAGGATCACAGATACCATAACAAATATGAGACTCGTGAAAACATTTGGAATATTGAGAGAATTACCAACATGTTGTAACTGAGCAGAACCCTATGGGGCCTTCCCAGAACAGGCCCTTCCCCCATACCCTCTGCTGTAGCTCCTCTCTGAAGTACCCGGGTAACAGTATCTGATGCACATTTCCTGAGTTGTTTGACAGATGTGGAAACTCCCCACCAAATGGAAGCAATTAACTACTTGATGACCACGAGCACACAGCCCTCATCACGCTCCGATCTGTTTTAACTCATTCTGACTTGCTTTTCACAGATGACTTGTTTTTCTCTTTGCTTAGCCCTATCATTGTACCTGGAATTCTTCTCTTTTCGACGCTCCACTTTGCACTCTGTTCTTTGTAAGCCCTCTTCATTCCAGAGAAGGTCACAGTTTGATAACCTCGAGAACAACAGAAGCCCATAAAGAGACCGCCTGACGCCAGCCTTGAAGGTCTTCAGATGACCTCTGGGTGGAAAAGAATGCAAGCCCTGTAAGGACCCCGATCGTGACCAGCAACCCTGCTCCTTGAACCATTACTATAACCGTCCTCAGTACCTCCTCCGAGATGGAATACAGTCTTGAGGGCATGAGCCCACTGTGGCCCCCTTTGCCTAGCAAAGCAATGAAAGCTATTCTGCTCTGCCTCACCCCCAACTCTTGTCTCTGAGATTCAATTCGGTGCCAGTGTAGGGAGACCAGGTTTCAGCAACAATGTGACACAGACACACGACGTGAGAAAATGCTGTTGGAAAAACAGCACCAATAAACTTGCTCAAGGCAGGGTTGCCGCAAACCTTCCATTTGTAAAACTGCAGCATCTGCAAAGCACAATGAAACGAGGTGTGCGGGGCTTCCCTGGTGGCGCAGTGGTTGAGAGTCCACCTGCCGATGCAGGGGACACGGGTTCGTGCCCCGGTCCGGGAAGATCCCACATGCCGCGGAGCGGCTGGGCCCGTGAGCCATGGCCGCTGAGCCTGCGCATCCGGAGCCTGTGCTCCGCAACGGGAGAGGCCACAGCAGTGAGAGGCTCGCGTACCGAAAGAAACCCCCAAAAAAACGAGGTGTGCTTGTACCAACTTTCTGTGAAGTCCTGGTTTACTAGAATGTCGGTGTGCCTCCACCCTTGCCTAGGCGCCATCGTCCTCACTGCCCTGTTTCCCAGCCTGTTTCCAAAACAACGCTCAACTTTTCTCAGCCTCATCACTCCTCAAATTCTATCCCTGCTTCTGCAAAGGGGAAAAAATAGTGAAGCAGGATGAGCAAACAGAAATAATCATCAGTTGCTCAAAATCTGAACTTGTAACCTACTTCGTTTTCCAAGAGTGGAGAAAGCGTTAGGTCGTCTGAGCTAAAATAATCAGAACTGCCATTCGGTAGATTCCATGTCAGCGCAAGAAATTATCCCAAAATCCGTTTTCATGAGAGAAGCTGTCAGTCTCTAAAATATTCTATACCGCATTTGACTGCTTGCTTAGTTTACTTTTTTAATCGGAAAAAGCACCAACAATTCTCTCTACTGCCACACTTCTGATTCAATAAAGATGCTTTTTCGTCTGCTGTAAAGGTCCCACAAGACAACGTAATTATGAAATGTGTGCGAACCTAACAGAAGAAAGCTGAGCCTTGTAAAAAGTGAGAAAAGAGAAGACGGCCCTAACCGGGGAGTCCCAGAAATGCTCAGTTTGCAGATAGGTGAGTTAATGGTCAGGTCTGATCTCAGCTGGAACCACCTGGTCCGTGCAATTCAATATGCAGGCAGCTGCCAGTACTAAGAATTTTCACCAGAGACACAACTGCTTTTCAAGACTATTTTCAACTGTAATAGCAATAGTTACTGGTCGGGAAATTACTAACAGATGAGCGGCAACAGAAATACATTAACAAGCAGAGTTTCAAGATGAGAACATTTTATAAAGTTCTTTCCTTTGTTACATTCTTGGAAAAAATCAACACACCATGCAAAGAGAGACAAACAGACCAACAGCAGTGCTTTCAGTGCATGCTGTTCTGACTCACATTTTATTAATCCATAGATTTATTAGTGTGATTTGAAATACCATCCACTCCCCTTCAGGAAGTGGTTTAATTATAAGGCCAGAGTGCAGGAAATCCCTCCAACTTCTTACGTTTTCTTTCCAATACAATACTGCCCTCCTATGGAAACCTACACAAGCCCCTTACCCTTGAATCCTGAATTTCTTTTCACTTGTTGCAGGCTTATTACCAGATATTTCAGGAAGGTAAAAGAGTTTTAGAAAGTCAGGAGAAGACAAGTACCAGATACTAAGCTATCATTCTTGAAACCCAGTTACTTAGAACTTAGTAGAGAATGCCACTTACATTTGTAAGAAATGTGTGGTCACCAGAGTCCTGAAACACACCAAGGCTACGACTGTGTTGGTAAGTCTCTGTAACCAGCCTATCACCAGCACAGAAAGCCTCCTCAGTATGCTTCTAAGGCTTATGGCATGAGGTGGTTTGACATATGATGCTATTCCTAGCAGATCAATTTCAAAGAGTGTGGAGTAGAAAGCCCATCCCAGTGGACTTCCAAAACAGCAATATTTGGAGTTTGAAATATAGGAGATTGCAGGCAAGAAATCAAGTATGTACATCATGTGCTGTTTATGTGGATGGAAAATCATCATGAAAATAAAGCGAGATGAGGACATCATAGGACTTATCTGTTTTAGTTCTTGGTGCGTGATATCTGCGCTCATTACCCTAAGCCATAAGATGCCATGAATACATCCATCACCCAAGCAGTCGAGGTATCACCCACAAAGTGCTGCTTGTGCTATAAAATAAAATAAAGCTATTAATTTCTGTGCCTCAGCCAATGAGCCAAAACCATGAAAATGAGTTGTCATTGTAAACCCTCGCTAATATCACTCCTCTCATATTTACTAAACTGTGAGAGGATGGAGCGTCTAAGCACATGAACTCTTGATTTTCTCTGCACAGCAGTTGGCATCAGCTGATTCCCATTCACGCAGTTTTTTTTCCTTGTGTTATTAATTCTAACATGAGAAATTTAACTTCGGGGGCGGGGACGAACAGCCAAAGTCCAGTACTGCTATTTATGACGTGTAAATCTGAGCCATTTCAGCATCGCTTTCTCCTGTGAGATGAAGAACCGGGTCTCCTGATTCCCACAAGTCTAACCCAGTGCTGTGTCCCTCAGGCTCTAACGAAAGCCATGCATCTTCCCACGTTGTCACGGCTCTGTCTTCTCCATGGCAGCATCTCAGAAGTCTTCTCAAGTTTACGGCTCTTTTACTAACACTGCGATAAATATCTGGCACAATATAAAAAACCTACACGCGATCCTTTTACCTTCTGCTCTACGTAACCATAATCACCTCATTTAGGAATACAGGCTAGCCTTTCGTCAGTTTGTTACTCATTATGTGCAAATGAAGCGACCAGCGGGTGATTAAGGACTGTGAGAGAAGAGCTTCTAAGTCACCACTGTGAAGAGGCCAAAGACAGCAGCAGTACTTGAAATGCAGAAAATTACAGGTGGCTGCTCAGATATCTGTGGTTAAGGCACATTTTAAGAAGGTAAGCTTAGCGTATACTCAGGTATAGATTTCTACCAGTTTTCTGAAATAAATTTAGTTACAGTTCTAAGTTTAGTTATGGTTATATAAGCTTATGGTTATAAAATTTCTAAAATAAGTTTTAATTCAGGACTTAAAGTTCAAAACAGGGAAGAAGCCACTGTTAGAAACGGTCTGTTTCAGACTCTCTATCTAAGTAACTTAGTCAACATTACCACATTGAGTCCTCAGACAACCCCCTAAGGCAACTACTGTGATTGTCCCCATGTTCTAGATAAGGAAAATAAGAGTTAGTAAGTTTGCTTTGAGAATAATCGATTGCTATTATAAAGGGAGGGGGCAACTGTAACTATCACTCAGATTGTCCTCCTGTGTGGTTTCTGTGGATTCATGGTTTCCTTAAAAAAGACGCAACCATAATAAAGGAACAGAAGCTAACATTCAAAGTATCTGTGAAAATAAGTCTTAGCAATATTTAGGCGTAAGTCTCCTCAGGCAAGGGAAACAAAAGCAAAAATAAACAAATTAGATCTAATTAAACTTAAAAGCTTTTGCACAGCAAAGAAAACCATCAGCAAAACAAAAAGACAACCTACTGAACTGGAGAAAATATTTGCAAATGATGTGACGGTCAAGGGGTTAATGTCCAAAATATATAAAGAGCTCATACAACTCAACATCAAAAAAACAACCTGATTTGAAAATGGGCAGAAGAAATGAGTAGACATTTCTCCAAAGAAGACCTGCAGATGGCCAACAGGCACATGAAAACCTACTCAGCATCACTAATTATCAGACAAATGCAAATCAAAACCACCATAAGGTATCACCTCACACCCGTCAGAATGGCCAGTGTCAAACAGACAACAAATAAATGTCGGCAAGGATATGGAGAAAAGGGAACCCTAGAACACCGTTCCTGGGAATGTAAATTAGTGAAACCACTAATGTGGAAAACAGTATGGATGTTCCTCAAAAAATGAAAAATAGAACTTCCATTTAATCCATCTATTCCACTCCTGGGTTTACACCTCAAGAAAACAAAAACACTAATTTGAAAAGATATATGCACCCCAATGTTCTGAGGCAGGAAAGATGGGGCAGGGCCCAAGGACAGCCTCCTCATGTGTAAGGCATCAAGCATTAAGGCAAAGCCACCTCCCTGTTTTGGACTTAATGAGGCCATGACACATGGAGAAATGGCATCTAAAACCAACTTTGTAGCATCTGAGCAAGAAACTCTGGCCTTGAAAACCGTGGAGTATGCCCAATAAAAAGGCACAGGTTGCTGATGAACCTATACGACCTTCCACGTGTGGCTCTCGACTAGTGAGGGAGAATCGAAGGGAAAACAGCTTGTAGAGCGCACGTGCAGTGGCTTCAGGAGCTGAATCCACAGGACCAGGAGCTGACGCAACCTGGTGCAATCAGGCCACACCTCAACCCCCCGCCATGAATATTCCACCCCTAACTAAAAAGAGCGCCACCCATTCAAAGGGCTTAAAATAAAAGGGGGATCAAAAAACCCTGAGAGGAGCCCCTGACTTGCAAGGACAACCACACTCTCCTGTGTCCTTTCACTTCTGCCCTGAATAAACTGCTCTTTGCTCTCTTTGCTCCTCAGTGTGTGTGTCCCCCAAATTCTTTTTGGACCATATGAACAAGAGCCTTAACCTTTTTTTTTTTGGATGTTGGGGGTAGGAGTTTATTAATAAATTTATTTATTTTTGCTGTGTTGGGTCTTCGTTTCTGTGCGAGGGCTTTCTCGAGTTGTGGTGAGCGGGGGCCACCCTTCATCGCGGTGCGCGGGCCTCTCACTGTCGCGGCCTCTCTTGTTGCGGAGCACAGGCTCCAGACGCGCAGGCTCAGTAGTTGTGGCTCACGGGCCTAGTTGCTCCGCAGCATGTGGGATCCTCCCAGACCAGGGCTCGAACCCGTGTCCCCTGCATTAGCAGGCAGATTCCCAACCACTGCGCCACCAGGGAAGCCTGAGCCTGAACGTTTGATAAAGCTTTTCCAGCATCAGCAGCACTATTTACAACAGCCAAGACAAAGAAGCAACATAAGTGTCCATTGACAGGTGAATGGATAAAGATGTAGTACAGATATACAATGGAATCTTACTCAGCCATAAAAAAGAATGAAATATTGCCATTTGCAGCAACATGAATGGATCTAGAGGGTATGATGTTTAGTGAAATAAGTCAGACGGGGAAAGACAAATAACATACGTTTCCATTTACATGTGGAATCTAAAAAAAAAAGAAAAGAATATAACAACAACAACAAATCTGTAAGACACCAAAAGCATATTATTGCATTTCTTGAAGCCTCTAAAAGAAGATAAGAGTCCAGCATGGGTAGAGGGCACTGTTTGGACGGCACTCCAGATATATGACACATCTGGACTGGAGGACAGGACACCTTGGCACCTCTCGGATGCACCTATCAACTCCCTCCACCCCAACCAGCTCTGCAGAGTCAGAATAAGAGAGAGGGGAAAGTGCAGCCACCCTAGGACAACTGCTTGGGGAAGTGCGATATAATTTACAGGAGGACTCTCAGAATTCAGGGGAAGAAACTGAGGCAGTGGGATTTCTTAGGGAACAGATGGATACAAAGCCAAAAAATATGAATACTGGTTCTTTTATTGTGACCCATTCCAGTTACTATCACTGAAAACAACTCACTCCAGCCTTTTGACCAGAACCTCCATCTTCCAGTAATTCTCCAAAATGGCAAACGAAAAGCAAAGAGAAGGGGCACCTGCCATATATTCTCTAAGCCTTTGGGAAAACATAACATTGTTCCTTTGGCCACATACGTGTGGATCTACAAGAAAGGCGACATTTCAGACATTAAGGGAAAGGGGCACTGTTCGAAGAGGGACAGCCCACACTGTTACCACGGCAAAACCAGAGGAGTCTACAGTGGTGCTCAGTATACTGCTGGCATGGTTGTAAACAATCAGGTTAAGGGCAAGATTCTTGCCAAGAAAATTAATGCACATATTGAAACTATTACACACTCCAAGAGTGGAGATAAATTCCTGAAATGTGTGAGGGAAAACTACCAGAAAAAGAAAGAAGCCAAAGCGAAAGGTACAAACCTACGTTCAACTGAAGAGTCAACTGGCCCCACCCAGAGACACACATGTCGTGAGAAGCAGTAGAGAAGAACTTGAGCTGCTGGGACCTATGCCCTACGAACTCATAGCAAAATACGTTGAAAAATACTTTTAAAATTCTGGGTTGTAAAAAAAAAAAAATGCAGTGGCTTAAAAGAACAACGATCATTTTATTATCTTTTATGGTCTCCACAGGTCAGGAATTTGGGGATGACTAGACTGGGTGGTTGTGGCTTTGGGGCCATTACGTAGGTGCAGTCAGATTGTAGGTAGAATAGAGCAAGTGGGGTGGGAGCAGCTAGGGACTAGCCGGGCACCTGTCTCTCTTGACATGGTCTCAGGCCTTCTCGTACAGCCCCAGCTTGTGGACTAGCTTGCATTTCCTCATAGCAGGGCAGGCTTGGGGCAGATGGATTGCTTACCTGGCAGGTAAAGACTTCACAGGTGAATATTCCAGGAACAAACGTGCAAGCTGCTTCACTTTTTATGACTTAGCCTCAGAAGTCATTCAATGACAATGCTGGCACATTCTCTTGGTACACACCAGTCACCAGCCCAAGCAGATTCAAGAGAAGGGGATTTAGACTCCCTCTTGGTGGAAAAGGGGCAAGGCTCTATAAGAGCCTGGGGAATGGGAGCTATTGTTGCTGCCATCTTTGGAAAATACAACCTGCCACAGGGCATTAATAACCAAATCATGGTGGCCAAAGATATTTGGGTGATGAACAAATGAATGAACGAACCGTGAAACACATTCCAACGATTTTTTCAATAACTCCCCTTCTCCCTATTACCCCCCCCCTTTTCTTCCGCCATATTATGCAGTTGCTGCTTTGTGGGGCATAGCTGATATCAGATGTTCCTGATTCATCGTTCACCCAACCTCTATGGCTTTTGTTCTTCCTCTAATATTCTAAGTCCGGGAATCCCCACAACACTAGAGTTTGCGCCTGCTCCCCCCACTCCCTATTCTATACGCTCTCCTTGAAAATTTCATCTGCGTTTTCTTTCCCATGGCTCTAAATACCATTTTACATAGCTGACACCAAAATCTATATTATTAGTTCTAATCTTTCCCCTAAGCCCAAGATACATATTTCAAACTCAATATTAGATATTTTAACCAAATGTCCCAGCAACTTTTAACATTCGCTATAACTTCCCGATAAGGTCCTCCTTCTGACTTTCCTTTCTTACTGAGGTCACTATTACTGTAATAATTCAGAAACAGATACTCTAAAAAGTTATATAAAACACCTAATTTACTTAGAGTAGACATCTACACTGCCAGAATAGATTATTCCCTCTTTCCAATACCTGAACAACCGTAATGTGCTTTCCCATGGTTTGCCACTATTAGGTTTTCACTACTAATCCATGCTACATACAGCAATCAGACTGAAACATTCAAAAGCACTATGTTCACTGGTAGACATTACTCCTCAAAATGCTTCAGTGGCCTACCTTCTCCCCAGAGTAAACTCTTTAGCATAATTATTGACCTACAGTTCCATCTTTATCTTTTACTTCTCCCTTCATACCATCTATATTCAACACAAACTATATGTTTATGTTCCCTAAACTTATTCCAAATTCTCAAACCAATATGCCTTTTCTTAAATATATAAAGCAAACATATATAAAGCAAATATATATATATAGATATAGATATAGATATACAGATATATATATATATAAAGCAAATACTGACAGACAAATGGAGAAACTGACAATAACACAGTAACAGTAGGGGATTCTAACACCCCACTTAACATCAATGGACAGATGACCCAGACAGAAAATCAATAAGGCAACAGTGGTCTTAATAGACCAGTTGTACTTAACAGATCTCTTATTGGACATTACATCCAAAAACAACAGAATACACATTCTATTCAAGTGCATGTGAACATTTTCCAGGATAGATCGCATGCTAAGCCACAAAACAAGTCTCAGCCAATTTAAGAGCACAGAAACGGTATCAAGCATTTTCTCTGACCACAATGGTATGGAGCTAGAAATCAATTATAGAAAGAAAAATGGGAAAAGCAAAAACAAATGGAGACTAAACAGCATGATACTAAAAAACCAATGGGTCAATGAAAAAACCAAAGTGGAAATCAGTTAAGAATCTAAAGACAAATGAAAATGGAAATACAACACTCCAAAATGTATGGGATGTAGCAAAAGCAGTTCCAAGAGGGAAGTTTATAGTGATACAGGCCTTCCTCAAGAAACAAGAAAAAATTTAAATAAACAACCTAAACTACCACCTGAAGGAATTAGCAAAAGAAGAATAAACAAAGGCCAAAGTCAACAGAAGGAAGGAAATAATAAAGATTAGAGAAAATAAAATAGAGATCAAAAAAACAGTAGAAAAGATTAATGAAAGCAAGAGCTCTTTGTTTGAAAAGATAAACAAAACTGATAAACCTTTAGCCAGGCTCACCATGAATAAAAGGGAGAGGACCCAAATAAACAAAATAAGCAATGAAAGAGAAGAAATACCAACCAATACCATACAGCTACATAAAATCATCAGAGGATACTACAAATAGTTATGTGCCAATAAACTGGACATCCTAGAAGAAATGGACAATTTCCAGAAACATACAACCTGCCAAGACTGAATCAAGAAGAGACTGACAATTGGAACAGGCTGATCTGATCACTATCAGTGACAATGAATTTGTAATTTTAAAAAACTCCCAGCAAACAAAAGTCCAATCTGGATGGCTTCACAGGAGAATTCTACCAGATATATAAGGAAGAGCTAATACTTATTCTGAAACCATTCCCAAAAAAAAAAACTGAAGAGGATGAAACACTCCCAAATTCATTCTACAAGTCCACCATTACCCTGATACCAAAACTAGATAAAGATACTACAAAAGAAATAATTACATGCCAATATCTTTGATGAATATAGATGCAAAATTCCTCAACCAAATATTAGCAAACTGAATACAACAATATATAAAAAGGACCATATACCATGATCAAGTTGGATTTATTCCAAGGACGCAAGGATGGTTCAATATTCACAAAACTCAACGTGATACATCACATTAACAAAAGAAAAGACAAAACCACGTGATTGTCTCAATAGACACAGAAAAATCATTTGACAAAATTCAGCATCCACCCATTATAAAAACTCTCATCAATGTGGGTATAGAGGGAACATATCTCAACATGATAAAGGCCATTTATGACAAACCCACACCTAATAATCATACTCAGTGGTGAAAAGCTGAAAGCCTTTCCTCTAAGTTCAGGAATAAGATAAGGATGTCCACTCTCACCCCCTTCTATTTAATATAGTATTGGAGGTCCTAGCCACAGCAATGAGACAAGAAAAAGATATAAATCCAAATTGGAAGGAAAGAAAACTGTCATGATTTGCAAGTAACATGATACTATATACAGAAAACCCTAAAGTCTCCACCCCAAAACTATTAGAACTAATACATGAATTTGGCAAAGTTGCAGGATACAAAATTAATATACATAAATCTCCTGCTTTTCTATACACTAATAATGAACTATCTGAATGAGAAAGTATTAAAACAATCTCATTTACAATAGCACTGAAGAATAAAATACCTAGGAATAAACTTAACCAAGAAGGTGAAAAACCTATGCTCTGAAAACTATAAAACACTGATGAAGGAAATCAAAGGAATACATCCCATGTTCTTGCATTGGAATAATTAATGTTGTTGAAATGGCCATACTACCCTAAGCAATTTACAGATTTAATGCAATCCCTATCAAAATACCCATGACATCTTCACAGAACTAGAATAATCCTAAAATTCGTTTGCAACAAAAAAAGATCCCAATTGCCAAAGCAATCTTGAGAAAAAAAAGAACAAAGCTGGAGGTATCATGCTCCCAGACTTAACACTATGCTACAAAGCTACAGTAGTCAAAAACAGCATGGTAATGGCACAAAAACAGACATACAGATTAATGAAACACAACAGAGAGCCCAGAAGTAAATCCACACACCTATGGTCAATTAATCTATGACAAAGGAGGCAAGAATATACAATGGGGAAAAGACAATCTCTTCAACAAGTGGTGCTGGGAAAACTGGACAGCTACACATAAAAGAATGAAATTAGAACACTCTCACACTATATACAAAAATTAACTCAAAATGAATTGAAGACCTAAATGTAAGACTGAATATTATAAAACTCCTCAAGTAAAACAGGCAGAACAGTCTTTGACATAAATCATAACAATATTTTTTAGGTCAGTCTCCAAAGGCAAAAAATAAATAAATAAATAAATATAAACAAATGGGATTTCATTACACTTAACAGCTTTTGCACAGCAAAGGAAACCATCAACAAAATGGAAGAAAATATTTGCAAATGATGTGACTGTCAAGGGATTTAATTCCAGAATATACAAACAGCTCATACAACTCAGCATCAAAAAAAAAATACAACCAAATCAAAAAATGGGCAGAAGACATAAATGGACATTTTTCTGAAGAAGACATAAAGATGGTCAACAGACACATGAAAAGACACTCAACATCACTAATCATTAGGGAAAGGCAAATCAAAACAATTGTTATCACTCATTCACCCATACTAATCCATCAGAATGGCTATCATCAAAAACATAAGAAGTAACAAATATTGGAGAGGATGTGGAGAAAAGGAAACCCTTGTACACTACTGGTAGGTATGTAAATTGGTGAAGCCACTATGGAAATCAGTATGGAGGTTCCACAAAAAAACTAAAAACAGAACTACCATTTGATTCAGCAGTTCCACTTCTCAGTATATAGGTGGAAAAAACAAAACCACTAATTCAAAAAGATACATGCACCCCAATGTTCATAGCAGCATTATTTACAACTGCCAAGATATGGAAGCAACCTAAGTGTCCATCAACAGATGAATGGATAAAGAAGATGTAGCATGTGTATACACAATAGAATATTACTCAGCCTTAAAAAAGAATGAAATTCTGCCATTTGCAGCAATCTGGAGGGACCTAGAGATTATGCTTAGTGAAATAAGTCACACAGAGAAAGACAAATACTGTATCTTATCATTTACATGTGGAATCAAAAAAATAAAATAAACGAATGTATATAGCAAAACAGAAACAGACGCACAGATATAGAAAACAAACTAGTGTTTACCAGTCGGGGAGAGGGAAGGAGAGAGGGCCAAGATAGGAGTGTGGATTTAAGAGATATGAACTACTGTGTATAAAACAGATTACAAGGGTACATTGTACAGCACTGGGAATTACAACCATTATCTTATAGTAACTTTTAATGGAGTATAATCTGTAACAATTCTGAATCACTATGCTGTACATGAGAAACTAATGTTGTAAGTTAACTATACTTCGATTTTAAAAAAGATGATGTAAATAATTGGTACTTTAATAGGCATAAAACTTTACAGTTTTTCTGAACACCATGTTTCTACACCCTTAAAAGGAGAAGTTTAAATTAAAGGACCCAAAATATTCCTTCCAGTTCTAAGACTGTAGATTTGAACCAGTTAAAAGAAAATCATTCTTAAAATGTTAAGTCCAAAAGTGCTTGAGATTTTGTCTATGAATATTTAATCACTTCCACATCAAATCTCAAAATGTTGGACCAGAAGTTCATGGATAACCTTGAATTAAAATGAAAACCTTTCAAGTGATCTGTAGATAATCATTAGAGACCATTGTTTCAGTCTCTCAGAAGAGAGGCCTTCTACAGCTTTTTAGCTTATCATTGTTCAGGTACTGGATCTGAAACGGACCATCAACCTCGTCTCTCCACCTGTCAAAGGCTGTGCCTGTTTTCACATTTATTTCTTGTCCAAACCATTGAAATCGTACTCACAATCACAGGCTTGAAATCGTGACTAGTCACACACCCTGTAAAACCCTCTCATAAAGACAAACTGCATCCTTCTTTCCAACTTGTCCTTCTGTCACTAACGGTGCTGTGCTCTGAGAAAGCCCTCCTGTTCTCAGATGACCAAACTCATCCTTACCCTTATGACTTCGCAATTTCTGATTTCATCAGCCAACAAGACAAAAAGTTTCAAAGAGGCTGATCAAATAACAGTTAATGCTAGTAGAAGCTGAAGTTTCCTTGTCATTCGTCTCATTGGTCTGAAGAAAGGAACAACAAGCAAAGAGTTGTCAACTCCCCCCTCCCTATATATGCATCAGTCTTTTCCCAAAGCCAGAACACTAACCAGATCAGGACACAGATGTGTTCTGGGAAGGTAACCGCCCTTACATATTTATCCCACCTTCGTGGAGAGAAGATGTGGCTGGTTAGGCAACCCCTCTACACAAGAAAAAATACACCTGGTCATTTATCCCATTCAGCCCATTTACCCTGCTATTAGGTAGAGTGACAATATAAGGCTTTTAGTGAACATAAGCCATTCTGATTTGATTCAGTTGTACGTATTGGGGTTCCTTAGTGTTGTTCCCCACCATCAGTTACTGCCCTGATTCTCGGAGGGCTACAGCCCATAAAATGCTCCTACCGTATGCATAACTTGATTCCCAGCCCTACCTCCTCTTCTAATCTGGTCAACTGTACTAGTCGCCCTACAGGAACTTCTTAAGTCCTAGAGCAAGTTCTAAGCATCCAGCACCCCACTTCTTGTTCTCTGAGCCCTAATCTCTGTTTGTAGCTCTGCTGCTTTAGAGAAATCTCTCTCAGAAGTAAAGAGCCCTCAAAATCAAGTGAGAGTGTGAGGAAGAGACAATCCCTCAGCCAATATTGTTCACAAAACCCCAGAATGCCCTCATCCCCTGCCTCCCACCTATCCTGACCTCTCACTCTGGCCAGGACTCACCCTAAGTCTTACGAGATTGACATCTGAAAAGGGAAAAGCAAAGGAAGGATACAGTCCCTCTCCCAACCACGCACACAAAAGGAAGAGGACACTCTGACCCTTTCCCTGCATTTTCCAATTTCGATTATGACAGACATCCTCACATTTATCCACCCTTCACGATCTTAGCCTTAAGGGACTTCTTACCACTTTCCTTGTACCTTATTGACTTCTACTTCCATTATAATGTCTTCCCCCTGAGCCGGCTGAAATGCGTATGGTGAACAAGGGACCAAGAGTCTCCAAGTCCTTTATAGACCTGTGTCTAGAAAACTCAAGAGCCATCAGTTCTACTGATTATAAAGCAACAGTTAATCAAGTGGGGGAGGAAAGGTATCCATTTAATTCGTTGTTTAGCAAAATGAAACAGAGATGGAAATATGATGAAGAGAAAGACCCTTCATTCACTGACTACTCCTCACATGTTGGAACCTGGGACCAGTTTTGATGTTATATAATCTTCAAACGATGCTACGAAGCAGGGATTCCTTCATCCCCATGGTCCCAATGAGGAAAATAAGGCTTAGAGAGACTAAGAAATGTGCCCAAGTCCACAACAGTCACAAGGAACAAAGATGAGGAGTTAAACCCGGGGACCTTGGTTGCAAATTTGTACCTCAGAGCAGTATTTAGCAAATACGGGGGGCAAAGATGAGTATTTTAGAAGTACCCAAGGAGAACTTTTCTGACTGCATTTTCTTGCCTCGGTCTTCTACCTTGCCTTAATAAACCCCCATCTGAAGGAGCTAAGATTAACTAAATCCAGCCTCCTTCAGACAAGAAAAAAGGTGCTTAAAAACAGTACATTTCTGAGATAAGGGTACTGTAACTAGTGAGCTCTGTTCCTCAATGTAAATTTGCTGAATTCGTGAATGAGTCAACTGCACGAAACTGACTGAGATGCTCTGAAACAATTCATGCACATAATGAACAATATACTCGGAATCACGGAAACATATTGTCTTCCTCAGATCTATGCTTCCCTGCTTCTTCTCTTCCCAAACCAGGGAGGGAGCCTTCTCCTGCCCTCCAGCGGGGACACAGGGCAGCAAGTTCTGGGCTCTCAGCACTCCTATCACCATCTTCGATGTCTGAGGGTCTTACCCATTCACGCTCAGAAATGGACTCTCCAAGTACTACACAGGGGGCCATGTGCGCGTGGAGAAATGTCCTGCACTGGAAGAGTCCAGTGCAAAGTAAGTAATGGTGTAACACGATCCCTTTTGCATTTTAGGAAGACCCGCCTGACCACAAGAAGGGCGATGGATCGGAGAGGAAAAAAGGGTGAAAAGGGAAAAGCCACATCTGAATGTTAGAGATCAGGACTTGGGTGCAGGTAGTTTATTCGCGAAGTGATCCCAGGGCACCGGAACAGGGCCGCTGGAAAACATCAGACAGGAAGTGAGGAGAAGCCAACCTAAGTTGCATAATTGAGCAGATCACCACCACGTGCTACCGGGACTCAACCCTGCTGGATGTCCTCTGAGCTGCTGGTAGCTGCCCCAGAGGGATGTTCATTCCTCGGTACTTCCGAGTCTGCTCACAGACTAGCACGGGTCGGCTGGACCCCTGCAGGAATTCCAAAAAGGTACACAGACCCAATTCCAACCTGTGTGTGGAGGCCTCCTCACACCAATGAGCAGTTCCTCAGATGCCAGCTGGGCGTCTGAGCAATCAGCTCAATTCTGGCACTGTCTACCCAGAGAGAGAACCAGCTATGAACTGGAGGCTCTGACGACCCCCTCCAACCCAGGAGGCCAAGCACAAGCCCAAGTTGCTACCTGTACTGCTGACCAACTGGCTGCAAATCAGAGGTTCCCACGACTCCCTCATTGGGTTCGATTAATTTGCTATAAAGTCTCACAGAACGCAGGAAAACCCATTTACTCACTAGATTACCAATTTATTATGAAAGGATGCTAAAAGATACAAAGCAACAGCCAGATGAAAAGATACATAGGGCTGAGTCCCAAACAAAGGAACTTGGGGCCAGGCACAGTGGTGAACAGAAGCATTCCGGTTCCTCCACGTAGAAGCTGTCTGAAAAGGACCGAAAAGCTGTCCTTTTAGGTTTTTATGGAGGCTTCATTACGTAGTCATGATTGACTAAACTGGCCAATGGTGACTGATTCCACCTCCAGGCCCTCTCCCCTCCCTAGAGGTTGGGGGATGGGACTGAAAGTTCCAACCCTCTAATCACATGGTTGGTTCTTCTGGAAACCAGCCCCCATCCTTGGGGAATGGGGCTGTGTCCAAATTTCACAGCATTAGCCTAACAAGAGACACCTTTGTTGCTCTCATCACTTAGAAAATTCCAAGAGTCAAGGGATGCTTTGTAAATATCACGTAGTAGTTCTTTGCTGCAGGAGGCACGGCGTTGCTCCAGAACCCTCGCAGACTACGGTGTGACTCAAGACACAGCATCCACATCCGTTACGAGTAGCTCCAGCACTGCCATTTCTGCTGAGTGATACAGTCTGGATGGCTGGACAGCTTTCACCCCAACCCGGACTTCTTACAGAGCCCTCTCTTGCTCTGAGCCACACTTAAAACTTGTGGCTTTGAGTTACTCAACCAAAGGGTAAGAATATTACTCCCAGCTGCAGCGTATGCTACCTTCAGAATTCAAATAAGCCCACCAAACATGATGCTCTTTAAAGTCCAACATGTCCTTTTGAGGCAATGTCCAGGCGTGCCAAAGACCATGAGGCACCTTAAAACATCACTGCTCTGGCTGGATCCGAATCCTAATAGGGTTCATCTCGTATACCCTGGCACACAAGGATCTTACTAAGGTACCCACAGTACTTTTTACTTCTGGCTCGCCAAATCCAGTTGGCATGATGTGATCAATATGGCAAAGTAACATGATTCTGTAGACTTTTAAGATGATTGAGCTTCCTGAGAACTATATTGTGATGAAACCTTGGGACAAAACAGTGACAATGTATTGCTGTCCACCATACATAAACACAAACTAATTTAGACCCTCTTAATTATAAGAACTGAGAAAAATCTGTTGAGCCAATGAGCTGCTACATACCAAGCACCAGAGTCTGTACTGATTCATCAGTCAAGATTCTACATTCATCACAACAGTTGTGATTGGACTGTTAATGGGTTACATGTACAGTCAGCCATCGCCATCTGCCATTATTCATTTGGTTTTTGCAAAGGTCAAATAAACTGAGTGGAGACATAAGAGAAACCTTCTGAGGAACCTGTAAAATGTGCACCCCAATCAGGAAGAGGCAGTATTTGTCCTCAGCATCCCTCCGGGTCGGTCAGGTGTTGCACAGAGGGTGTTAACTGCCCCCTACTCCCAGGTACGTACACGCATCTGGATGGATGCCTGTGCTCTCAGAGGGAGACACCCCGGACGGCAGGGGTAGAAAAGACCTGGGCTAAGCCCATTGTACAACCAAGGTGAGACGGATGCCTACAATGCAGGTCACAGAAGTAACTGGAGCACAAAGGTTGTTCAAGAAGATGGGGGAGGGAACTTACAAATGTCATAACCAATGGGTAAGTTAGCAAAGTGTTGCAGTATTTTTTTTTTTTTTTCGGCCGGCGGCATGTGGGATCTTAGTTCTCCAACCAGGGATGGAACCCACGCCCCCAGCACTGGAATTGTGGAGTCCTAACCACTGGACCACCAGGGAAGTCGTGAGAATTGCAATGTTTTAGGCATGACTCTGTAAAGGTCTGAACTAAGGTGATGGTGGCAGATCTGAAGGAAAGGAGACAGTTTCAGTATATAGTTATGAGGAAGATGTCAGAGAGGCAAAATAAGAAGTGACTAATTTATCATTTCCTACATATTTGCCCTCAGACTTCAAGGTGCCCTGTGACAAAATAATTCCTTGGAAAAGTCAAAGTTGAGAAATGCTGGTTTATGCGTGAGTGGTCTTCCCTCGTATGAGGTTTCCATCCTCATACATCCTCACGCGTTTCCACGCACCAGTGTTTGGATATAAACCAGTTTAATTTGGACCATTCTGATATTTTTCTTTTTGCTACATTATACAAAAATGTTAGTTAAAATAGAACTCAAATCAATGAGTAAACAGGACTTTAAATATGAAAGGAAATCGAACTTCCAGCAGGCTGAAAGTAGATTAAAGCTAGCACCATGGTGGGCTCCCAGCTCATAGGAGCATCCCTGAGCCAGGCAGTGTTCAAGCCTGGGACTCTTTAAAAATCTTTCCTCTCTTTTAAAAAACATGTATCTACCTACACTTATTTTCCAAGGATAATTTTGGTGAACAGGAAATCCATGCCTCAGATTTCTTTCGCAGGCCCCAAAAGGATTCCCAAGTACACTTGAGCTGCATAAATAGCTGTAAAAATTAATGATGGATGAACACTATCCTTTGTGCTAGAAACAGAGTGAAAGAAAATCTCCAAGTGTTAAAACTGGGTCATAAACAACAATGCAAAAAGAAACTTTAGTTGTGCAGTTGGAAAAATTAGAAGTTGTGTCTAGTAGCAGAATTGAGCCAGGGAAGGCAGTAGCTTGTTTTAATGATGTTCCAGGAAAGTCTACTCCCTAGTCAGCTGGGAACCTATTTCTTCTAAGAGGGTTAGAAACCATCTTTCTGAATAATCTTGAAGTGTTCTTACCAATTTCCTTCAAGTACAACAAATTTAAATCACTAGAGACAGTGACAGAAAGAGACTCAAAAATCCTAGACAATTCTCTGTGAAACATTAGAAATCGTAAGTAATCAGAATCTCGTCTTTTCACTCAGCTAGTGGTGATTTGTAACAGTTTCGTCGAGCTTTCTATATTATAGCCAGCCATCATTTTTAACTTCCAAAGAAATACTGCTACAACACAATAATAATAATACTTTCAGTAAATTGCAGGATACAGCTTGACCTTCCCCAAGAGCTGAGGTGACCAAGGGAGGACTACAGGTCAGACATTCTGAGTCTATTTCATGTCAAGTGCCAATTATTTTTAATTGCAAAAGGGCCTAAAGAAAGTGAAAACTTGTGCAATATACATGTTTTTCTTCAACTAGATTTCCTAATGAATTTACCAGTACTGATTAGGGAAGACACCATGAAACTGATTACCTACTGTATTTAAGGTAATCTCAATACACATTTAATAACCTCTTAATTGCCCCTCAAATATTCATCATGGAGATACAAAATTCTGTTATACAGTATCTATAATCAAGAAAAAAGATGTAAAATTGCAAAAGGCCAAAATGAATGCCTTCAAATTTAAAACGTAAGGATATCGTGATGTGGATGTCACCTCCTAAGTGACGAGCCAATCCTGCATAAGCCAGTTACTCCCAGGTACCATGCTTGTGACTGGGTTACTGATATTTTGTACACCGGCCAACTGGCCAGTTTTTCTTTAGATAACTTGATCTTAGGACATTAGCACGTAATTCACCCAAAATGCCTTTTGTAAAAGGGAAACAAGATTTCTTTTGTTAACTAAACAGTAATTTTTAACACGAAGCCAAATCACCTTAAGAAAATATACTACTGTAGGAATGAAAACAGTGAAAGTCTTTCTGTTCAGCGGAGGTCCCCAAAACTCATAAAAATGAGTAAGTACCCCTACCTTATAAAGAGAGCTACCAGCCCTATAGCTGTAAGACTGACAAAATGTAACAAAACCATACTTTTGTTTGAGTTCCCCCAACAGGGGACTCTGCGGGGGAAAGAACTTGTACTGAGGTAGTCCATTTAAGAGTTTATACAAGGGCTTCCCTGGTGGCGCAGTGGTTGAGCGTCCGCCTGCTGATGCAGGGGACGCGGGTTCGTGCCCCGGGTCCGGGAAGATCCCACATGCCGCGCAGCGGCTGGGCCCATGAGCCATGGCCGCTGAGCCTGTGCTCCGCAAGGGGAGAGGCCACAACAGTGAGAGGCCCGCGTACTGCAAAAAAAAAAAAAGAGTTTATACAAGAAAGCAGGAGGGAAGGAACAAGGAAATGGAGAGAGAGAAGGTGGAAAACCAACTCAGGGCACAGTAGTGCGATTGCTGCCATGGACAACAGGGGCTTCACTATGCAGGAGCCTCTGAGGAACACAGAATGTCTTCCAGCATGGCCCACCCAAAGCAGGGCGTCTGGGGCATTTACCTACTGGCTCGCCTGTTGGTTGAGGGTTGACTGCAATGTTAACTGCACTGCATTTGGGGACCCAACCTACAAGTGGGCCCAGGGGATGCCTGTGGCTTTAGAGGAGGTTCTGAGAGAGAAATGGAGAGATTCATGATGGACCCGCGCGGTGAGATGGTATCCGTGTGCTTAGAACTATGCAGCATGGCCGTGACTGAAATAAAAAGTGAACCAACGGGATGAGATGCAGGGCACCAAGATACTGCAGCATTGGTCCACCCCATGCCCATCCTTTTTCAAAAAGACATTTCAAATTGATCACAGGGAGTAAGTCCTTAAAGCAAAGGGCCTCAGAGCATCGTGGCATTTCCCTTTCTATTCCCACAGGGGAGGGCATGCGGTTGATTTTCATACTCAAGGCAAACGAGGAAGCTTAAAAAGAAGAACTTCTCCAAGTACCTGGGGGAAGTGTGCAAGGGAGGAGTCTTGCGGTGCACGGGCCTCTCACTGTTGTGGCCTCTCCCGCTGCGGAGCACAGGCTCCGGACGCACAGGCTCAGCGGCCGTGGCTCACGGGCCCAGCCGCTCCGCGGCACGTGGGATCTTCCCGGACCGGGGCACGAACCCGCGTCCCCTGCGTCGGCAGGCGGGCTCTCAACCTCTGCGCCGCCAGGGAAGCCCCAAGGGACGAGTCTTCAATCTCAGTGCCATCAGGCATCTTTCTCCTCACCTGAAGCAAGTGTCTGGGCTTATCTCTGTTGCCCACAGAAGAGAGAAAGCGTTTCTGGATCTTAATATACATCCCTTTAAACCTGCCTTCCTTACCCCCTCGCCAGCTGGGAATTCTGACATCAGCAAGCTAGCTGGAGGGTGCAGAGCAAGGAGAGGAGAATACAGGTATGAGAGCAAGGTGCCCCCTACCATTTAACGCGGCCAGGTCATCCGTGCTCCCATTGGCCCAGCAGACACCTTGCATGATAGGCTAGGACGCTCTTGAAAGGATACTGCCCCAGACAGCTGCCTGCAGGACAAGGAACCACAGCAGAGGGCTGTGTGGCTGGACCACTGGAGGGCAGCAGTCCGCCAAAGGGTGCATTTTCAGGGCCGATGGGGCAGGCTGCTAGCTGTCCCCACAAATGCCCTCTCCCTCATGCTGGACACGTGGCTACCAAGCTACAGACTGCATTTCCCGGCCTCCTTCCACTCAAAGTAACTGCATGACTAAGCTGTTGTCAATGCAACGCTAGCAAAAATGATGGGTGCAACTTCTGCCTCATTTGCTCAAAGGAAACCCCTGCCCTGGTTCCACCTCTTTCCTCTCCTCTCTATCTGAAAAAGCGGACATGCTCAAGGCAGCTTTTTGATCCTGCAGACCGGGTAACGCCGCCGGTGATGGTGAAACAGTAAGACGGAAGGACCCTGGCTCCCTAAGTGACCTTAGGAGGCAGAGCTGGACTGCCAAGTGAGAGAATAATAAATCTGTTTCATTTAAGCCAGGGTTTCCTAGCATTTTTTTCACTACCGCCCCCCTGAGGAGAAAAAAGGAATTTAATTTGAGTAATTAAATTTTTAATTTAATTTCTTCCTAGCAAGAGAGACAAAATACTAAGAAATAAGATCTTGCTGAGCTTTGGAAAGCCACAAACCATTTCAATAACTAAGAATTTTTTTCATTCTCCATCCCCTGAAAACCAATTTTCACCACTACTGAGAAGGCATGATTTCAGCTATTATATGCTTGGTCTCTTTGTTCAAGCAGCTTACCTCTGCCCTCACTACGTAAGGTAGAAGTCCCTTCTGTGTTCTCCCACAAGCCCACTGTTTCTAGCCAATGACAGAAGTGTTGCCATGAAAAAGGTCACTGGAGAATCAAGAGTGAAAAATAAACACCAGATAAAATACCAGGTAAGTAAAACGGAAGACAACTATTTTGTCACCCCCAAGATTCTTATGTTGAAGCCCTAACCCTCAATGTTGCTGTATTTGGAGATGGGGCCTGTAAGGAGGTGACAAAAGTCACATTAGGTCATAAAGATGAGGCCCTCATCCAGCAGGGCCCTTAGAGGAGGAAGACACCAGAGATGGCTGTCTTCACCATATGAGGACATAGTAGAAAGGCTGCTCTTCAGGACACAAAGAGAGGCCTCACCAGGACCCCAGCCAGCCAGCACCTTGATCTGGGGCCTTCCAGCGTCTAGAACCATGAAAAACAAGTCTCTGCTGTGTAGGCCCCTCAGTCTGTGGCAGGCGAGCCATCTAACACTGTGGGCTTGGCCACATCTCCTCTCATCTTTCCTTTCACCCGACCCAGCTGGAAGAGCCAGAAGCAAGGGGCATGGGAACAAGGAAAGTGAAAGCAGGAGTTTATCAAAACATAGGAGGCCCTACTTCCCTTAGGTAAGGGAGGGGTGGGGAAGGTTTCAATTGGATGAGAAAACAAGGTTTTGATTTAGACTGGACTGGACATTTTAAAACGAGAAAAGGAATTAAAAGCTAAGGGTTTCATATGAGATGTCACCCAGAGGTGACAACAGGATATCCACAAAGGCAATCAGGGCAAAAATAATAAACCCATTTCCTGAAGATGCCGTACTAGAACGACGCGGAATTCGTGTCTCCAAACAATTAGGGCACATACCAGGCACCGGAGGGGGACCACGGACACCTAAGGGGATGTGAGGAACCCCCAGCAACCAGGTAGGATGTGGGGCATGGGGGGAGTGAAGGGGGAGGAAAAGTGGAGGTGGGACGGAACTGGTGCCCTGAGGGGCGGCTGGGGGAGGGGAAGGGATCCCAGGCCCGAAGGGGGAAACTGGGGAACCACTGGGAGGGCAGAGGATCAAAAGGGAGCGTGGCCAGGTTTCCCCTGCCCACTTGGGCCCCCAGGAACCTGCTGAGATCCTGAGCCTGCTCCTCTGCCCACCGAGGCCCCCTCCAGCCACGTGGGTCCTGAGCGAGTGGGAGGGAGGGAAGGGGGAGCAAAAGTAAAGGCCGGACCTCTGGGCCCTGAACCCCTGACGGGTGGCTGGGGGAGGGAAGGAGTTCCTACACCCAACGGGACCCACCCACCGTCAGGGGTTCAGGGGGGACAGGGGAGACCCTGGGGGAGATGGGGAGGGGCACAGAAGAACAGAAGGAAACGCAGCCAGCGCTTTCCCTGCCACGCAGAGCCCAAGCCCCGCCCCTACACCCCACCCAGGGCCCCACCTCTACACTCGGAGACCCCCTTTGAGACCCCCTCCAACACTCTGGGCTTAAACCCCACACACACACACCCTCACCCAGGGACCTACCTCCAAACTCCAGAACTCCAAACTCCAGAGGCCCTCCTTCCAACGTGCTGCCTCTCCCCTTGCACCCAGGTCCTAAGCAGAGGCCCCACCCACACTTGAGCGTCGCCCCCGCACCGCCTAGGCCCTGCCCCTGCCTAAGTTCCACCCCCGCCGAAAACTCCACCCCCAGAGGCAAGGCTCTTTTATTCTTTTTTCCTCTTTTACATAGGGGCTCTGTTTTACCCTGTTGATTCATTGCTCTTCATCCATTTATATTTTTATTTTTCCTAATAAATCTTTGACTTTTCTAATTTTATTTTATTCTTTATACTTTGTTATTGTTCTCTCCTTTTGGAGAGGAAATCAAAAAATACCTAGAAACAAATGACAATGGAAACACGACGACCCAAAACCTATGTGATGCAGCAAAAGCAGTTCTAAGAGGGACGTTTATACCAATACAATCCTACCTCAAGAAACAAGAAAAATCACAAATAAACAACCTAACCTTACACCTAAAGCAATCAGAGAAAGAAGAACAAAAAAAAAACCAAAGTTAGCAGAAGGAAAGAAATCATAAAGATCAGATCAGAAGTAAATGAAAAAGAAAGGAGGGAACAATAGCAAAGATCAATAAAACTAAAAGCTGGTTCTTTGAGAAGATAAACAAAATTGATAAACCATTAGCCAGACTCATCAAGAAAAAAAGGGAAAAGACTCAAATCAACAGAATTAAAAATGAAAAAGGAGAAGGAACAACTGACACTGCAGAAATACAAATGATCATGAGAGATTACTACAAGCAACTATATGCCAGTAAAACGGACAATCTGGTAGAAATGGACAAATTCTTAGAAAACCACAACCTTCCGAGACTGAACCAGGAAGAAACAGAAAATATAAACAGACCAATCACAAGCACTGAAATTGAGACTGTGATTAAAAATCTTCCAACAAACAAAAGCCCAGGACCAGATGGCTTCACAGGCAAATTCTATCAAACATTTAGAGAAGAGCTAACACCTATCCTTCTCAAACTCTTCCCAAATACAGCATAGGGAGGAACGCTCCCAAACTCATTCTATGAGGTCACCATCACCCTGATACCAAAACCAGACAAAGATGTCACAAAAAAAACTACAAGCCAATATTACTGATGAACACAGATGCAAAAATCCTGAACAAAATACTAGCAAACAGAATCTAACAGCACATTAAAAGGATCATACACCATGATCAAGTGGGATTTATCCCAGGAATCCAAGGAGTCTTCAATACACACTAATCAATCGATGTGATACACCATATTAACAAATTGAAGGAGAAAACCCATGTGATCATCTCAAGAGATGCAGAAAAAGCTTTTGACAAAATTCAACACCCATTTATGATAAAAAAAAAAAAACCTTCCAGAAAGTAGGCATAGAGGGAACCTACCTCAACATAATAAAGGCCATATATGACAAACGCACAGCGAACATCATTCTCAATGGTGAAAAACTGAAAGCATTTCCCCTAAGATCAGGAACAAGACAAGGCTGCCCACTCTCACCACTCTTATTCAACATAGTTTTGGAAGTTTTAGCCACAGCAATCAGAGAAGAAAAAGAAATAAAAGGAATCCAAATCAGAAAAGAAGAAGTAAAGCTGTCACTGTTTGCAGATGACATGACACTATACATAGAGAATCCTAAAGATGCTACCAGAAAACTACTAGAGCTCATCAATGAATTTGGTAGAGCAGCAAGATACAAAATTAATCCACAGAAACCTCTTGCATTCCTATACACTGATGATGAAAAATCTGAAAGAGAAATTAAGGAAACACTCCCATTTACTATTACAACAAAAAGAATAAAATACCTAGGAATAAACCTACCTAAGGAGACAAAAACCTGTATGCAGAAAACTATAAGACACTGATGAAAGAAATTACACATGATACAAACAGATGGAGAGGTATACCATGTTCTTGGATTGGAAGAATCAACATTGTGAAAATGACTATACTACCCAAAGCAATCTACAGATTCAATGCAATACCTATCAAACTACCACTGGCATTTTTCACAGAACTAGAACAAAACATTGCACAGTTTGTATGGAAACACAAAAGACCCCGAATAGCCAAAGCAATCTTGAGAAAGAAAAACGGAGCTGGAGGAATCAGGCTCCTGGACTTCAGACTATACTACAAAGCTACAGTAATCAAGACAGTATGGTACTGACACAAAAGCAGAAATATAGATCAATGGAACAGGATAGAAAGCCCAAAGATAAACCCACACACATATGGTCACCTTACCTTTGATAAAGGAGGCAAGAATATACAAGGGAGAAAAGACAGCCTCTACAATAAGTTGTGCTGGGAAAACTGAACAGCTACATGTAAAAGAATGAAATCAGAACACTCCCTAACACCATACACAAAAATAAACTCGAAATGGATTAAAGACCTAAAGGTAAGGCCAGACACTATCAAACTCTTAGAGGAAAACACAGGCAGAACACTCTTTGACATAAATCACAGCAAGATCCTTTTCACCCACCTCCTATAGAAATGCAAAGAAAAACAAAAATAAACACATGGGACCTAATGAAACTTAAAAGCTTTTGCACAGCAAAGGAAACCATAAATAAGATGAAAAGACAATCCTCAGAATGGGAGAAACTATCTTCAAATGAAGCAACTGACAAAGGATTAATCTCCAAAATATACAAGCAGCTCATGCAGCTCAATATTAAAAAAACAAACAACACAATCCAAAAATGGGCAGAAGACCTAAATAGACATTCCTCCAAAGAAGATATACAGATGGCCAACAAACACATGAAAGGATGCTCAACATCACTAAACATTAGAGAAATGCAAATCAAAACTACAATGAGGTATCACCTCACACTGGTCAAAATGGCCATTATCAAAACATCTACAAACAATAAATACTGGACAGGGTCTGGAGAAACGGGAACCCTCTTGCACTGCTGGTGGGAATGTAAATTGATACAGCCGCTATGGAGAACAGTATGGAGGTTCCTTAAAAAACTAAAAATAGAACTACCATATGACCCAGCAGTCCCACTACTGGGCATATACCCTGAGAAAACCATAATTCAAAAAGAGTCATGTACCACAATGTTCATTGCAGCACTATTTACAATAGCCAGGACATGGAAGCAACTCAAGTGTCCATCGACAGATGAATGGATAAAGATGTGGCACATATATACAATGGAATATTATTCAGCCATAAAAAGAATGCAATTGAGTTATTTGTAGGGAGGTGGATGGACCTAGAGTCTGTCATACAGAGTGAAGTTAGAAAGAGAAAAACCAAATACTGTATGCTAACACACATATATATAGAATCTAAAACCAAAAAAAGGTTCTGATGAACTAGGGGCAGGATAGGAATAAAGATGCAGACATAGAAATGGACTTGAGGACACAGGGAGGGGGAAGGGTAAGCTGGGACGAAGTGAGAGAGTGGCATGGACCTATATATACTACCAAATGTAAAATAGATAGCTAGTGGGAAGCAGCCACATAGCACAGGGAGGTCAGCTCGGTGCTTTGTGGCCACCTAGAGGGATGGGATATAGGGATGTGTATGTGCATGTAGCTAATTCGCTTTGTTGTACATGGAAG
This sequence comes from Lipotes vexillifer, assembly GCF_000442215.2. Taxonomy (NCBI): domain Eukaryota; kingdom Metazoa; phylum Chordata; class Mammalia; order Artiodactyla; family Lipotidae; genus Lipotes; species Lipotes vexillifer. The sequence goes on from NW_006785319.1 coordinate 2,894,891, forward strand.
CTGACATAGCACTGTGAAGCAACTTTACTCCAATAAGATGTTAAAAAATAAATAAATAAATAAACCCATTTTCTAATTGTACTCTATGGAGTTCAGTACATCCAATAAACCTAATTATCCAATAGCGAATAAGCAAAGCATATAGTGCAAATGTGTAAGGACAAACAAAATACCTGTCCCACTGCTCTTCGGCTGTTACCAAGCCTAGCGAATCCAATTGTGGTTGCCAGTATCTTATTTTAAGTACAACTTTTACTTCCTTTCATAGACACCTACTAGGATTCTAATAGTTCATGAAGCCACGTTATTTTGTAACTTTTTACCACTTTGTAACTTATACTAAAAAACATTAGAATCCTTTGCCACGGGGGTTGTGCCATTCTCCCAAGCAGAGACTTTTTGTCATTCAACAATTAACAAATGAAATTTTCTATGAATAATAGAGAAAGCTTAGCATTTTTTCTTCACCTATTGAAGTCTGAACACCTCAAGGTGATAGAATTATGGGTGGCCTCCTTTTAAATAATACCTATATTTTCCAATGTAGGTATTTAAGAAAGTGATAGTTTTTTTAATTTTTATTTTGATAAAGCTTCAACACAAACACTGTTGGGATAGGTTTCCTAACTGGAGAGAGAGAGAGAGGGGTGGGGGGGAGAGAGAGAGAGCGCGTTGCATTTTAAAATGTATTTCTAAAGCACTTTGTTTTAAGGTACTTAGTGACTTCTTAACAACTGTCATTAGTCACAGAATCGGACATGTTTTCCTCCACTTATTTATTTCCCACTCTTTATTTAGTATCAGCATCTTGAAGTTCTCTGCTTCTTCCTCGGGCCTCACACGACTTCTTATAAACCTGAAGTCCTAAGAGTAAAAGTGACTCCAGTTATAAATGAGAGCCGTGGAGGGCAAGGAAGGACCACTTTCTTAATAAAGGTCTCAGAAAAGTCAGGAACACCTAACTCAAAAATGTCACCTATGAAAACACCAGATTTCAAAAGCTCACACGCCCCGAAAGGTAGTTAACAAGAAAAAAAGCCTTGATGAGCCGTCCACTTCCAATTACCTCGGGTTTCCATCCGCTCGGTCCTCGTATCAAGTCCTCCTGCACTCTGGGCGCTTCTCTCTCCCCAGGATGGGCTGTGGACCCGCCTCCTCCTCCCTCTTCCCTGTCGGCTGTTATGAGGCCCTGGTTTCCATCTCACGCAGCTGTCCCCATACTCTCCTGCAACACAGCGGCATCAGTGGTGAGGACAACCACGGCCTAAGGAAGGCGGCACACGTGAGCTTCTCGGGGCTTGAACCGAGCCTCACGCCACTCCGCGTTCCGTAGCCCCAGCGCAGCAAGTACGATTTAAAGTTGGCTCTACGGGGCTTCCCAGGTGGCGCAGTGGTTCCGAGTCCACCTGCCGATGCAGGGGACGCGGGTTCGTGCCCCGGTCCGGGAAGATCCCACGTGCCGCGGAGCGGCTGGGCCCGGGAGCCGTGGCCGCTGAACCTGCGCGTCCGGAGCCTGTGCTCCGCGACGGGAGAGGCCACAGCAGTGAGAGGCCCGCGTACGGCAAAAAATAAAAATAAAATAAAGTTGGCTCCAAGTCTTGCATTCATTGAGTCACTGGATGAAGATAAGGAAGGAGCACTGATCTTCTCCCAAGGACAGACAACTCTCTGGGTCCTAGATGTTCGCTGCCAGGCAGCCAGACCGCTAGAGGGGAGGCGAAAACTCAAACCTTTTCCTCCCCTCCCCACTACCCGACCCCCCCCCCCCCCCCCCG
>NW_006785319.1:2897491-2898308 GCF_000442215.2 Lipotes vexillifer
CACCTGACGATGCAGGGGACGCGGGTTAGTGCCCCGGTCCGGGAAGATCCCACGTGCCGCGGAGCGGCTGGGCCCGGGAGCCGTGGCCGCTGAACCTGCGCGTCCGGAGCCTGTGCTCCGCGACGGGAGAGAGGCCACAGGTGAGAGGCCCGCGTACGGCAAAAAATAAAAATAAAATAAAGTTGGCTCCAAGTCTTGCATTCATTGAGTCACTGGATGAAGATAAGGAAGGAGCACTGATCTTCTCCCAAGGACAGACAACTCTCTGGGTCCTAGATGTTCGCTGCCAGGCAGCCAGACCGCTAGAGGGGAGGCGAAAACTCAAACCTTTTCCTCCCCTCCCCACTACCCGACCCCCCCCCCCCCCCAACTGCTCCCAAGTCCAGCGATTTAGTGGACGGCAGGGGCTGCTGAGTAGGGCGGGGGCCGGGCAGTCCCAGACCACGCAACCCCTTTCTCGGCAGCCTCTCTCTGCACAGCTAGATGCCACCGAGAAGCTATCTTGGGTTGCTAGACAGACCTGCCATTTCCAGACTAACAGCCTTCCAATAAGCTCTCATTTAGATGAATGAGGTCATTTATAAGTGCAATGGGAAAGACAGAAAGAAAGATGGGGTGAGGAGTGCTGTCTCAGCCCTTTGGGTGAGGTCCAGTCTGTCCACTAACAGCCAGCCTCGTGCTCGCTGCCCTTACTCGGATAGGTTGTTATCCTGCCCTGGAAAGTACGAGAAGTGTTTTGGCCTGTCGCCATTCGTTACCAAGAAGAAAAATCACCTTCTCATTTGAAGCTTTTTTTTTTTTTTTTTTTTTTTTTTTT